>NC_142025.1:23188953-23522004 GCF_049901735.1 Notechis scutatus
CTCAAAAATTAATGGGTTTCTATAGTACATATCTGGAATCTCCACAGGTTTGACCTTGTCTTTCACAATTTTTGGGAGTCCCTCTGATACTCCACAATGTAATTGTGTTGAACTGGTAACAAGTACTTATAATACTCCTGAGTTTCTGACTGATTTTTAGCAACGTACTTCTATCTCAACCAGAATTTTAAAAAAGCTGTGCATGAAAGACACTCACAGCAGCAATCTCCTGTTCCCACCATTTAGCATTCTGCTTTCATGGTATAGTGAATTTGATGACCACTAGCAACAGCTCAAAGAAATAGCTGCTCATCTGTGACTGGGTTAATAATAATTTTCCTGTCTTGCATTAGAAGAAAGTACATTATTTAAATTGTGAGAATGTTGGGCTGCTGAAGCTGATCCTTATCCTATATGCTCTTTGAATGGAAAAGTAGAGACATGGTATACTTTCCTCTCCTGGAATTCCTGGCCTTCTCTAATTAACAGCAAAGAAAATCCAAGAATTCACATTTGTGCGGCTGCTAATTTGGCATAGTTTGTTCGATGATTCTTCTTACTCCTTTATGAAGTGGGTATTAATTAGGTAGATCCAGCTTGCTGCTAGGAATAAGGCCTATGTGGAAAGTACATTTTGAATAGATTGTGTTCTAATTTTTTCCTAGGAATATTAGCTTTCCCTGTGGAGACTGAACTGAAAAACTAGAATGATATTATAATAGACATACTCTTGCATAATCTGTAAACAAAAAAAAACTGATGACAATAAGAAAATGCATTTATTACTGCCATTTTATAAGATCCTGCCAGCCTGAGATGTGTTTTTTCTGTTGTAAAGTAGATAACTGATTTTTACTTCTTTCCTTTATGTCATATCATCTTTCTATACAGGTGTAGATTATGACTTCATTTGCTTTCAAATAAGCATTCTTGACATCCTTGTTCAAGGACTGTAAATCAATTCCATACAAGAACTGTACCACACAGATTCCCCATTTTCAAGTTTGAATTCCAAATTATATTAAACACTTTAACATTGTATTGTATTGATACTCTATGTAGCAACTGAATCAAATGCAGAAAATATTTAATGAAAATATTTTACTCAAGCTATGTACTATTGTTGAAAGGTGTCAAAATGCCTTTCCTTCGAGGATTCGATTTTCCTGCTGGGAGAGCTCCGGCACAAGGATATGGACAACTGCTTGAAAGCTGGATCTTTTTATTTTTCAGGAAGGTGAGGGACAGCGAGAAGTCTGCGTTCCTGGGCTAGCTGGCTTCTTATGGTAAGTCCCTGGTTTTTATACCCTTTTCTCCCTTTGTGAGTTGATTTCGTGTGAATGTTTGTATTTGTGCTTAATGTTTCAAATCCTGATTGAGTTTGTCTTTATTCCCGCCGGAGGGCAAACTCCGCGGGGTGCGGAAGGCAAACTCCGTGGGGTGGTTAGATTGTATTATCGGTTTTTCCTAATCTCTTTTAGCTTTATAATGGTTTTTTTTTATATTTGTTTTGTGGCAATCTCCTGTCTGTCTCTTTTGTAATTTATATTTTTTTGTGTCTTTTGTCTGTTTGTTTTACTTATTTGGTATGTCCTGTGTTTGTAAGGGTTTCCTTTTCTTATTTGTCTAGTTTTCTTAATTACTTAGGCTTTTGTCTATAGGGATTCTTTAATACCTTTTATTTGATTCCTTTTCCTATGTAAGTTTGTTTTATGGCTGGCCTGATGTTCCCCTTGGGCTTTTCCTGTTTGAGTGACACTACTGTCTTCGTGAAGTTCCCTTTCCACACTATTAGCCAAAGTAGAAACATGAGTTAGGCAGAAAAATATCATTTATGTCATTAGATGCATTATTTGGAAAGAAATAGAAAAACAATGTTAATCTGCTATTAATTTCTTAAATTATGCATTTTATAAGTCTAAGAATTCAAGACTATTCAGTTAAGAATTTCATCCTTTTGATGAATTAACACATTGCATTGTTGGTTCATAAAGGAATTTAATTAAAGTAAATTGTTCATATTGGGTTCTTTCAAAAATACAGGATACAATAGAGTGAATTTTATCATATCTAAAGGAACCTACAACATGCTAAAAATATTTTTGCTTTAGCTATTGAAATAAAAACAACTGGACTTTGTGTTTTGTTGGAAGATGTCCATCTGGGTTCAGTTCCAAGTGGGAAGAAAGACACTGGAAACATGGAGGTTGATTGGAAAGATTGTTTAATAGTGGACAGGATCACATGGTTTGAAGCCTTGGATAGCTCACCACATAGAGTGGAGAATGAATATATTTATACCCTCTCTTGAACTTTAAACTTGCTTCCTGTTCCTGTGAAAGAAATGTATTCTGATTGGTTGTCAGACTCCCATGGGGCCATGCAGGGGTAACTTTGTAGGTTGTCTAGAGTCCCAGGCTTGGTTGAATCTTGCAGGTTGATGAAATCTTCCCAGATGCCATTTGGTGAGATGATTAGAGGGCTAATCAGGGATAGGCTACTATCGGTTTGCACCAGTTCAGGCAAACTGGATGTTAATTTTACATCTAGTTCGCCGAACCAGTAGTTGCAACAACTGACTGGCCCCACCTTTCCCAGTAGTCTTCACATAGCATGTTTTGGATCCCAAGTAAGTGGAGGGCCCATGTGGAGGCTCAGGGAGGGTGAAAAATGGGCCTGATGGAGGCTCCAGAAGGCCAGAAGAGCCTGAGGAACCCAAGGAGGGGGAAACCTGGGGAACTGGGGAAGGTGAAAATGGGACTCCCAGAGGCTCAAAGAAACTCTCTGGAGTTCAGGGAGGGTGAAAACAGCCCCTCCCAATGTGGTGCAGGAGGCCAACTAGGTCACCCCCACACCCACCCACTAACTGTGCAGAGAACCAGTTGCTAAATTTTTTGAAGCACACCCCTGGGGCTAATGGTATTATGGCCTGAGGGTGAAGGTCTTTTGTGTTGTAGATAGGATGGACCAGTCTTTCTGGGGCTATTAACAAAGGTGGGGGCTGCTTTCCAAGAACATGTATCATCTAGGAAGGTATAATATTCTGCCTTTTTAATATTTCCTAGAGTAAAGAAAGAGGGAGGAGGCGGCAGAGGCGGTGGAGGTGCTGCAGCGATGGCCCTTCTTGCAGGAGGTAGCTGCCTCTGCCCGCTTCCTTTTGTTTTGGCCTGGCAGAAGTGGCAGAGGTGGCTGGGGCAGTGACAGCAAAATGAAAGGAAGTAGGTGGAGGCGGCAGAGGCAGGGAGGTGTTGCAGCGATGGTGCTTCTTATGGGAGGCCACCATGTAGTAGGGAGAGCTGGGAGAGGGTTGCTGCTGGTGGGATGGGTCCATGCCAGTGGGGAAGCCAGCCAGCCAAGCCTGGGGATGGGGAGATAGATAGGGAGGCTGGGCGAGGCCTGGGGAGCCCTGAAAATGGCTGCAGGAGGCCCGGGGACAGTGGGGTAGGGGCTAGCGTGACTCACAGGCTTGCCTATGAGCAGACAGGAGCTGTATCCTGAAGGGAGGGGCTGGGGACTTTCAAGCTTTTCGTTCCGCCACAGCAAAAGGCAGGCAGCAATGGCTGGCCTGGCAGGTGGGCAGCCAAAAGTAGGCTGCAGGCCTGTTGTGCATGCACATGATGTTGCACATGCGCGATAAGGACTGACTGGGCAGGGAGCAGAGAAGCGGGCAGAGAGGGGTGGGGCCAGCCAGAGGCTTGATTTACCATTTCTCCGAACTACTGGGAACCATAACAACCTGTTCTATAGAAGTGGGCCGAACCAGTAGAATCCCAACCTGATCCCCACTGTTATGAAAGGCCAGGTGAGGAGAAGCACCCTTTGCTGTGAGTGATGTTGAGATGGCCACATCCACCCAGTCACATGACCACCAAGCCACACCCACCAACTAAGCCACACCAACAGAACCAGTTGTTTAAAAATTTGAATCCCACCCCTGGCATTGGGGAAGCAAGATCCAGTTGTGATTGGGAGAAGGATCCCCTCATTCACACACACACAGGCATACACACATTTCCCATGCTTTTCTGGGCTATAAACGTTAAAATTTACCTTCTTTACAAGCAGCCTTGAACTCAATACTCAAAACCCCTTTAAAACCTTTGTTCCAAATGCCCAAGGCCCAGGAAAACTCACCCACAGACTCAAAGATCTACTGCCAGCAAGGGAGCCTTATTTGGACCAGGTCCATTGGTAAGATTAGCTTGGACTCTCATCTTTGGGTGCCAAATTGTTGGAAGAAATGTCCATCTGGGTTCAGTTCCAAGTGGGAAGAAAGTTACTAGAAACATGGAGGGTGATTGGAAAGATGGTTTAATGATGGACAGGACCACATGATTTGAAGTCCTGGGTAGCTGACCACATGGAGTGGAGAATGAGATATAATTATACCCTCTCTTGGGCTTTGAATTTGCTTCCTGTTCCTGTGAAAGAAATGTATTCTGATTGATTATCAGACTCCCATAGGGGTAACTTTGTAGGTTGCCTTGAGTCCCAGGCTTGGTTGAATCTTGCAGGTTGATGTAATCTTCCCAAGTTCCATGTGATGAGATGGTTAGAGGACTAATCCTATTGTGTCCTGAGGGTGAAGGAGTTTTGTGTTGTAGATAAGCTGGCCCAGCCTTTTGTCTTGTAGATAGGGTGGCCCAGTCTTTCTGGGGCTATTAACAAAGGTGGGAGCTGCTTTCCAAGAGCATGTATCTCCTTTTCTCATCCAGGGAGGTATAAATTCTGCCTTTTTAATATTTTCTAGAATATTTCATTCTTCTAGGAGAAGGCTGGGTGCTACCTTCATACTTGTGATATTGCATACTGTTGTACTAGGTAACTGCAACTGGAAAATGTAAGGAGGTTGCAAGTTTTGACATTCCACTAAAAACCTTCTATAATCCTTATTATTATTAACAGTCAATCATCACCTAAACAATAGCACAGATTACTAAAATTAGCACAGAAACAGATAGAATGCTTTTATTCTTCTGCAAAAGATATGATATAGAAAAAGACACAATATATAGAGATGTTCAGTACAGCAGTGATCCCCAACCTTTTTTATGCCACGGCCCGGTACCGGCATCAGCTGGGCGCCGCTGACCGGTGCCGGCATCAACTGGGTGCCGCCATCTTTTTGATGAAAAAGTGCTTCCGGTGACCTCACGGAAGCACTTTCATCAAAAAGATAAGCGGCATAGCGCTCCGGTGAGCTTTTCGGGTAGAAATGGCTTTCTACCCAGAAAAGCTCACCGAGCTAGCGCCGCTCATCTTTTGATGAAAAAGTGCTTCCGGTGAGCTTTCTACCCGGAAAAGCTCACGGAAGCACTTTTTATCAAAAAGATGGCGGCGCCAACAACCAGCGGCCCGGTAAGACTTGTTCCGCGGACCGGTGCGGTCCACGGACCGGTGGTTGGGGACCCCTGCAGTACAGCATATGGAGAGACTCAGTGTAATATTGAAAGATGTTGGACTAGGAATGAGTAAACCTGAGAATTAACCTTTCCTTGGGCACACACTCAACTAGTTGAGTGTGTTTAGGCCAGTAAGTCCTAGAATTTTTTTTTCCAATCCTAGAATGGAAAGATGAAATATATTTTGAAACTGTCAAACAGTTTCTGAAAAATTGCCAAGAAGACTGTTCAAAGTGAACAAACTTGTTTTTCTAATTACCAGGAGTCAAGGTTAACCCAAAGGATTATAACCACATATGAATCTATTGCATAATAAAATTATAGAAATTTTAAAAAAGAAATGCAAGTAGTCCCAGAATTACGAGCATAATTGACCAAAATTTCTGTTGTTAAATGAGATGTGAGTTTTGCTCCATTTTACAACCTTTCTTACCACAGTTGTTAAGCGAACCGCAGAATTTGTTAAGTTAATAACAGTGTTGTTAAGTGAATCTGGCTTCCCATTGACTTTGTTAGAAGATTGCAAAAGGGGATCACATGATCCTGGCAGACTGCAACCATCATAAATATGAACCAGTTGCCAAATATCCAAATTGTGATCATGTGACCATGCAAATGCTGCAACAGTTGTAAGTGTGAAAATGCTCACCTTACTAAATGGTTTTAAGTCAAGAATTACCTGTATACTATCTAATTAGTATATATTAGGAAAATGTGGATTTGGGCTGGTAAGAATGGTTAGCAATGTATTTCCATGAAATGTTAAGTCTGTAAAATGTGACACAAATGGCAAGAACCCAGAAAATTAAGGCAAATGGTTAAACTGATAAATAAATATTGAATTCTTTATTGAGATTGTACGTATATACACAGTATACATACAATGAAATTCATATAACACCCAGAGACCAGACTCAACATGCACACACACGACAATTCCCAAACACCTAAGCACCCGCCAAAATTTCCCGCCTCCTGAAAACACACGAGCATCCATACCACAGACCAAGTAATACTGTCCAACAGCTCACTGATGGTGATCCTTAAATTCATTGTTAAGTGCAATTATAGCTCTGGGATAAAAACTATTTAATTGTTCTGTATCTTCTGCCAGAAAGCAGCAGTTCATAAAGATTGTGAGCAGGATGGGAAGAGTCTGAGAATGTTGTGCAACTTCCTCAAACAGTGAGATGCTAAAATGTCATCCAGGGCTGGTAGCTGGAGCCCAATGATATTCTGGGCAGTTTTAATGATTCTCTGTAGAGCTTTTTTGTCCACTACAGAGCTGCTCCCATACCATACAAGAATGCAATATGTGAGGACACTCTCAATGGTGCTGCAGTAGTAGGACAGAAATAGATACAGATAGATTTATCTTCCTGAGCATTCTCAGGAAGTAAATAAAGCCTTTATTGGTATCACTGGGCAATAGTTTTCTGTTTTTGTTTTTTGTTTTGAAATTGTAAAAATATTTTTCAAAGGATACTTATATTTACAATTGATGATAACAGATGAAAAAGTCTAAAGAGACAATTAACACACACACACACACACTAAAAACTATGCAGTTTTGAACAGAAAGTTCTTTGAGAATAAAAGGAGGCCTTTTGCTCCACAGTGTTAAATGGAGCATGCAGGAAAAGGGCAGGGAGATAAAAATAGGATGTTACTTCTGAAAGTACATCTGATCATATCTTTATTGGCAACAACTAGCATAAAATTTTATTAGATCTGAGTTCCAAATATCTCACATTGCAACCTGTGTTTGACTCATAAGGATGCTAACAACTTAGAAAAATGAAAGAAATACTACAAGGAGGAGATGAATCGCTGGGTTTTGCTTCAAAATTCATTGAAAATGCAATTGCAGAATATGAACAACAAAGACAAAAGGCAGAAGAGGAGGTGGAGCAAATTATACAAGGGACCATCTTTAATGATCATCAAGAACAAAGAACTCTGGCAGGGGTGGGATTCAATTTTTTTAACAACTGGTTCTGTGGGCGTGGCTTAGTTGGTGGGCATGGCTTGGTGGTCATGTGACTGGCTGGGCGTGGCCAACTCAACATCACTCACATCGAGGCACGCATCTCTTCGCCTGGCCTCTCATGACTGTGGGGATGCTGCAACAGTCGTAAGTGTGAAAAATGGCCATAAGTCACTTTTTTCAGTGCCATTGTAACTTTGAATGGTCACTCCACACAAACAAAGTACCAGCAAAGGAGAGGAAAAAAACTCCAGAGACATTCCTGAGACAGGAAGTCTAGTCCTGCCGAGAATGTAATAAGGGTTAATGGAGAGGCAGTTTCTGTAAGCAACACCACAATGTTTCCTTCCTGCCTTCCTTACAGGATTATGCCAGTAATTTCTTCTAACAACCAGTTCTAGCGAATAGGTGAGAACTGGTAGAATCCCACCACTGAACTCTGGAAAGAAAGAGGAAAAGAGTTGGAAATAAATATAGGAGATTTAAGAAATTCAATAAAAGGGGGAATATCCAAAAAATTAAAAAAGGGAAAAGAGTCAGCAGAAATTTGAAGAGCAGAAGGAAGTTACAAATAGAGAGAGGGATAAAAACTGGAGTGAAAGAATAAAGGAGAAAAGACACGGGGAAAGAAGGAACAAGAAACAGGACTTGGGAACAAAGAAATATGGGAATTATTTTAAAAATGGGGAAAATTGCTTAATTAGACATAGAGATAATGGGTGATCAATATTTAGAAAGGGGATTCTGCAAGGTATTGGGGGTAATACAAATAAATTTATAGTTATGAAATAGGGACATATAGATTGATAAGATGGAAAACAGAATTATTATTTTTTGATAATGGAATCTAATGCTCTTCTTTATGCATAGAGATAATTGTAACAAATAATGGAATATTTTTAGAATAGGGGAGACACATGTGACCAAGACCACTGGCCCAGCCCAGCCGCTTTAAGATAAGATAAGATAAGAAGATAAGAAGAACTTTATTGTCATTGTACAAGTACAACGAAACTGTGGATGCACCCCAGCAACTGTTCACAATACAATAAAACCAAAGCACTTAAAAATGAAGATAAGAAAAATAGAGTACTCTGCCACTTCTGTTGCTGCATGTGGCTTGCCCTGCCCTGTCTCACAGCATCATTATGAGCTCCACACAATGCGAATGGTCCATTCACCCCTGGTAACAGCAGCGGTGGTGGCTGGGTCAGGGGAGAGCACGTTGCATGTCACCCCGGTCCAAGTGATGCTCAGCATCCAGCACCAACAAAGGTCGGAAGTAGCATCCTGCTGTTTCCTGCTGCATTATTTCTGCCATCTCAGAAGCGGCCAGGTTGAATGATGTGAATTTTAACTTCCTGATTTGAAATGAAGGTGAATTTGTGCATTTCTCCAAATTTTGTGAACAGTTCTTGGCTGAAAAACTACTTAAAAAACAGGCATATTGAAAAAGAAAAATGCAACATAGCCATCAAATATAGAAAAATGATTAGACCTGATGATGATATTTTTCAACATTTTTAGAAAACAAACATACTTTTAAAGAACAGAACATCAGATTTCTCTATAATAGTCTATAGAAATGTAATATTTGATATTTTTATTTCACTGAAATTCCCATTATAGCATGGCAATTGTTGTTTCTAAATTCTGTGTCAAGTTAATCATCCTGTCCTTAACTTTTTCAGTTTCTGAGTTATATCTTACTGATAACTTATAAACAAGGGCCACCAAATATGTCATTCAAATCTGTGTTGTTAAGCATTCAAGTTCAGTAAAATAATAAAATTCTTGTTAAATTTCTTTTTGTTCTGTTACATTAAACTTTTATTTTTAAGTGAACAGTAATATGGATAAGCACAAACAAGGACTGATTCTCACAACCTTACTTTAGAGCTGCCTCTTATGCTCACATTTAGTTACTGATGTCCCTCACAGTAGTCCTATGTTGGAAGGTACCATGAAGGTCTTTTAATCCAACCTCCTGCTCAGGCAGGAAACCCAATATCATTTCAGACAATTTGTATTTGTACATTACAAATTGTCCACAGCAATGGACAACAGATCCCTTCTGTTACCTAGAGGCCTTAACTTACAACCGCAATAGAGTCCAAAGTACAACATTGTTTTATTTCTTTTGCAGTAGTAGTCTTTAACAGGATAAAAAGGCAACAGAGTTTGACCACATTTTTCATCAAGAAACCAAGATCAGAATTAGATACAACAGAATTGGCCTTGGATGACCTGAAACAGTCTCAAGCACAACCACTTGAACTTACTGGTCAATTACTGGTGACTCCGAAATTGAAAATAATCTTCCTGACTGCTGGACATTGAAACGTTATAACAATTTTAAAGAAAAATATGAGGGACTGCTCATTTCCAAAAAAAGTTAGGTTGCAAATATTGTGCAAAATATGACTTCACAAAAGAAAAAAGTGTTAATGTGTCAAAAGAATGAAAATATTTCCAGATTGCAGCAGGAGGGAAAAATAAAGTCCAAGCTTTTTAAGAAAAAAAATGAAAGAACATTTTTCATCAAAAACCAATAACATTTGCACAGAGAACTTAAAACAACGTGAGCAGGATACAATAACAAAAGAAATAGATAAGATGACTGAAAATATTTAGGTACTACTCAACTGTATTGAATAATCAATACAGCCTGGCACAAAGATGTAGGCCATTTTCAGACATGGAAGATGAGATAGAATTACAAATCTAAAATGGAGTAGGTATGGGAATAGGATTGCATTCATGTAAAACTGCAGTGAAAATAGTTTATTTCATTGTGAAAGAAATTAAAACACAATAATTTATTAAAATTATTGAAAATAATCTGAAAATATGTTTAATTATTGATGAAGCCTCAATGTTATCTTGCAAACTAGTTGCTATATGTTTCTTAAAAGTTGAGGATTTAATTACCTCACCAACCATTTTTGTTGAGCTAGTTGAATTAAAAAAACAAGATGCAGAAACAATATGTTCTTCAGTTACTGAAAGTTAAAATAATGTTGAGTTTACTAAGAATTACCTGGAAAAAAATGTAATAGAATTTTGCTCTGACAGAATTATGCTTGGGAGAAAATCTGGAGTGAGCACTAGAATAGCAAAAGAGTTTCCAAACATCATAATGTGGCACTGCCTAAACCATTGTGTCCAACTTGTTTTAGATGATTTGATAAAGGAAATAAAGCAAGTAAATTATATTAAAATTCCTCAGGAAAGACTTTTAGAAAGCATAGTAAAAAATTTGAAGAAAAGACTAATGGACTGTGAACATTAGCCAATTGCAAGACAGGGCTAATTTACAATTTCTCATTTTTTTTTGAAGCCAGATTACTGGAATATTGAAGAAGTAGTAATTCCATGAAAATAAGCTGAAGAACAATTGCTTGCATTTAGTGACATCTTTAATTATGAAATTAATATTAACAATTATCGAGATTTTGAAGAAAATGTTTTAAAAGATTTCCAGAAATATACAATTCCTGACAGTATTCAAAAAGCTAATTGTCAGAACAATTGCTTTAAGTTCAGCAGAAGCGGAAAGCGGTTTTTCAAAAATGAACATCATATGTTCAGAGAAGTTGCCTAACTGTTTCCAATATAACAAACCTAATGACTATTAGTATTATTGGCCTACCTCTAAAGCAGGGGTGGGATTCAAATTTTTTAACAACTGGTTCTGTGGGCATGGCTTAGTTGGTGGTCATGGCTTGGTGGTCATGTGACTAGCTGGGTGTGGTCAACTCAACATCACTCACATCGAGGCACCATCTCCTCGCCTAGCCTCTCATGACTGTGGGGATGCTGCAACAGTTGTAAGAGTGAAAAATGGTCATAAGTCACTTTTTTCAATGCCATTGAACTTTGAATGGTCACTCCACACAAGCAAAGTACCAGCAAAGGAGGAAAAAAAATTCCAGAGAAGTTCCAGAGACAAGAAGTCTATCCTGCCAAGAATGTAATAAGAGTTAATGGAGAGGCAGTTTCTGTAAGCAACACCACAATGTTTCCTTCCTGTCTTCCTTACAGGATTAGGCCAGTAATTTCTCCTAACAACTGGTTCTCCGAATTGCTTAGAATGTTAACAACCGGTTCTAGCAAATAGGTGCGAACCTGTAGAATCCCATCCCTGCTCTAAAGGAATGGGACCCTATTCCTACAATCAAAAAATGGTTGAGAGCATATCACACAGCTAATAATGCTCGGGTAAGACTGAAGAAAACTGCAAGTGAGGACACCAATCAAACAGCAATTTAGAAATACCTTAAAGCTAAACAACACTTTTATTGTTCTTACGTAAATATCTTTTATTGTTTTGTGTACCTCTTTTATTCTTATTTAAGTATTAAATGCCCGAAATAATAAACTACCTTTTGATATATCTTATTTTTAGGCAAAGACATGACATTACATGACCACACAGCCACGCCCAGCCAGTTGTTAGAGCCGAGAACTGGTTGTTAAAAAATTTGAATCCCACCACTGCATAAAGATTTATATGTACATAATCTAGTTAACACCTGTGATTCTTCCCTGAGTACTTTCCTATAAAAATAACTCTAAGGGGATACTTTAGGACAGGGGTCACCACCCTTTTGGACCTCAGGGACCACCAAACTCATAATTTTAAATCCTGCAGACCACTAATATGAAGACATTGTCTTGCTGGTGTTGGTGAGAGAGAGAGAGAGAGAGAGAGAGAGAGAGAGATCCGATCTAACCTCGGAGGGCTGGTGGTAATGTTTTTTTTCTCTCTGTGTATGTGTGTGTGTGTCTGTCTGTCTCTCTGTCTCTCTGTCTCTCTCTCACACACACACACAATGGTCCCTCACACACCCATACACACCCTCCAAGGCAGTCACATTCCTAATCTGCTTTTCAGCTCCGTTCTCAGGGATGGGGGAGAGATAGAGAAATATCCTGTGATCCCAAATAAAGAATGATCAATCGGTAGGAAAATGGGGTGTGGGATTTTCCTGCAGACTTTTGGGGGGAATTTCCCGGGGACTCTGCTACTTCTGCTTTTGGCTGCATACAAGGAAAGCAGCAGTAGTCTTTCTTTTTCTCCCCCAAACTCTGCCAGAAATGAGTCTTTGGGACCCTGCAAGGCATCTTGCTTCAAGAGGCTGTGCCATTCTGGCAGAGTTTGGGGGAGAGAAAAAAAGACTTCTGCTGCTTCTGCTACTTTCCTTGCATGAAGCCAAAAGAATCTCTCTCTCTTCCCCTGAGAATGGAGCTGGAGACGGTAAAGAATGATCGGTCGGTAGTAAAACAAAGTGGCGAATTTTCCTGCAGATTTTTTTGGGGGGGATTTTCCCAGGGTCTCTGCAGTAAAAGCACAAGCAACAAAGACCCTGGGAAAATCCCAAAAAAAGGCCGGCCCTTGATAAGCAAATCTCTCTCTCTCTCCACCAGCTGAATTTCACAATGCGCTCTGGGATCTTCTGCAATGAGATGACATGTGGGAGAGTCCCACTGGTGCTGTGAAGTTTGTGTATATTTGCTCTGTATGTATGTTTAAGGCTGAGAAGGAGCAGCTGTGATGTTCAATCCATGTGCCCACCTCCTGCCTTTCTAAAAGCACACCTCCCCCCCCCCCCACTGCCCTGCTTGCTCCCTCATGTTTCTACCACGGTTTCTCACCCTTTGCCGGGTCAGCTTGCTTATCTCTGCCCTGTTTCCCCATCTCCTCCTTCTCAGCCTTAAACATTCATAATTCCTGTTCTGGTTTGCATTCAAAAATGGCTGAAACAATATTCCATGTTTCATCAAGACTATTTAACACCAACAGCACTTTCTGATATTCAGAAATATGCATTCCATGCTGTTCTAACTCAATAATCAGAGTCTGCATGTGCAGCAAATGCTTCTCTACATTCTCTTGTGGTAGCAATCAGGCTCTGTATAATTGTCTCGATAATTGCACAATATTGCATGTTGACGCACTTACATTCACACTTCTCAATTTCAGCCAAACCTCCTTTGCAGTTTTTAAATCACCTACATTCAAGAATTGTTCATCTTCCAAACTTAAAATGATGTAGGCCAGTGCCTTATCATGCTGCCTTTGATATGCAGCTGATAATGGCCCCTGGATGGATTAATAAAAATATCCTAGAACTCCTTAGCCTTCAGGAAACATTCCATTTTTGCAGCCCAAATAATATAATTCTGCCCCAATCAAGGCAGAGAGCTTTCTTTGAAATCAATAGCCATCCTACAAGCCTTCTCAGACTTTTTCTCTTTAGCTTATAACATAGGCTGTCCCTCAGCTTGATTACAGTTCAGGCTTACTGAGTGTTTGGACTGGCTGGGTATGCTCTGAGCTTTCTGGAAACTTTCTAACAGTGAGAACAATCAACCAATGGAACAGCTTGCCCTCGGAAGTTGTGGGAGTGTCATCACTTGAAACTTTCAAGAAGAGATTGGACTCCCATCTGTCAGAATGGTGTAGGGTCTCCTGCTTGGGCAGGGGGTGGACTAGATGACCTACAAGGTCCCTTTCAACTCTGATTATCTGTTTTTTAACTTTCTGTAATAAGCTACTAGAGAGATAAAGGATCATTGATTAGGGATGAATAAAAGCTCATTCTTCATCCTTTTCTATACCCAAGAAAGAAACATTTTTGGAACATGAAATCTGATTGTAGCTGGCTCAACATCCTATTTCTCTTTTACCAAGGATATTTATTGGCTATAGCTATTTCCATTTTTCCAGTGAAGGAAGAGGTATGATTTTACTCTGTCATTTAACCATTATTATATCCTGTTTCTTTCATTGCAATTGATGGGAAAAAGCAGGTGTAGAGGCTTCTGAAGTAACTGATCAGCCAACTCTACATTTGTTACATATGGCATGTAGTCCTGCCTTTCTGTCTTCTTTAGTTTGCCAATAAAAAATTAAGATGGTGAATGTTAGGATATGTGCAGAGTAACCCTTATATAAAAAGGATATGCACCCAGAAAACGGTTTATGAGAACAGTTATGAATAAATATACAGCCACACAGAGTTGAACAAGTTGTATTAATGTTTACTTGAAGAAATAGCACAGTCCATAAACAGTCCATGTCATACACATTTTTAACATCCAGAAATATCCAGTTATAAAGTCTTCTTGCCGGTTTCACATCTTTTACAGCAAACAAATATCAAACCATAATATAACAAATAACCTTCGATATCAACAGAATATCAAAATAAACAGGGTTATTCAGTATCGATCTGTTGTCAGTCAGTATCAGTATAAAGAGAGATCATCAGTGAAAAAGAGAATTAAACCATGATCTATAGCTCCCTCTTATGGCAACTTGTAGCATAATCAACCAACCAGAAACACAGCATAATACATTACAGTATTTTTCCTTAAATCTACAAACATATATATTTGTAGTTTATATATTGTCAACCCAACTATGTTATTTACGTATACATAACATTCTCCCCTTTGGGTTGGTCAATATATAATACATTACATCTTTAATTCATAATTTTTTCACAATTAATAACTCACACAATTTCATAGAGATTAGAAGATTCTTTATCTAACTCTACATACAATGCTTGTTTGAACTCTGTTATATTTATGTGTCTCTCTAATTGACCTTCTAGAAAACTCAGTACATGTTGTTTGTTTATTTTCTTCCTCTATCCTATCGAATCTTTTGCAGTTATAGATGGTTCATCTTTTACTGATTCATCAATATTCCTATCATTTTTAGGATCAGTGAACAATGGAGTTTTTATAATAATACTATGTTTTTTATTATTATATTCTTGTTTAAACTTTCACCAGCCAACATGCTCCAGAAATTTAGCACTTGCACTCCAATATATATTATTAGTACCTGGCTCCCGAAATTTAAATAATCTATGATTAGCTCCATAACCCACAAAATACAATTTCTTAGCTCTATATTGTCCCTTTTGCCTTACTTGTGTGGGAATATGAACCCATGCTGGGGTTCCAAATGTATGCAAATAACTAAGATCTGGTTTTCTTCTATGCTAACAAGTAAATGGTAATTCACCAGTCATTAAATTTATTACATTATTCAAAACATGGTTAGCACACATTATTGCCTCATCCCACATTTGCTCTGATATACCAGAATCAGACATCATATTCCTAGCCATAACTTGTAATGTTTGTCTTCTACATTCAATATATGAGTTATGTTGTAGTCTATAACAGGGTCCTCAACCACCGGGCCGCGGACCGGTACTGGTCCGTGGAGCACTCTGTACCGGGCCGCAAAGAAATTTTTTTTTTAATAAAATGGCGGCTTTCTTCGCCTTCGGTGAATGCTGCTGGGATCGGGGATCAAGGACACAAATGAAAGAAGGGGAGGAGGAAGCAACCGAAGCCTGTCCTGCTCTCTGGCTCAGCAGCTTCTGTTTCCTCCCGCCTCGTTCCTCTCTCAGTCGCTCTCTCGCTGCTCCACCAGCCCAGGAAGAAACTGCTTCAAAGAAGCCGGGGAGCTTTTCCTGTCGCCGCAGCTCCTCCGAGCGCCCGTTTACCCCACCCGCCCCCTGCGCCGCGCTTCAATTCAGTGCTCCGTTCTGCCTGCCTGCCTGTCTGGTTGTTTGGGAAAAGCTTCGGCTGAGAATAATAACTATTCGCCTCTTTTTATCAGCCGAAGCTGCTCTGAAACAAAGGCAGGCAGGCAGGCAGGCAGGCAGAACGGAGCACTGAACTGAAGCGCACACGCAGGCGGGCGGGGGGGGGTAAAGGGGCGCTTCGGAGGAGCTGCGGCGACAGGAAAAGCCACCCCGGCTTCTTTGAAGCAGTTTCTTCCTGGGCTGGTGGAGCAGCGAGAGAGCGACTGAGAGAGGAACGAGGCAGACACCTGAGGGAGGGAGGGAGACACCTGAGGGATGGGGCTGAGGAGGCAGGGCCGGCGCTCCCTGAACTTGGTGGTTTGCTGGCAGACGTTTTATTACCCGACTAGGTGACAACATCAGATGTTACCTAGTCAGGTAATGAAACGTCTGCAAGCAAACCACCAAACTCGATTCCCGGTCCTTGAAAAGTGTTTGTGCTTGAAACTGGTCCCTGGTACAAAAAAGGTTGGGGACCACTGGTCTATAAGGATTATAATGCTCATGTTCAATTCCAGCTTTTTGTAACATGGTTTCAAATTTGTTATTAGTAAATTCAGTATCATTATTCGTAATTAATCTAATAATTTTCTGTTTCTGTTTTCTTTCAGTAAATTTTAGCCAGTTTACAAAATACTGGTATGTTTCTTGCTTTGTTTTCATTAGGTAACAGAAACTGTATCTGGAAAAATGATCCATAATACTCAATATATAACAGGCTCCACCTATACTAGGTTTTCTAGGTCCAATGATATCAGCAAACACAACCTCTAATGGTTTACTGGTTTTCAGTCCATTTACCATATTTTCAGAAATTACCTTGTTTTCCTTTTTTTACAAATATTGCAGTTTAAATACTTTATACAAGGTTTTAAATCTATACCAGTAGACAACTCAACAGTTTTCTTGATCATTTTGAAATTTATATGCCCCATACGTCTATGGAGTAGATGAATACATTCATCATGAGACTTCTTATTCTCATAAACTGAGCTAACATTACTTGATGGATCATCATTTATAATAAACAAACTATTTTCCAATCTTGTAGTAATACTTTTACCTTGTTTGTCTATTAAACATGTATCTCCTGTAAATGTTACTATAAATCCTGCTTTTTCCTGCTCTTACAGATAGCAAATTAAACTTCATTCCAGGTACATATAACATCGGTAAACTTTCATTTATACATGAACAATATGCAGTACCTTCTCCATATGCTTTCATTTTCCATCCATTAGCTAATGATATATGCTGTTCACTTTTTCTCATGGTAACAAATCTCTCTTTACTTTTAGTTATACGCTGCGATGCTCCACTATCAACTACCCATATATCATTGTTTACATTGTAGTTATATTTGATATTGCTAAACTAACATTCTTATGAGCTCTCTGTATATTATTCTGTTTCTTACCCTTTTTACAGTATCTGGCTATATGTCCTTTAGACCCACAAGAAAAACGTTTCCTAACAATATAAGCAGTTGAAGACAGTTTTTCTTCCTGTGGTTGTCTTTCTCTCAGTTGAATTCTATCTTGCCTTCTTCTTGACTCTTCTAACAGTCTTCCAGTTATACCAGCCAACATAAGTTCATCTCTGTTTAAAACTTCCAGTGAAGACACACAATCATCATAAGTTTCATCCAAAGAAGAAAGAATAGTGTAAACCTGCTGTATCTCAGAAAAAATCAGTTTTTTTTCTTGTAGCTCCTGAAAAATCCTTTTCATAAACTCCAAATGAGCTAACATATCACCACCTTTTATAAGACGAGCTCGAAACAGTTTACATGTAAGGTATATGTATGCACCCACACTATCTCGAACATAAATCCTCTTCAGAATGTCCCAATATCTAGCAGCAGATTCTTGACCATGAATATGGACTAACTGCGTATCACTTAGTGCCAGTCCAATTATACTGAGAGCCTTTTCATTATCCTGGTTAAATTCATCTATTTTCTTTTTATCTTCATCATTCAATGGATCCAAAGTTGTTACATCCAGTGGATTATTCACTACAGTCCATAATCCTTCTTTATGTAGAAGTAGGCTGCACTTCATATACCAGGAAACATAGTTTGTTTCATCCAACCGGGTTATCAGGGATAGACTGGTTGACTGTTCTTGTGCCATTGTAACAATAAACAACAATTAGCTGTCTGAATATGAAACTGTATATTCACACTGGTTCTCAATATCTCTCTGGGCCCATAACCAATGTTAGGATATGTGCAGAGTAACCCTTATATAAAAAGGATATGCACCCAGAAAACGGTTTATGAGAACAGTTATGAATAAATATACAGCCACACAGAGTTGAACAAGTTGTATTAATGTTTACTTGAAGAAATAGCACAGTCCATAAACAGTCCATGTCATACACATTTTTAACATCCAGAAATATCCAGTTATAAAGTCTTCTTACCAGTTTCAAATCTTTTACAGCAGACAAATATCAAACCATAATACAACAAATAACCTTCAATATCAACAGAATATCAAAATAAACAGGGTTATTCAGTATCGATCCGTTGTCAGTCAGTATCATTATAAAGAGAGAAATCAGTGAAAAAGAGAATTAAACCATGATCTATAGCTCCCTCTTATACCAACTTGTAGCATAATCAACCAACCAGAACACATCATAATACATTGCAGTATTTTTCCTTAAAGCTACAAACATATATATTTGTAGTTTATATATTGTTAACCCAACTACGTTATTTACATATACATAACAGTGGGGTCAACCATCTGCTTTGTACAACAAATTGTCAGAAGTTGTTCTTGTATCCTCAGCAAATGGGGCTCATTGACAGTTACTGTATGTGGGTTAGTGACAGTCAGATGCAGCCATCTCCTATGATCCCTTCTGGGAAGTCAAGTGTAACAACGAGTCATAGTATGTATCTTTGTGCAACTATTGTCAACTCACCAGCAATAGAGAATAGCAGTGTTGCAATACAAACTCTGCTCCTTTTATATAAATATATTGTATGCTTGCATTAAAGGGACAGAGCTTGTAGCATGATGCCACAATACTGTTCTAGAAAATTAATGCTGATTTCCATATTGAGGCAAATGTAGAAAATAGGTTTAGTAGATTAGATTCACTGCCTGATCTTCCAGGGTATCTGCAGCAGTTATTCTCAACTAGAGATACTTATAGACCTCCATTGAAAATTTTAGAAAATATTCATGGTGATAGATATATAAATAAAATTAAAATAGCTAAGCTATCAAAATGAAATCAAGATAGAAAACTCCAAAGCAGTTAGAAATGACATCTTTGAAACTGATGACAGCACTCTTCTTTGTAAAGAGAATCTATGCATAATAATAACTTTGGGACAAACTGAGTCTGTGTTAGCTGCCCACATTCCAGGAACTAACACTTGGAAGTCAAATAATTGGAAAAGACCCAGTAAAAATTGCTAGTGTTTCAGAACAATTCCAGCCTGAAAAGGAAGCCATGATACTATTCCTTGGTCAGAAAGAGCCAATGATCAACCTGAACAAAAATAGTGCATCTTTCACTGGCTAGAATGTGCTTATCATATATACTAAATATGATCATCTGGTGGTTTTATTCTAGCCTTGACAGCTAATGCTGCCATGAATCTCTCTAGTAACAGATTTATGTTCATGGATTGAAACTTCAGTCTAAAACTGAAAGTTATACATATGAACAATTTCAATTAAGCACTTAATAGTACCCTTGGAAACAGCTGCAACATATGGATCTTACTTTAGGAAGAAGAGGACTTTTTTCAGAAGAAATGCTTACTGTTCTGACCCAAACCCTTTTCCAATAAAACAAACATGAAACAAAGGGAACAGAAACCTTTTAATGATTCTTACGAATCCCCGGTTAAAAGGCTGCTGCAAACTAATTAACTTTGATAAACACAAGCCTCGCCAAAACTGCAAGGCTGCCAAGAATCACAGATAAGAAATATTTCACAACACAAGAGTCTTCAAATACCAGCCTAAGGTACTGCAATGTCTACGAGGCTGGAGTTTCAAAACGTTTTTGCTTCCTACAAAGAACGTCTGATTCACAGCTGGCTTTTATCTTCTTGAAGGAGGGGCCATTACCTTGCAGCCTTACTCTCAAGTCACCCATGCTGCTGCAGTTGTTCTTTCCTATGAGCAGCCCTGCGTGCACACACACTTGGCACAGGCTCCTCGGGAACCTTCTCATCACTGCTGCCAGCCCCCACAATCTCTGAAGGCAGCAGTCTACTCCCTAATGGTCCTGGCCCCTCATCTGACTTCTCGCTCTCCTCAGTCATCCGCACATGCTGCCGGCTAACCAGGGGTGGGATTCTACCAGTTCTGTCCAGCTCTACAGAACCAGTAGCTCTGAAGAACAGCAGACACAGAACCAGTTCTGTGTCTGCTGCTGTTTTGGCCCACCCGCCTGCCCGGGCTCTTACCTGTCCTTTATTTCCTGCTTTTTCAACCGCAGCTGCTTTGCACAGCACAGCTGCGGTTGAAAAAGCAGTTAAAAAGGGCTTTTCCAACCGCTGCGCACCCTCATGCAGCGCTGCTCAGCTGTCTGGGCAGCTCAGCAGGTCATAAATTGCACACACGCGACGTGCGCGACACAGAGCAACAGAACCAGTAGTTATACCGGTCGGATCCCATCCCTGTGACTAACAACACCACTTACAGGCCTTAGCATCAATCATAATCCTGGATAACACATTACAATAATTTGTTTTAATAGAAACAGTATGAGTTATCAATGGCATGATCCAGATCTCTGTCAAGACTCTTAAACAAAAAAATCCTTCCCCTTTACATATTTATTAAAGATTCTATATTGTTAATTTGTGTAGTGTTGTAGTCCAAACTGAATATAACATATTTTATCAGCCCATAATTAATACATATTTTAGATTTGTTATTTGATAGTACTCAAATATACTTACTTTTTCTAGCTAGCATGGGAATTGTAAAGTTATATACTAATAAATATGTTTTATTTCACATTCTGTACTGCAACTAGATTACTTAGACAAGGAAAATTTATAATTTATGCTACTTTAAAAGCAGTGTATTGTAAGAAAATAGGAATTTAAAGATATAATGTAGATTTCCTGATTTACTTTTACCCATTTTCTGGAACTTCAAAGACAACGAGAAAATTTTTAGATTAGAAGATGTACATGCTAAGAAAATGCCAACTTTATTTTCCTGTTCAGTAGTCAATAAGTTCCATTTTGCACACTGATTCTTTATAGTTCTTTATAGTTCTTTGCCTTCTTTTGTCACATGGTTGCTTGAGCAATTGAGGCATACTTTACTGAATGTATTTATTTATTTATTTTTATTTTTTTATTTGTCAATTGCTTACAAGATAATAGGTAAATAGTAATAGTATAAATAGTATAATAGTATAATGATAATAGTAAAAACATAGTTATGAAAACATGGATACATATAAGAAAAATAAAAAAAAATATAAAAGAAACAATAGGACAGGGACGGTAGGCATGTTGGTGCACTTATGCACGCCCCCTACAGACCTCTTAGGAAAAGGGTGAGGTCAATAGTAGTCAGTCTAAAGTTAAAGTTTTCGGGGTTTGGGGAAAAAAACCACAGAGTCAGGTAGAGCAGGGGTCCCCAACCACCGGTCTGCGGACCGGTACCGGTCCGTGGAACAAGTCCTACCGGGCCGCTGGCTTGCTGGGCGCCGCCATCTTTTTGATGAAAAAGTGCTTCCGGTGAGCTTTTTCCGGGTAGAAAGCTCACGGAAGCACTTTTTCATCAAAAAGATGGCGGCACTTTTCTACCCGGAAAAGCTCATCGGAGCGCTGGCGCCGCTATCTTTTTGATGAAAAAGTGCTTCCGGTGAGGTCACCGGAAGCACTTTTTCATCAAAAGATGGCGGCGCCCAGCTAATGCTGGTACCGGGCGCGCCATAAAAAAGGTTGGGGATACCGGGCCGCGGCGTAAAAAAGGTTGGGGATCACTGAGGTAGAGTATTCCAGACATTGACCACTCTGTTGCTGAAGTCATATTTCCTGCAATCAAGTTTGGTGCGATTAACCTTGTTTGTATCTATTGTTTGCTCTTGTGTTGTTATGGTTTCTCCTTAACAAATTCTTACATAGTGTGCAATCTATTATAAAACTATTTAACAACCTCTTAGAGAAGAGATTATTTTGTATTCAAGTGAATAAGAATACCTATAAGAGTACACACTAGTAATTAATAAAGAGAAAGGAATGGAAGAAGTGAATCCACAGAGGAAAATAAAGAACCTAAGGAGATTAGAATTACAAGGAGCACTAGACAAAGGAATCAATAAAAATTGGGATAGGTGTAAACTGATATCATTGAATATTAATAGCATAAACTCCCCAGTAAAAAGGAAAAAAATATTTAAAAATTTACAGGCATTAAAGGTCGACATAATAGCACTTCAGGAACTACATATCTTAGAAAAATATTTATTAGAAAATAAAAAATTAGACAAAATTTTTTCTGCTCTTGATGTACAAAAGAAAAGAGAGGTAGTATTTTATATAAAGGAACGGATCCCTGCTAAAGAAATTTATAAAGATAACGAGGGTAGGATTCTGATGGCCAAAATTGAATTAGGAAATAGAAAGATCTTATTGGTAGTAATATACGCACCGAACGGCCTACAAGAATCTTTTTTCCAAAAATTGTATTATAGACTCAAAGAGTTGCAATATGAAAAAAATTGTATTTTGGGGGACTTTAATGCAGTTGTTGATAAAACATTAGACTATAAGGGAAACAATACAAAGTTGGGGGGGGGAGAAATTACCAAAAAATTTTTCTGATATGAGGAAGGATTTTAATATTTGTGGCCCATGGAGAGAAAGAAATTTGGAGAAAAAACAATATACATATTATTCTAACTGGCATCAGTCATGGTCGAGACTCGATATGACATGGATTACCAATAAAATAAATTCAGAATTGAAATTAGTATTGAACCAAATTTTCTGGCAGATCATAGTATGATTAGTTTTAGCTAGAAGGGCCAAAAACAAAGTACAGGATGGACACTTCATCGATCTTAAGAGAGGAAATATTTAATATGACACTAAAAAAAGAATTAGAATTTTTCTTTGATGAAAATAAAGAGGAAGATACCTCCCCACAAAATAATTGGGATACAGTCAAAGCAATGATAAGAGGAGTACCAATAAAATATATGGTGAAAAAAATAAAGAGAAAAAACAACAAAGGAAAATATTTGAACAGGAATATAAAGACTTGAAGAAGAAAAATGACTAAACAATATTAATTTGAGAATGCGAATAAACCAGGATGCTGGTTAGAATATAAACTGAAAAAAGAAAAAGAAAAGAGGTGGATTACTAAATTAAGAAATGACCAAGGAGAGATCTGCTACCAAGAGGAAGGAAAAAGAGTGATAATCCAAAAATATTATGAGAGACTATATAGAGAGGAGGAATATCCAGCAAATGTTAAAATAAAAGAACATCTAAAGAAAGGAGGACTCACAAGAATTTCAGAAGAAGATAAAAATATCCTGAATCAGGAAATAACAATAGAAGTAGTCCACTGGGCAATAAATAAGCAGAAAAATGACAAAGCCCCGGGTCCAGATGGTCTCCCAGCGGAAATTTATAAATCACAACAGGATACCGTAAGTAGTAAAATGCTTAGAATATTTAACGAAGTGTTAGAAAAAGCAAAAATCCCTAAACCTTGCAAGGAAGCGAGGATAACAATTATACCTAAAGATGGATGTGATATCTTGGACCCTGGAAACTATAGACCGATATCCCTACTTAATGTTGATCATAAAATTTTTGTCTCAATTATTGCAGAAAGACTCAAAAAGAAATTTAAATGGATTTATCTCTTCAGACCAAAATGGATTTCTTCCCTATAGGCAACTTAAAAATAATATTAGGACAACTCTGGATACTATAGAATATTATGAGGACCATAGTGGCGATCAAGTTGCATTAATGTTTTTAGATGCCAAAAAGGCCTTTAATAATGTTAAATGGCAGTTCATCTTGCAGCAAATTAGAGATATGAATCTAGGACAAAAATTCTTAAATGTAATTTCGGCAGTATATGAAAAACAAGAAGCCAAAATTTTGGTGAATGAGGGGATAACAGACAAATTTCAAATTCAAAAAGGAACCAAGCAGGGATGCCCATTATCACCACTTCTCTTTAGTATGTCATTGGAGGCTTTTGCAAGAATAATTAGAAATGAAACAGAAATTAAAGGTCTAAAAATAAAAAATGAAGAATTTAAATTACAAGCCTTCGCGGATGATTTACTTTTTATGTTAGAGGAGCCACAAAATTCGGGACCAAAATTATTAGGCAATTTAGAAGAATTTGGAGAAGTCGTGGGGCTAAAGATCAATAAGGATAAAACAAAAATTATTACTAAAAACATGACAAATAAGCAGAAAGAATTATTAGCAACGAGAATGGGCATCCAAATAGGTCAAATATTTGGGAATTACTATTTCGGCAAGATATACAACACTCAAAAGAGACAATTATGACCCATTAATAAAACGAATAACTAAAGATTTGGAAAAATGGGACAAATTAGGGCTATCCTTCATGGGAAGGATAGCAGTAATAAAGATGAATGTGCTGCCCAAATTACTATTTCTTTTTCAAAATGCCCCTAGAGAAAAAGTGTTTTGATAATTTGAATAGAATAATGACAAATTTTATATGGCAGATTGAAAAACCAAGAATTAAGTTAAAGTTGCTGCAAGATACTACTGAAAGAGGAGGATTTGGCTACCCGACTGGGAGTTGTATTACCGAGCTGCAATACTAACTTGGGTGAAAGATTGGATTAGCCATAGAAATAAAAGAATTTTGATATTAGAAGGTTATAACTTACAGTCAGGTTGGCATGCCTTCCTCTGGCAGGAGAAATCAAAAGGTTATAGTTATATGCATAGGCATAAAGTGAGACAGACCAGGGGTGGGTTTCTACTGGTTCTGTCCACCTCTGTAGAACCGGTAGCTCTGAAGAGCAGCAGACATAGAACCGGTTCTATGTCTGCTGATGTTTTTGCCCACCCGCCCACCTGGGCTCTTACCTGACCTTTATTTCCTGATTTTTCAACTTTATTTCCTGATTTTTCAACTTTTCAGCACAGCTGCAGTTTAAAAAGCAGGAAAAGAGGGCTGTTTCAAAGGCTGCTTCTCTGCATGGAGCATGCTGATGACAATTACAGGTGCACACGCACAGCGTGCAGGGAAGCACATCATAAATCACCAAACCTCGTAAATCACCGAACCGGTAGTTAACCCTGTCGTATCCCACCCCTGAGACAGACTCTTTTAAACATTTGGAACAAGATAAAAAGACAAATGTATATAGAAACTCCTATTTGGCTATCAACCCTGGAAGCATTGATGCATCCACACCTTTTGCACCAAGGGAAAACCATCACCTACAAAAAGATACTAAATGAAAAAGGAGAACTACAAACTAGACAAGAGTTGAAGAACCAGGGAATCAAGGTGGAATGGTGGGCCTATTTGCAACTCCAATCAAAATACTTAAAAGATAAGAGAGAATAGGGAATTAGTAGAACTAGGACAAATTAGATGAAATTTTATTAGGATCTGAGCAGATGATGATTAAAAATATACAGTATATCAAGTTTTATTGGAATTTAAATTGGAAGAAGAAAAAGTAAAAGAAGCAATGGTGGTATGGATGAAAAATTCTGGTTATAGCATTAATTTAGATGATTGGCAGAAACTATGGAATAGAAATAAAAAAATGACACTAGCGATACCCTTCAAAGAAAATTTGTATAAATTATTTTATAGATGGCATATACCACCATCAAGATTGGCAAAAATGAATCCTAAACTTTCCCCTATGTGTTGGAAATGTAATAAATAAATAGGAATTTATTATAACTTATGGTGGAATTGCAAAGAGGCCCCAAAATACTGGCAAAATCTACATAAGTGGATAGAAGAAATCTGTGGAATTAAAATACAATATAGGCCTGAGTTCTTTCTGCTAGGAATTAACACTGGGAAATACGATAAAGAAACCCTGTATTTAATGATTCATGTAATTACTGCAGCAAGGTTGGCGTATGCACAGAATTGGAAAAATAAAGATATCCCAAATGAATTAGAAATATTGAAGACAATTACAGTGTGCACAGAAATGGATAAATTAACAAAAGTATTAAAAAATAAGGAAGATTCAGGTTATTATAAAACAGGGGAGAAATTTTATGTTTGGCTAGAGATGAGGAAGATCAATGAGAATAAGGAATGATTATATGTATATTTAAAGTGTGTAGATGAAAATTTTGTAATATTACTATTGGATATAGCGATGTAATGACAATGATTGATGTTAGGGAAACTGTACCACGTTCAACTTTTTTATTGTAAGAATTGTGTGTCTTTGTGTTTGTTTATTTGTTTAATAAAGAAAATTTTATTTAAAAAAAGAGTATACACTAAGGGGCTTACTACCTTATCCAGGGGTAGGATTCAAATTTTTTAGCAACCGGTTCTGTGGGCGTAGCTAAGTTGGTGGGCATGGCTTGGTGGTCATGTTATTGGCTCGGTGTGGCCAACTCAATATCACTCACATCGAGGCACGCATCTCCTCACCTGGCCTCTCATGACTGTGGGGATGCTGCAACAGTTGTAAGTGTGAAAAATAGTCATAAGTCAGTACCATTGTAACTTGTCAGTGCCATTGTAACTTTGAATGGTCCACACAAGCAAAGTATCAGCAAAGGAGGGGAAAAATAACTCCAGAGAAGTTCCTGAGACAGGAAGTCTAGTCCTGCCAAGAATGTAATAAGGGTTAACGGAGAGGCAGTTTTTGTAAGCAACACCAGAATGTTTCCTTCCTGTCTTCCTTACAGGATTAGGCCAGTAATTTCTTCTAACAACCGGTTCTCCAAACTGCTTAGAATGTTAACCGGTTCTAGCGAATAGGTGTGAACTGGTAGAATCCCACCCCTGACCTTATCTTATGCAAGTATGTGGGCTTACTCTAACTAATTGTATGAATTTATTTTTCTCATCATAGACTTCAGGCTGTAACATATTTGATAAGTAAAAAAAAACATAACCATGGAAATGTGGCATTTAAAAGAATAAAGCTGCAGATATTTTGCTTTTGAATTTTTTTAAGCACAGAAGATTGCCAGATAGTATATTTAACTGATATTAGCTGTACAGAAGCATAACTTCGATTCAATAGTAAAGAGAAAGGTCATGCTGCAGTGACTTCATTTTGCTCACTATGACACTCCAGTGGTTCCCAAAGTGGGCACCACCCTGGGGGGAGGTGGGATGCCTTAGGAGGGTGCTAAGAGGCAAGGGGGCTGGAGGGGGGCACTAAGAGGTGGCAGGGGGTGCTGACACTCTGTCCGGCAGCCTCCAGGGGGTGAGAAACAGGTGGCATGCAGATGACTACCTCTCTCTCCCCCCTGGTCATCCAGTGCAGCAGCTCTTCCCACGGAAGAATCTATCCATGAAATGAACATGTGTGTTTGTGTGTTTTTTTTTTTGTGTGTGTGTGTGTGTGTCAGAGGAGGAATGTGTGTTGAGGGAGTTTTTATCTGAGTTTTGAGCTAGGAGGGGCCAGAACAAGCTGAAGCACCAATGGGAATTATCCCTGCTCCAGTGTCATCAGTCTCCGGGCAGAGTCTTCCTTGACTTCACCCAATGGAGGAGAGAGTTCCGAGCAGAGACAGAAGTGGAGAAAGTGAGAGGGGGATCTTTTCAGTATTGGGGGCTGTATTCTAGGGGAGTCTTTCATGCCAGCTCTGGAGGGAGGGTGGACTTCCTTTTGCGTCCCTCCCATGATTCTCATCCAATCTCCCTTTCTCTGTGTGCCTGGAGGGGCAGACTGTGGGACCCTTTGAGTTCCCAGAGTGCCCAGAGGGCACCCAGGCTGGAGCTGCCGAGACTCCAGATGGGCAAAATAGAGCCAGAGCTCAAGGGGTCCTTCGGGCTCCCCACTCTCAGTCGGGAAGGAGGGAGCCCCCAGCAGGTGCTGTGGAGCAGTGATCCCCAACCTTTTTATGCCGCGGCCCGGTACGGCATCAGCTGGGCGCCGCGACCAGTGCACGGCATCAGCTGGGCGCCGCCATCTTTTTATGAAAAAGTGCTTCCGGTGACCTCACCGGAAGCACTTTTCATCAAAAAGATGGCGGCTCTTCGCCGGTGAGCTTTTCCGGGTAGAAATGGTTTTCTACCCAGAAAAGCTCACCGAGCTTTAGCGCTGCCATCTTTTTTTATGAAAAGTGCTTCCAGTGAGCTTTCTACCCAGAAAAGCTCACCGGAAGCACTTTTTCATCAAAAAGATGGCGGCGCCCAGCAAACCAGCTGCCCGGTAGGACTTGTTCATGCGGACCGGTGCGGTCCGTGGACCGATGGTTGGGGACCCCTGCTGTGGAGGACAACAGGGGAGGTGCAGCCCCACAGCCAGCCAGGACTTGGGGGCCCCACACTCACCCCAATCCGAAGGGAAGCCAGGAAAACCCTCACTGACAGTCCATGCAGGAAGAGATGGAGAGGATCTTCAGGGATCCCCCTAATCTGGCCAGATCCTCTCCCCAGGCCCCCTCCCCTTGACGGGGGGGATTTCCATAGGGATCTCTCAGCTTTAGAGGAGAAAATGGCATTTTCCGTCCTTGAAACCCACGTCTCTCTCGAAGAGCCCCTTCTGATCCCCCCTCAGCCCCCAACGGGAAGGCATCTCCCTCTTTCTTTCTGTGGCTCGGGATCCCACTTTTCCTTGCAAAACAGCCCCTGATGAAGATCCCAGTACAAAGTTTGGCTGTTTCTCCTCTATTTTCTACTCCTTTCCTCAGACAATTTCAATATCTGCCCATCATTTCAAAGCACAACAATCGATACTTTCATCAGAAAAAAATATACAAAGTAACATTTTGGGGGGAAATTGCCAATATAAAAATATGGACATAGAAGTGGAGTCGCAATGAACATTTTTTCTCTCAGAAATTTGCATATCTTGGCTGTGGAATAGGAAGCGCTGCTATAACAAGGGCCCTTTTTCTAATGGTTTTTCTTTCTTTCTTATTATTTTATCATGAGTAAAATAGAAAAAAATAAAGCAAGTGAAGAAATGAGAAAAGGAAGGAAAGGGGAGGAGAAGTGTGGGAGAAAGGAGGCGCCGGCCCTGCAGGCACGTCAGGAAAGTAGAGCAAAGCCAGTCTGGCTTTGCTCTATTTTTCAAACGCACCGCCACTGCTGCTTTCTAGGTGCCGGTCCCGCAGATCCAACCCATTGAGCCTGCTGCACCAGAGGGACCTGCCCAACCAAGTCCAAGCAGAGCAGTGCACCAAGTCAATGGGGTGAGCCTGAGAAAGGGAAAGAGAGAGAGAGAAAAAGAGAGAGAGAGAAAGAGAGAGAGAAGGAGGAAAAGAAAGTGAAAAGGGAAAGAAAGAAAAAGGGATAGACAAAGAAAGAGGGGGAAGGGAGGGAGGGAGGGAGAGAGAGAGAGAGAGAGAGAGATCTGATGCATCAGATTGAAATGAGGCCTAGTTTAGACTTGAGGCCCTTTTCCACATTGAAACATGTTTGCCAGCATCTTTGCCAGTACATTGAAACATCTTTGGCTTCTATTAAAGGTTTTGTGAATGAAACATGGTCAAGACTATTAGGAAGCTCTCACATTTTGTTGAGGCTTTAAACAGGATCCATTGGACCAGATCTCCACCCTAAAAAATTACTTTCCCCAAGGTATTACAGTGCCAATTCTGAAAAAGGCAAAACCAAAATGTACTGGTAAATTACAAAGAGAACACACACACACACACTCCCTTCTAACCCTGCTGGAGCAGGTGATTGGACTAGAATAGATATCTCATTATCTTCTCCTCCCTCCCTCCTTCCTTTATTTCTTTTTCTTTCTGTCCCTTCCTTCCATCCTCCCCTCTTTCTTTGTCTGTCCCTTTTTCTTTCTTTCCCTTTTCTCTTTCTTTTCTTCTTTCTCTCTTTCTCTCTCTTTTCTCTCTCTCTCTCTTTCCCTGTCTCAGGCTCACCCCATTGACTTGGTGCACCACTCCGCTCGGACTTGCTTGGGCAGGTCCCTCCAGTGCAGCGGGCTCAATGGGGTGGACCTGTGGGGCCAGCAACTAGAATGCAGCAGTGGCAGCACGTTTGAAAAGTAGAGCAAAGCCACAGGTTGGTAATTTTTGCTGCAAAGAATCACAAAAGCTTCTGGGTTGCACACAAGAAGGGACACACATGTCAATGCAATTCAGCAACATAAAATAAAGAAATAAAAATAAAAATCAACAAGAATTGGCAAAGCATCTCTGATTAGATTCTATTCACTAATAGAATCTAATCAGAGATGCTTTGCTAATTCTAGTCCAATGATCTGTTCCAGCAGGGTTGGAAGGGAGTGTGTGTATGTCTGTGTGTGTGTGTGTGTGTGTGTGTGTGTGTGTGTGTCAAGTAGCTCTGGGGAGGCCAGTCATAAATTAGAACATTTGCTAAACAGCTGGCCATTAAGTGAGGACCACTTATATTTGGTTTGCCAGTCACCTGGCCATGCCCACCCAGTCACATGACCACCAAACCACACCTACCAGGTCATGTGACCAGCAAGCCATGCCCAGCCAGCAAGCCACACCCAGCCAGTCACGTGATCAGCAAGCCACACCTTCAAATTAGGCCATGCCATGCCCACAGAAATTTGAATCCCACCCCTGGGTGGTGGGCACTAAGGATGAATTTGTAGCACCAAGGGGGCAGTGGACTGAAAAAGTTTGGGAATCACTGCTTTATTTCTTGAATCTTATTCCACACATAGCTTAAAAGCTTTTTGAACACAAGATCTTGATAGAGCTAGTAAAAGATTCCCACCATGGATGTACAATTAACCTTGCCAAATGAATAAAGGCATCTGAACTTAGGATTCCATTCATTTGATTTCTCCAAATCATATTAACATTGCATGTTTTCTTTACATAGAATTATGGTACATGGAGGGAATATGCAGGTCATCAACTGTGAAGTACACAGTGATATTAGTAATGTATATTTCAAGTGAAACTATTTTCCTACAAAGATATTACTTTCCCAAAAGAAAAATATCATGCATGAAAATCTGCCTGAAGTACCCCTTAAAGAATTTTGAATAATTTCAGTTTGCATTAAAATGCTTATCTACTTTTTTCTAAACAATAGTTTATAGTTTTGATCTGTAGAAAATTCAATAAATGAGTAGAGTGCTCATTATTATTTAAAATACAACAACATTTTAATCATACATAGCACAGCACAACACAGGTTATGTAGACAGTAAACACAGGGTCAATCAAAATGGATTCAAATGTCTATACACCAATGCACAGAGAATGAGGAATAAACAGGGTGAATTAGAAATTCAAGTAAATGAGGGTAGATATAATATTGTTGCCATCACAGAAACTTGGTGGGATGAAACCCACAAATGGAACATATAGCTAGAGGGATTTTAATGATTTAAAAGAAATAGACCAAATAAAAGAGGAGGTGGAGTTGCACTATATATAAGAAATAACTACATCTCTACAGAAATAGAGCACAACAGTGATGAAAATTATCTTGAATGCATTGGGGACAATATTAAAGGGGGGGAAATGATAGTTTATACTATAGACCACCCAACCAAACAGAAGAAATAGATGACCTTTTTGCTAATCAGCTAACTAAGGTATGTAGGAAGCACATCACAATAGTCATGGGGAACTTAAACTACCTTGACATCAACTGGGAGACAAACTCTTCACCAATAGGTTCCTAACAAACCTAGCAGACAACTTTGCTTCCCAAAAAGTAGAGAAGGGAACAAGGGGATCAGCACAGTGGTGGGATTCAAAATTTTTCACTACCGGTTCTGTGGGCATGCTTGGCTTGGTGGGCGTGGCAGGGGAAGGATACTGTAAAATCTCCATTCTCTCCCCACTCCTGGGGAAAGGTTACTGCAAAATTCCCTTCCCTCCCCACCCCACCCCACCCCACTAACCTGCTTTCCAGCTCCATTCTCCTGCAGGACAACAAAAGAAGACCCAGATGAGACTCGGGAGGCAGAGAATAGATGGGGGGAGGGCCAGTCAGAAGTGATATTTGCCAGTTCTCCAAACTACTCAAAATTTCCACTACCGGTTCTCCAGAACTGGTTAGAACCTGCTGAATACCACCTCTGGGTCAGCCCTATTAGACTAAATTCTCACTCACAGAGATGAAATGATAGACTGTGTTGAAGCTACAGGAACCTTGGGGCAAATGATCATGCAATATTGGAATTCAACATTTTGCAAGCACAAGTAGTAGAACAAAGTCAAACTAGAATCTTGGACTTTAAGAGAGCTAATTTCAATAAACTTAGAGAGAGCTTTGGGAGGATTCTATGGATGAGAATCCTCAAGGGAAAAACAATTCAAGAAGCTTGGGAAATTTTGAAAAGTGAGATTATAAAAGCCCAATCTAGCACAATACCAACGAAGAAGAAAAATAACAGCTCTCAAAAAAAAACCCAGCATGGCTGCATAAAGAACTCTCTGACAAATTGAAAGACAAAAAGGACAAGTATAAAAAGTGGAAAGAGGGGCAAATAACTAAGGCAGAATATCAGCAAATAGTCCAAGCCTGTAAAGATGAAGTGAGGAAAGCTAGGGCTCACAATGAACAAAGGCTTGTGACAGAAATAAAAAATAACAAAAAAAGCTTCTTCCAACATGTTAAAAACAAGAAAAAAGTCAGGAAACAATTGGTCCATTGCTGGGAGGAAGTAGCAAGAAGGTGACAAGCAACAGGAAGAAAGCAGAATTGCTTAACTCATTTTTTGCATCTGTCTTTACACAAAGTGAAAAAACAGTCAAACCTATCAAAAATAGCACCACAAAAAAATAGAATAGGAACACGTTAAAATAGGGAAGAAAATGGTAAGTGAAGTCTACTCAGATGAGTTCAAATCACCAGGATCAGATCAGGGGTGGGATGCAAATATTTTTACTACTGGTTCTGTGGGTATGGCTGGTGGCCATGTGACTGGGTGGGTGTGGCTTCTTTTTTGCAGCACCCCCCACCCCACCCTTGCGTTCCATTTTTCTTGCCTCCTGGGAGCCCGTTTTTGCTTCCAGGAGGCTTTCCTGAGGCCCAGGAGGCAAAAAAATGGAGCGCAGTGGAGGGGGCATAGCACCCACCTCCCCTGCGCGTGCCCCTTTTTGCCTCCTGGGCCTCAGGTGAGCCTCCTGGGCAAAGCAGTAAGACAGCGAGGTAGATCCCGGCCCAGCTGATCATCGGAACAGCCGATTGTTGGGAGGGGAAAAAAAAGAAATGCTGATTCAGCTGTAGCTGTTTTTTTTTTACTACCGATTCAGCCGAACGGTAGCATTTTTTACTACCAGTTCATGCAAACTGGGCCAAACCAGTAAAATACCACCACTGGACCAGATGGATTACATCCCAAGGTTTGAAAGAACTGGCAGACGAGATCTCAGAACCACTGAATTATATATTTCAAAGATCCTGGAGCACTGGGGAACTGCCAGAGGACTGGAAAAGAGCTGATGTAGTTTCCATCTTTAAAAAAGGGAAAAAAATAGATCCAGGAAACTACAGACCTATCAGCCTGACCTCAATACCAGGGAATATTCTGGAAAAGATAATCAAGCAATGAATCAGTGAACAGCTAGAAGCAAACAAAGTAATAACCAAAAGCCAACATGGATTTGTTAAAAACAGATCATGCCAGATTAATCTTATTGCATTCTTTGAAAAAGTGACAACATTAGTTGACCAGAGGAATGCTGTTGATATAATTTATCTGGACTTCAGTAAGGCATTTGATAAAGTAGACCATAACCTACTATTAGATAAAGTAGAAAAATGTGGGTTAGATAGCATCATCACCAGATGGATTTGTAACTGGCTGACCAACTGCACTCAACATGTAGTCCTCAATGGAACTGCATCTACATGGAGGAAAGTATGCAGTGGAATACCCCAAGGCTCTGTTTTAGGCCCAGTACTCTTCAATATCTTCATCAATTACTTGGACAAGGGGATAGATGGGGAACTCATCAAATTTGGAGACAACACCAAGCTGGCAGGAATAGCCAACACTCCAGAAGATAGGTTTAAGATGCAGAAGGATCTTGTCAGACTTCAACATTGGTCACTATCTAACAAAATGAAATTCAATGGTGAAAAAAGTAAGGTTCTACATTTAGGCAAGAAAAATCAAATGCACAGATACAGGATAGATGGTACCTTGCTCAATAGTAATAACTGTGAGAGGGATCTTGGAGTCCTTGTGGACAATCATTTAAATATGAGCCAGCACTGTGCTGCAGCTGCCAAAAAGCCAACACAGTTCTGAGGGATAGAATCAAAATCATATGAAGTGTTACTATTACTTTATTATGCCTTGGTAAGGCCACACTTGGAATACTGCATCGAGTTTTGGTCACCACAATGTAAAAGAGATGTTGAGACTCTAGAAAGAGTGCAGAGAACAGCAAGCAATTGGGTATGCCTAGTTTAATGAAAAGAAGGACTAGGGGAGACATGATAGCAGTATTCCAATATCTCAGGGGCTGCCACAAAGAAGAGGGAGTCAAGCTAGGGCAGGACAAGAAGCAATGGGTGGAAACTAATCAAAGAGAGAAGCAATTTAGAACTAAGGAGAAATTTCCAGACAAACAACTTGCCTCCAGAAGTTGTGAATGCTCCAATACTGGAAGTTTTTAAAAAGATGTTGGATATCAATTTGTCTGAAGTGGTGTAGGGTTGGACTAGAAGACCTACAAGGTCCCTTCCAACTCTGTTATTCTATTCTATTCATCTTCCCATTCTCTCTCTCTCTCTCTCTCTCTCTCTCTCTCTCTCTCTCTCTCTCTCTCTCACACACACACACACACACACACACACACACACACACACACAAAGAGCCTTTTCCAAGTATGTAGCCTTGAAAAGAAAGTCCGTGTGGAATTTATTTCCTAATCTGCCTGGTCAGGGCCTTTCTCTATAACATTTTTTTTAAAAGTAAGCATGGGACTGTTTCTGGATATGCTGTACATACAATATATGTCAATGTATATGCTTCTTTGAATTTACTATACTTTAATATTGTTTCATTGAGTTGTTTTTGTTATGATTTATTTGACACTTGACACATTTTCACTTCTGATTGATGATTCATTTGATAGCACCAAAAGTGGAAATGGTAGATATCCACAAAGCTCCAACATCATAACCAAACCTACTGTATTTTTGAGCTTCAAATAGATCCCTGATCAAAACTTTCAGTCCTAGAGAAACAGATAACAATATTCATGTTAACAACTATTTTAATATTCAGTCATATATATGTGAACCTCTGTAATATCTCATTCTTTGTTCACAAGGAAATCCAAATAGCTTTATAACTGCTATATTTCATATTTGCAAAACAGAATTATGTAACTATTGAATAACAGTTTGTGTCAATAAAGAGTCAAGGAATCAATTTGTTATAAAATAAAATAACATAATATAGAAATTTTTAGTCACATCAGTTCAAAAGAAACATTCTTATTACATGATTTCATCAATTCTTGGGTTGAACAAGGATCAATTCTTGGGTTGTAGAATGAGTAGCAACTTGCAAACAATGCCAGGAATCTAGACCTACATCCCCTTCTGCATGAATGGGAAACACCTAGGGGACCATGGTCTAGAATATACATTGATTTTGCAGGACCAACTAAAGGACACACATTCTTAATAGTGGTAGATGCTTACTCAGATTGGCTGGAGGTAAACATCATGCACTCAACCACAACTGAAGCTGTTATTAGACAACTAAGAAAACTTTTTACAACACATGGATTGCCAGATTTAGTTGTATCCGACAACGGACCACAATTCACGGCAATAACATTCTAAAGGTTCCTGGCAGAACAAGGGATAAGGCATGCACTAACAGCGCCAGGATGTCCAGCTACGAATGGACAGGCGGAACGCATAGTCTGTTACACTAAGGAAGCACTACACAAATTGGGACCGGGGGATATACAGGAAAAAATAGACAAACTACTAAGTATACAACACATTACACCAAACACCACAACAAATAAAAGCCCAGCAGAATTATTAATGGGAAGGAAACTAAGATCAAACCTAGACAGGCTACACCCCACACATAGCCCAGAAAAGCCAGCAGACTCCTCCAGTAAGTGCCGCACATTCAAAACAGGGGACCAAGTCTATGCAAAAAACCTCACGGGGGAACTATTGTGGATACCGGCAACAATAACCCAAATAACAGGACCCCGGTCATACAGGGTAGACACAGGGGACGGAAAGAGCTAGATGAGACACATAGACCAAATCAGATCGAGGACCACACTGAGAAACACTAAGAATCAGGATGAGGAGGGGGGAAAACCTACACAAATAAAGGAATTGCCGCAAACATTAAACAAAAATAGCCAAACCAGAGAGGGGGGAGACCCCTCAAACACAAACAAAAGGGGAGGGGGAGACCCTCCACAAGTAAAAGAAGTGACAAAACAAACCCTAACAATGACACAACAACCAATACTAACATTAGCCCCAATCGGAAATCGCAAACACGTACTTGAAACTATAGAAGAAGAAAACAACTTGGGGACGCTGGAGCAGACTTCGAAGAACCATCAGGAAGCCACTCCTGGTGGGAGTGGCCGAGCTGACTCAACCAGCCAGGAAAGGCCTGGCGGGAGCGGCATGGCTGACTCTACCTTCCAGGAGGCTCCACGGAAAAGAACGGGAAAAACAGCAACCCCATCCGAACAGTCCAGAGGCGAACTCACGACTGAATTGCGCAGGTCCAGTTGGAACCATAAGACCCCCGCCTACCTACGTGATGACATAAGATAGGTGAGGCCCGGATTGGTTAGACTGGACCACATGGGGAGGGGTGTTATATATTTGCATATTTACCTATGATAGGTTGGTCTGTGGCGGCGGGAGATTTGAAGAGCCGTCATTGGCCATGAGCCGCGAGCAGCCGGCTATAAAAAAGGCTGCCGCGGTTTCTCCACATGCGATTACTGGAAAGAAAATAAAAAGGAAAAAAGTCAACTGGGTCTCGAGTTTCTTTTCCCACAATGCAACATATAGTTCTGTAAAAATGTTGTTCACCTTTTTTGACTTTATTATCTGCATACTATAGATGTACTTTCATGGACCACTGAAAGGAGGAAATGGCTCACATGCTTTACTCAAGAGTGTGATAGGCAACAGGCTTTTAAGGGGCTGCCACAAAGAAAGGGGGACAATGTATTTTCCAAAGAAGCAGAATGCAAACAAGAAGCAATGGATGAAAACTGAACAGAGAGAAGCAACCTAAAACTAAGGAGAAACTTCCTGACAGTGAGAACAATTAACCAGTGGAACTGCCTGTCTCCAGAAGTTCTGGGTGCTCAATCACTGGAAGTTTTTAAGAAAAGACTGGACAGCCATTTCTCTGAAATGGTATAGGGTTCACCCCAAGGTCCCTTTTAAGTATTATTCTGACACCTTTCCCAGGATTTCTGCTCAGAGTTTGGCATCCTCAGTTTTCTTGCCTGAGCTGGGGGTTGGACTAGAAGACCTCCAAAGTCCCTTTCAACTCTTGTTAAACACATGTGTATTTTATACTCTGGACTATTGACATTGAATGCATGTAAACCCTGAAAAATATGTGGTAGCCCTGGGCAAAAGAAAGGCAAAAAAATCACTCTAGGTGTAGGGACAGTGTAAAATATTAACACATGATAAATAATGGAACAATTAAAAATAATAGCACAGAGTTTTCTCTCTCTCTCTCTCTCTCTCTTCCTATTTTTTCTTTCTTTCTCTACCTTCCCCCCCCCCCTCTCTCTCTCTCTCACACACACACACAGAGCACTTAACAGACAAGCATTTTGGAAGCAGCTCCTTTAAATTTCTTCAAGGCTTGAATGGATTCCCCGACCCCCACCGTCAGATCGCACTCCTTCTCACTCCAGACACTTTAACTCACAAGGGGAAAGCGATACTTGCAGCATCCATGGGGAATCCTTGGAGAAGTTTTTAAAAGACCTGCTTCCAAAATGCATTTCTTTTACGTTGCAAAAGTGCTCCAAGGCTTGATTCACCCCCACCCCCTCTGTCCGACCGCACTCTTTCTCACTCCAGACACTTTAACTCACATGGGGAAAGTGACACTTGCAGCATCCATGCCTTTCTTCCTTTTCCCCGGGGAGAAAGAGGATGTGGGGAATGTAAAGCTAGGAGAGCGATTGCAAGTGAGCGACCGGGCGACTGGGTTGGGGGCCAGCCAGGGGTTGCCACCGGTTCCGTGACCCATGCCAAAAAACTGCTACCGGTTCACCCGAGTAGGTGTGAACCAGTTGAATACCACCTCTGGTCTGGATTCTTTTTGTCAGGATTCCAGCAGTTGCCCTAATTAAATCATGAGCCTCGAGCCAAGCTTCAAAAACTTCAAAGAATTTACTAGGAGCAAACGCGTCGGCATGATCTGTATGAAGCCAATTCTGAGACATGTAATTCACTGTCACTCTTGACCTGGTTTCACCCTACCCCTCTCGGTTTATCAGAATTCATATTCTCCAACAAAATATATTCATAGCCAAGAGTCATCAATCATGTTCTCCGATTAGAGATTTGCGTGGCAGAAATTCTGGTAGCTGGGTTATAATCGTTGCAAGATAAGAATGGAATGCACTTTCGATTCCAAACTGCTGCATTGCTCTTTCAAATTTCTCCCCCTTCTCTTCATGGCAACTCTAAAACAAGCATAGAAATGTTTCATGAGTTGACACTTTTGTTGTCTTGATGCAATAATGGTGACTGCAAAATGTGTTGTGCCACAAAGGGCATATCTGTTTATTTAACATAGAAATTCTAGAAGCAATATAAGAGGAAACTGCCCTGTATTGTATACTCCATGTATGTTTATCCAAAATTGCCCTATTATCATTTAGAAGTCTTATTCAAAGTTTGATAGGATTGAGCATTCAAGAATTAGCATGCCAATTTGTTCTCTATCTGAACTAATTTCAAACTTTTTAATTACAACTGCCATAAGTCTCAGTCTGAATAGTTAACTGATACTCATAAACTAAAATATCAGGACAACTATCTCTTTTCAGCAGGCAACTGGGCTTTCTTGTTCTTTTCTTTAAAGTTCTCATCTAAGAAGTTTCTTCAGCTCTCACAGGATAGTAGGGAATGGGAGGATTCCTTTCAGACAGCTGGTCATTTACATCATTTTAGAGGGTCATTGAAACACTTGGAGATTTATCTGTGTCCTCAGGTTCACCTGAGTAGTGCTCCTGGTTCTGGTAGTCTGCAATTTTTTCTCTGGAGAGAAAACTCAAATGTTTCATTCAGGATATTGTTCTTAAGAAGACACTGAACTTAAGAGTGAGTCTTTGTCTACAAAAAATTGTGCACTCCTATGTTGTGTGGCATTCAACTTCTCATGAAAAAGTTAAAAATCTAATGCGTATGCACAAAAGCCTTCTCTAGTATTCCTGTACAAACTATTTCCAGTTTCCTATTTCCTTATATCTACAACACCAACACCATCTAAAATGATCAAGCAAATGGTTGGGTTGTAATGAATACATTAGATTGGAACCAGAGAGCCTGAAGTTAAAATACTCATTTGACTATGAAATACAGAAGCTTAAAAGGACAAGATGATTGTTACAACACAAATAGAAGTGCCACCCATTAAATGTGTGCAGAATCAATCCACATACCAAAGTTACAGGGTTTCAATTGCATAGTTGAGACTGACATCCTGGCTTCTTCTGTTCTTTTTTTATTCTTTTTCTTTTTATACCCACCAAATCCACGCATAACTGGGCAAATCATTCTATTTGAGTCCTTCTAAATTCATTAGTTGACTGTTTTAGAGAATTAATGAGGGGAGGCTTGCCAATACAGGTCATCATTGAGATAAGACTGTAATGGAGTCTGCCCATTTTGGTTTTTTGGAGGAAATTTCCTGAGTTCGTTTCCCAGCTGGGAAGCAGTCACCGATGCTGAGAAGAAATAGAAATGGAAGCCAGCTGCCAGAAAAGGGATCCTTTAATTCAGGAAAGCAAGAAAAGTAGTGACACAGCTGGAGCATTCCTGGCTTGCAAGCAGATGAGGGGGGGTTGTCTCTGAGAATTATGCTTAATTCCCCTTTAAGCTCCTGCAGCTTGATGTGCCTCTAGTTAAAATGCCTCTAGTTAAAATAATTGCCCTGGATCCCGTCTTAATGGGTTAATTCTGTCCCAGGACCTTTGTCTTTCCTATCCTGGGGGTTAATTTTGTCAGGAGGAAGGAAAAGGGGAGTTCTGGTTTTGCCTTGATGAGTTATTTTTAGCCTGATTCTCCTTATCTTAAATGTTTCTATTGTCAGCTCTGTTAACAGGGCTGCTCTTTTCTTTCAGATGGTGATTCTTGGTTTTCTTAAAGGGGGAAGGGCTGGATTGAGTTTCCTGGCATTGTTTTCTGAGGTTTCTGGTGCTGTGTGGTTTATAGCACTGTCCTTTTGGGGTGTACTTCCCACAGGTTGCATGTTGTAATGACTGTTAACTGAAATGGCCTGCTTAATGACCCCTCCACCTCTTGCTCTCCCTGATACAATCATTAAACAAATATGCAACTCATTAAATGTAACATGGGGTGACTCAGAGAGGAGGGAAGCCTTAGGAGCAGGGGTGGGCTGCTGGGTGTTTGCAGGGGTTCAGGAGAGCCCCTAGCTAAGATTCTGTGCAGTTTGGAGAAGCCCCAAATCCCACTCCTGGCTGGCCCCACCCACTTCTTCCCTCCCAGGAGTCCCCACACAGCCCATTTTGGATGCAGGTAAGTGCAGGGCATGCACAGAGACTCGGGGATGGTGAAAAAGGACAATCTGTTCCATTATTACTGTATGCACAGCATTGGAGAAAGCTGCTGAAAGCTGCTGAAAGCTTCTTCAAGCTTCATTATGAAGACGAAAAGCAGCAAAACAGAGTGGATTTTCCACAGTAATCATTTTGTCTCATGCACATGGTCATTTTTGGTCACTGCCATGTGGTGCAGGGATACATGGCGTGCCCCTCTTCTGCAACATGAGATCTGCAAATATTCGAAACATAAGTGTGTGATTGGTTACTGGTGTGTGGAGAGGGCAGACCAAGTGCTATGAGTTGGATGAGGCAGAGAGGAGGGCTACTGCAGCTTCCCAGTGGTCAGTCAGAAGGTCAAATGACTATGGGGATACTACAGAAGGCATAATTTCAAAACAGGGTTGTGTGTAACTTTTGGGAGATGTGTCATAATTTTGAATGGCTATTAAGTGACCATTCATATCTTGAGGACTACCTGAATATGCTGCCTTAAATTCATCAGGAAAAGGCAGGATCTGAGTACAATGCACCAAATAAAATTTCCCTTCAGACCATGCTGTTCAAAATGTAACAAAATACTGTCTCCTTATAAATACATGGATTCAAACTCTTTTCTTGACAGCAAATATAAAAATAATTTGCTGCTGCCTTCTTTCGGTATTTATTTATATTTCACAATCTAATGTATATCCCTGGGATTTGTTTTTAGTCTCCTATTCAAATCTGATCTGACTTAGCTAAGTTTTTTTTCAATCTAGACCAAATTTGGTTAGGGGCTACCAGCTACCGTGAGCTGGTCAGCTTGCCTAGGATATAAATACAGATATTAGGTGATTGCATGCTTCCTACTTTTATCCTCATGGATTTTATATCTCAGTCAATTAATTGTCCAACAAATACATGCAGATTAGACTTTGTGAAATCATAACATTACAGGATTATATTTTTAAATACAGAGTAATAAAAAACACAAAACTGAACCTTTGTGTCAGGTTCCGTCACATGACCGAAAGAAAGCACAACAGCCACAACAGCATCTGATGTAAGCTGTTTATCTTCCTCCAGAGTGTGCCAGCACTTAACTGACTAGCTGCTAGACAATGCAAGCTAACAGAGACTAAAGTCAGGGCTAATCACTTAGCCTGCCCCATTACCTTTATATACCCAATGTGTCCTGCCCCAATTATCCTGGCATGCCCCAACCAATTATCCCAGCATGCCCCGACCAGCAGGGACATGCTCAATTAGTCTTTCCAAGAGGAGTTCACCCCCAGCTGTCGGTCCTCTCAGCTCTTCTGCCATTGCTCGAGTTACGTCTGCAGGCTTATGGCAGCTAAATGTTCGGGAATCACAGGGCTTCATAGCAATGTCCACGGCCAGCAGCTTGCATGATCGGAGTCATAGGGTTTCATAGCAATGTCCATGGCCAGCCCACCCCCTGAATGGCAACCTACAGATGACGTTGAGCTGACATACAGCCCCACTACCACGAAGATGGTACCTGCAGACCAGGAAATACAGGAAGAAACATTATTAATGTAGTCACCCCTTCCCAGCTTATGCAGGTTCCTCCTATGGTATTTTGCAATTGCTTAGAGTGCCGTCATAGCCATACTGTTTACCCAGGAGGCCTCAGCCAATGGGTATCCCTTCCATAGCACCAGCCTCTATGTTTCCGGGAGTTCAACCCTTTATGGACCTCATAATGCTCCCACCATAGTAGGACCAGGACTTGGGGGTGAAGGATCTTGTATGGGAGCTGACCTTACTGGTCAAAAAAGACTACAATGGAATACGGGGTGAGTAGTTTGGTAGTTTAAGTTGTACAGTGACTGGGTTGATGATTTTCTCAATTGGGAAAGGCCCAATGTATTTGTAACTTTCTGACCCACATGGAAGTTGGGTTGTGGGGCTCATTTCATATCAGCCTGTCATTTATATAGATTTGCTTATTGTTCTAACACCTGTTTAACCTTTCCCCACACCTGCTGCATGTTATTTATCCATTCTTGTAACCCCACCCCCTCTGGTACTTCCCAAGGGCACTCTGGTATCAGAACAAAGTCTTGGCCATGCACTATCTTAAATGGGGAATATCCAGTACTAGTGTGTATAGCATTGTTGTAAGCCAATCCACCCAATCTGTTTGTTGATACCGAACATAACACCATAAATACTGCCCCACCATGGCATTGGTTCATTTAACTGCTCCATTGGTAGCTGGGTGAAATGCCGAACTCAGACCTGCGAGGACCCGACCATAGTGAGAAATTGGCACCGGAACTTAACCATAAACTGGATGCCACAGTCCAACACGATTCTTTGTGGTATACCATGCAGATGTATATGTGCTGAATGAACAATTTCCTGACGGAAAGTAAATCGGGACAGGCAACAAAATGGGCTTGTGTGGAAAACAAGTCTATACTAGTCCAAATGACTGTGTTGTGATGGCTTTCGGGGAGGTCAACTATAAAATCCATGGTGATTTCTTCCCCTGGTCTGGTTGGCATAGCAACTGGTTGTAGTAACCCAGGTGGTTTTCCTGTTCTTTTCTTCATGGTGGCACATACCACACAGCTTTGCACATAGCTTTCCAGGTCTTTTTTCATACCTTGCCATCAGAACTGCTGATTTGTCAGGTGAAGAGTTTTCACAAACCTGAAATGTCCACCGGCTTTTGCGTCATGGCTTCTATGCAATACCTCTAGCCATAATGAACTGGGGACATATATTTTTGAGGCCTTCCAAGTGAGTCCATCTCTCATTGTAAGTATTTGCCTATGCTCTTTGAACCAAGAATCTATCTCAAGTGCTTCTTTAATAGCCCGTAATATATTGATTATAGAAACGGGTTTCCCGGAATTTTTTTATGCTTTCTGAATTTGTCCTTCATGTTCCATGGCAGGGATTATCACTTGCACCACCTCATCCTGTACCCCTGCGTATTGTGACTTACGTGACAAAGCATCAAGTAAGAAGTTTTTCCAGCTCGAATGTACCACAATGTGAAGTTGAACTGACAGAAATACAAAAGCCACCAGTCCTGTTTGGGTGACAGCTTACATGGTGTCTGCAAGGCTTCCAGATTCTTATGATTGGTCCAAACCTCAAAATGCAGTTGTCCACCTTCTAAAAGTTGTCTCCAAGTCGTTAGAGCCCATTTGACTGCAAAGGCCTCCTTCTCCCAAATGGCCCATTTGCGCTCCATCTCAGTCAGCTTTTGGGAGGTATAGGTGCATGGTTGTAAGGTACCAGCTTTGTTCAGTTGCAACAACACTGCTTCAACTGCCACATCGCTGGCATCTGCCTGTACTATGAAAGGGAGGTTTGGATTGGGGTGTTTTAATACCAGTTTCTTAGTGAACAATGCTTTCAAATCCTCAAATGCCTGTTGGCATGGCACCGTCCATTGTAGCAGTTGTCCTGGACATGGTTTTCCAACTAGGTATTTGGTCCGTAATAGTTCAGCTACACACGCAAAGGATGGAATAAACTGATGGTAAAATTAGCAAACCCCAAGAAGCTTTGTAACTGTTTACGAGTCAATGGGGCCTGCCAATCTAATTGTCAGGATTCCTGCAGTTACTCCAATTTAATCATGAGCCTCGAGCCACATTCCCAAAATTTCAAAGGATTTATTAGAAGTTAACATGGCGGCATTTAGAAGAAGTTAACAAGCTGGGCGTAGCCGACTCTGAGATATGTCCCCCCCCCCGGGTGTATCATCAACAAAACATGTCCATAGTCAAGAGTCATCAATCATGTTCTCCAATTAGATTTTTGCATAGCAGAAGCTTCAGTCATCTAATCAATCTCTGCAGAAAATGTGAATAGAATGGACTTTCAATTCCACACTGCTGCCTGCTCTTTGAAACTCCCCCCACTTCTTTCTGTTGACAATTATAAAATGTATATACAAAATGTTTTAGGAGTTGCACCTTTGATGGGTCCATTTCTATACCTGTAGGTGAGATGCGAAATCCTAGATAGTCCAATTAAGTTTTGTGAAACTCACACTTGGAAAGTTTCATGTGTAAATGTGTGTCCAACAATTTCTGGAGCACTTTCTGTACCAACTGCACGTGTTCTTCTAGGGTCTTTGTGTACATGAGTATATCATTCAGGTACATCAAAAATGCCCTTATACAAATGTTCTTGTAGTACCTCATTCATGAGCTGAATAAACAAGCTGGTGCACCTTATAACCCAAAGGGCATGACCCTGAACTGAAAACTCCCTAACGGACAATTGAAAGTGGTCTTCCACTCAACCCCAGCCTTTATTCTAACTCAATAATATGCTTTCAGAAGGTCTAGTTTGGTAAAAATGCGACCTTCCGCTAAATGGGTGAGCGTGTCCATCATCAATGGGAGGAGGTACATATGTTACACGCACACAGCATTTATCCCCTGGAAATCCATGCACAGATTCAGCCAACCATCCTTCTTTTCCTGAAGATATCTCGGCCGACAGGTGCAGCTATCTGTGACCTGGCCAGTTGAATGAATCCCCATTGTAAATTCTTCTCAGTGTATTTTCATATTTCAGCTAGCTCTTGAGGCATCATAGAGTACATCTTGGGCTTCGGCAATTTTGCCCCTAGTGCGATTTTGATGCCATAATCCATTGAGCGGTGAGGTGGCAAAAATCACACTATTTCTCATTGAACACTGCTGCTAGATCCAGATACTCCACCAGAAAGGGTTGGTGCCCTGTTGACTCCTCTCCTCCAAGGCTCGCCACGATATTCTCCATAGAAGCCCCATGGACCTGAGGTTGATTATATGTCTCATGCATAGGTGGTTGCAGCCCAAGTCCTATTCTTAAATACCTACAACCACCATCCCACCAAATAGTGGGGCCCCACTTATTGAGCCAGGTGAGACCCAGCACTATTTCCTCCTGGACCATTGGGACAACAATGAAATGAATGAGTTCCTTATGTGGATCTATTTCCAAGAGGACATGCTCAGTAATATGGTGTGATGACCCGGGGTGTGGCACAAAGGAAACACAGTCACACAAGTAAGAAGACCTCCAATTTTGCTCCCAATTTCCATGTTACCTTCAGCTGGAAAAAAAACCTCTCCCAAGAACAGTCTTTAAGTGGAATAAATATAATCTAAAAACAAAGTATATACAAACTGTAAATAAAAAATCCACACAAATCATGCTGCAGTAATTAACTTGATAGGGCAGGGTAAGGAATTGCAGACTTGAAAGGCCAACAAAACACACAATTGGGAAGATGCCAGGAACCCAGATAACCTCGAGAATAACAGATAATTCATGATTTGCTTCCAACAAGTTGCTGTGCACAGATTTCCTTTTTAAACACAATGTTCCCAGCTGCAGCTAATGAAGGGAATCAGGGTCCTCCCCCATGAGCCACACAACTCACATTGCTCCCTTCTCCATTCCTCCCTGCGTACCCTATGATGAAGAGGGAGTGGGCCTGGGTCTTCCTCCAAATTCCCTCTCCCTTGCTTAACTCTCCCCTGCTTTGCCCAGCCAGATTGTGCCCTTCCCCAGTTTCTTCCACAGCCAATGGAGCCACACTCCCACTCCTTGTCAGCTGCTTGGCCTCCCCCTCTGAATCAGATTCTGACAGAGTATGATACTATCCCGCCCCTGCAGGACCCCCTCTCCTGGGACCATGCAGATGGGGACATTGAGGAAACTGGGTGTGAAAGTCATGGACCAGACGAGGGGCATGGACATCTGCGGCATTGACCCAGGTGAAGTCCTCTGGTCCATAACCTTTCCATGCCACCAGATACTGAAACCGCCCCTGCAACTGGCATGAATCTCAGATGCTGTCCACTTCGTATTCCTCCTCTCCCTGGGGGGCTACTCGACCTGGCAGTGGTGGAGCTGGTCTATGCAGACTGTCAGCCAAAAGTAGGACTAACAAGGACTGATGAATGACTGGATGAAGATGCATGATCTGTGGCAGGGATAGTTGAAACACCACAGGATTGATCACTGCCTCAACCAGAAAAGGTCCCAAGTATCGGTGATTGAGCTTTTTCGACAGCCACATCATCCGTAAATACTGGGAAGAGAGCCAAACCCGATCGCCTACAGCTAAAGGCAGAACATCACAATGATGCCAATCTGCAAAGCATTTGTAGTCCTCTTTGACTCTCTCCAGTTGGACCTGGACCATGTGGTGCACAGCATTTAACTCTTGCAGGAACGTATCCACTGCTGGAACTGGGGAGTCAGACGGGGCCAAAGGGAAGAGTCATGGATGAAAGCTATAGCTGGCGAAGAATGGGGACACATGGGTGGATGCATGTTGAACATTGTTGTAAGTGAATTCTGCCACAGGCAGCACCTCCACCCAATTGTCTTGTTGGGTGTTGCTGAAACAGCGGAGGTACTGCTCTAAGATAGCATTCACTCTCTCTGTACCCCCATCAGTTTCAGGGTGATGGGCGGATGACAGACATGCCTATACCTGCAGTTCTGCAAGTAGGGTCTACCAAAAGCATGCCATAAATTGAAACCCCCGGTCTGACACTATTCGGTCTGGTAGCCCATGCAACTGGAATACATGGGAGATAAATAACTGGGCTGTCGTCTTTGCCATAGGAAGACCCGCATATGGAATAAAGTAGGCCATTTTGGTCATCATGCCCACCACCACCAAAATGGTTGTAGCACCCTTCAATGTGGGCAACTCGGTTATGAAGTCCAATGAGACTCCCCCCAGGGTCTTTCTGGCATGGGTAACAGCTGCAAGAGACCAGGGGGTGCACCTGGAGCATACTTGGCCTGTCGACAGATCTCACATGATGCCACATATCCCAACATGTCATGCCTGAGTTGCGGCCACCAAAATATCCTAGGGATGAGGTGCAGCATTTTTAAAACCCCAAAGTGTCCCACTGCTGGGCTGTCAGGGCATTGGCATAGAATAAGGCCACAAAGAGGACCTTTAGGCACGTAGATGTGATCACGGAACTGCAACAGCTCCCCTGTATACACCCAAGTATACTCTTGGCTCCCGTCCCCATCCAGTTCTCAACGACAAGCTGCCACAAATGGATCTTGCTGCTGCACCTCTTGAATCCTAACTCTAAGGTCCACAGGTTCCTTGGTGGCCATGAACCGCTTCAAGGGAATCACTGTCCAGGGCAAGATTTTGTCCTCCTTTTGGGTATAGTCGGGCTTCCAGGACAGTGCATCAGCATGCTGATTCCAACCACTCAGAACATAGGTCACTCAGAAATCAAATCGGGCAAAAAACAATGACCATCACACCTGATGCTGGTTTAATGTCCGGGCTGTACGTAGGTGTTCCAAATTGCGATGATCCGTCTGAACCTCGATCTAGTGATGAGCCCCCTCCAGGTGGTGCTGCCATATCTCAAACCACCAATAGCTCTTTGTCCCATATCTTATAGTTGCGCTCTGGAGCCGACAACTTCAGTGAATAATAGATGCATGGGAATAAGGTGCCTGCAGGGGCGTAGGCCTGGAGGAGCAATGCCCCAATGGCCACATCGGAAGCATCTGTTTCTACCACAAATGACTGGAATGGATCGGGGTGTTTGAGGATAGGTTCAGAGACAAAGGTGACCTTCAGGGCATCGAAGGGTTCCTACTCCTCAGCACCCCAATGGAACTTCTCCCCTTTCTTGAGCAGATTAGAAAGGGAAGCAGTCAAGGCAGCAAAGTGGGGAATAAATGTGCAGTAATAGTTCATGAATCCCAACAATCGCTGCACACCTTTGACTTGCTGTGGAGGTTCCCACGCCTATAATGACTCTATGTTTTCTGGGTCCATTTCCACACCAGCCCGTGAAATATGATGACCCAAGAAGTTGGCAGTTCATGGTTTGTGCAAACTGTCACTTCTCGCACTTAGCAAAACAGGTGGTTATCTCGCAAGCATTGCAACATCAGCCGTACATGTTGCCAGTGTTCCTGCAGGGATACGGAGTAGATCAAAATGTCATCCAGGTAAATGACGATGAACTGATCTAATAAATCACAGAAGATGTCATGCATAAAATGCATAAACACAGCTGGAGCATTGGTTAAGCCAAAAGGCATTACAATATACTCAAAATGACCATACCATGTCCAGAAGGCCATCTACCACTCATTGCTGGCATGAACTCGGACCAGGTTGTAGGCCTCCCGCAAGTCCAGCTTTGTGAAGATCTTAGCTTGATGAAGCCACTTTATCAGTTCAGGGATATGGAGAAGTGTGTACCGATTCCATACTGTGATTGCATTCAACTTGCGGTAATCACACACAGGTGCAGCTCCACCAATTTCTTCTTAACAAAGAGCACTGGTGCAGCCAATGGGGAGGCAGAAGGCCAGATAAATCCTTTCTGGAGATTCTTCTCAATAAAATCCCACAACACGGCAAGCTCCTGTTCCAACAGGGAGTATATCCAACCCACTGGCAATATGGCATTGGGCAGCAAGTCAATCGGACAGTCATACAACCAATGTGGGGGCAATTGATCCATCTCTTTCTCCCCAAACACATCAGCAAATTCCACCAATTCTGCAGTAGATTCAGGTCCACAGACATAGCCGCACCCCTGCACAGGTGTGCAGGCAATGAGTGGCACACTTCCTGCCAAGAAACTGCACTGCTCCAGACGACCAGACGATATGTGGATCATGAACCACTCCAACCCCAGCACTACTGGAAAGTGAGGTTGCCACTGCAGCAACGTAGCACACGGCTTCCTCCACATGCTGCCCAATACGCATGTGAAGGGGTTTGGTTGCAGCAACCACAGGTCCCAAACAAAGGGGCCGACCATCAATAGTCTCCATCAATACCGGTGGTGACACCTGCTGCTGGGGAATGGACCACTGCATGACAAAATGAGCATCCATGAAATTGGCTGTGGCCCCTGAGTCCACCAAGGCCTGGATTTCCACCCCTCCATGAACACACTCACTGTCAGCACAAGATGCTTCAGCAAGGACGACTGTGGTGGAGATGGCAAAGATGCTACTGGAGCCCAACCTACAGAACCCCTTAGGTCGAGCGATGCCCATTTCCTGCCACTGCTGACATCACAGCTTTAGGTGCCTTAGCAGGACACTTGGCCACAAAATGGCCTTGGCTGCCGTAATAGAGGCATAGGCCATCACAATGATGCCTATCCTTTTCAACTTGGGTCAGGCAAGGTTGAGCAGCCCCCAACTGCATGGGCTTGTCCAGAGGCACTTCCGAAGGGGTTGCCATGTAGATGGGAGAAGATGTGGCCTCCATCTGTTATCACACCCATCGCTGCTGAAGCCTGGCATCGATATGAAGGCACAGATGCATGAGCTCCTGCAGAGTGTGAGGGCATTCAGTGCATGCCAACTGGTCCAGGAGCTCCAACAGGCCCTCCTATCAGTGCTGCCACATTCCATTGCAGGTCCTGGGTGACCACCCAGAAGTCAGCAATAAAGTACCCACCATCACTCAAAACTAGGCACGCACGCCCCTAACTACCTCAATTTCAACTACAACTGGCCTTAAATGCAAGCTACTCAATGCAAGAAGCCTTGTGAATAAAATACCGGAATTTCTCCTCTTACTAAATATGGCTAAATACGACATAATATTTGTCTGTGAAACATGGCTCAAGCATCTCTCCCTGACTCCATTACCACAGTAAGAGACTATCATGTTTACCGATCAGATCATGAAATGTTGCTATCTTCTATAAAAAGTCCTTACATCTAAAAAACATCCAAGTCACCCAGGAGCTTGCTCTTCCTGAGACCAACGTCTGTGAACTGTCCTTAAATATCACATTTCAGTTCTTACTGTTACTGAGCCCCTGATTATGACATTGAACATGCAAACAAGCTAAATACACTACTAACATGGGCAGCATCCTGCCCATATGCTTTTATCTTTCTTGGTGATTTCAATCTACCTCATATTAACTGGACCCTTAATGAATGTACAACTGAACCCACACATGCAACCTTCTACAATGCAGTAACAAATCTGGGACTAGAACAATTAGTAACCAACAACACTAGACTTAACAACTGCCTCGATCTAATCTTCTGCAATAGTTTGAATTCAATTTATGGAATATAAATTTAAGAACCCTTTTCCAACAGTGACCACAACATGATTGACTTTTGTCTCAACATACATCCTACCTGTCAATGAATACTTCAGCTTCATCCATAACAATAAAAGAGCAAACAATAGATACAAACTCAAGGTTAATCGCACCAAACTTGACTGCAGGAAATACGACTTCAGCAACAGAGTGGTCAATGTCTGGAATACTCTACCTGACTCTGTGGTTTTTTTCCCCAAACCCCAAAAACGTTAACCTTAGACTTTCTACTATTGACCTCACCCCTTTCCTAAGAGGTCTGTAAGGGGCGTGCATAAGCGCACCAACGTGCCTACCATCCCTGTCCCTATTGTTTCTTTTATTTTTCTTATATGTATCCATGTATTCATAACTATGTTTTTACTTATACCTATTATCTTGTAAGCAATTGACAAACCAATTAAAATAAATAAAATAAATAAATAAATATAGTCTGTAAACGAGCCTCGCCCCGCCTCAATTCTCTCAATCGCCTGTTTGCCATTTGGGTCCAAACAGGATTCTCAAACATGGTTCTTAATTGATGGCAAAACTTGGTGTAATTATCCAACAATTGGTTGGGCTGGGTCTACAGGGGCATCGCCCAACATGCTGCAGACCCTGACAACAGGTTAATCAAAAACCCTACCTTATCCCGGTCAGTGGGGACATCCTCCAGTGAAGGCTCATATAAAGCTGGCACTGCCCAAAAAATGTTGGAAATTGGGCCAGCAATCCATCAAATTTATCTGGCACCACTACCAGGCATTTGCAGCATGGCCAGACAGCTTGCATTTGCGCAACCTGTGCAGTCAAAAGAGCCACCTGCTGAGCTAGCTGGTCATTGTCTGCTCTGAGGTGATCCATGGTCACTCCACATAAAACAAAGCAAGTTGCAGGGGTGGCTTGGAAGCAAAATGTGATGACCCGGGGCATGGCACAAAGGCAACACAATCACACAAGTAAGAAGAGTCCCTTTAGTACCTCCAATTTTGCTCCCAATGTCCAGGTTACCTTCAGCTGGAAAAAAAAAAAACCTCTCCCAAGAACAGTCTTTAAGTGGAGGAAATTCAGTCCAAAAACAAAGTACAAACAAACTGTAAATAAAAATCCACACAAACCACGCTGCGGTAATTAACTTGACAAGGCAGGGTAAGGAATTGCAGACTTGAAAGGCCATCAAAACACACACAGTTGGGAAGACACCAGGAACCCAGATAAGCCTCGACAATAACAGATAACTCATGATTTGTTTCCAACAATTTGCTGTGCACAGCTTTCCTTTTTAAACACTGTATTCCCAGCTGCAGCTCCTTTTTAACACTCTCTTTAAGAGCATGCTAAAAACTGCAATTGGGTGTGGTTACTCAAATGGCCATAAGATGGAGCCAGAAACCTGGGTTGTTTAGCCTTAGTCTCAGAAGAGAGTGAATCTCTGTTTCCTTCTGTTGGAAAGTATTGCCGTTCCTCCATTTCTTCTAATTGACTGATATTACTAGATTTGATGTAAGTCTGATAGTGAACTGTTTTTGACACTGGAATTTGATATTTGGATTATCCCTGGATTGAAAAACTGACTGATTTACCTGTGAATGACTTTGGATTGCTTGTTTGGACTTTGCTTAAACTGTTCCTGGAAGTAAAAACCTACATTTACTGTACAGTGTATCTGTGTGCTGTGTGTGTATTATTCAAACACTACTCTCAAATACGTCTCGCTGTATGCGCTCATTCTCCTAATGGGGAATTATCTCAACACTGGTTATGGGCCCAGGCCATACCAGGCTCAGATAACTGACAGTTGGTGTGAATACACAGTACTATATACAGACAGCTGTTTACTGTTTAATCGTGGGTTACTATCCTGGTAAAGATGGCACAAGTCACTTCAGCAAGTCTATCACTGATAACCCGGTTGGATGGAATAAACTATGTTTCCTGGTCTATGAAGTGCAGTCTACTTCTGCGTAGAGAAGGCTTATGGAATGTAGTTCAGAATCCACCAGATGTAAATGCTTGGGATCCAAATAATGAGGATGATGCCAAGAAGCTTGCTGACTTTAAACAGAACAACGAACAAGCTCTTTGTATCATTGGACTAACACTGAGTGACCAGCAACTAGTCCATATTAGTGGAGAAGAGTCTGCTGCTTAGTGTTGGGAGAATTTGAAGAGGATTTATGTTTGTGACAGTGTAGGTACACACATACATCTTACACGTAAACTGTTTAGAGCACGTCTTCTGAAAAGTAGAGATATGTTAGCTCATTTGAACTTCATGAAAAGAACTTTTCAAGAGCTACATGAAAAGGAACTGATATTTTCAGAGCTGCATCAAGTTTACATCATTCTTTCCTCATTGGATGAAAGTTATGATGATTATATATCTTCACTAGAAGTCCTGCCCAGAGATAAACTGACATTGGCTGACATAACTGGAAGATTGTTAGAAGAAGCAAGAAGACGGCTGGATAGAGACCAACTGAGGAAGGAACAACCACAAGAAGAGGATTTATCTTCAACTGCCTATACTGTTAGGAAATGTTTTTCTTGTGAGGCTAGGGGACATATAGCTAGATTCTGTAAGAAAGGCAAATGACAGAATACTGGTAATCACCAGAAGGCTAAGAAGAATGTTAATTTGGTTATGTCTAGCAATTCAACTGTAAACCATGATTTGTGGGTTGTTGATAGTGGAGCATCACAGGTTTGTAAAGATGTCTATGAGTAAACAACATGTATCATTGGCAAATGGATGGAAGATGAACTCATCAGGTGAAGGTACTGCATATTGTTCTTGTATAAACGAACATTTAACTATGTTATATGTACCTAAACTGAAATTTAATTTATTATCAGTAAGGGCTTTAGTTAATCTTGGTTATGTAGTAACCTTTAGGGGAGATAACTGTATAATAGAGAAAGAGGGTAAAAGTGTTACTGCTACTTTAAAGAATGGTTTATATGTGATACATGATGACCAGTTGAAGATGGCTAACTCAGTTTATAACAATGTTAAGCCACATGTTGAATGTATACATTTACTGCATAGACGTTTAGGGCACATTAATTTCAAAATGCTCAAACAAACTGTTGAATTGTCAGAGGGAGTAAAATTGAAACTCTGTAGCAAGTATTTAAACTGTAATGCTTGTAGCCAAGATAAAAGTAAGGTTACTCCTGCAAACAGACTTAATGGGTTTAAGACAAAAGAATCTTTAGAGGTTGTGTTTGCTGACATAATTGGTCCTAAGAAACCAAGTTTAGGAGGTGCCTGCTATATTTTGAGTATTATGGACCATTACTCATGATACGGTTTCTGCTATCTTATGAAAAACAAAACAGAAACATTCCAACATTTCTTTAACTGGCTAAGGTTTGCTGAGAGAAAAATGAAAAGTAAAGTAATTACTTTAGTTACTGATAATGGGACTGAGTTTGTTAACAAAAGATTCCAAACTATGTTAAAATTGGCTGGTGTTGAGCATAAACGTTCTGCACCTTACAGACCAAACATAACTCCTTTGTAGAACGAAGAGGGCAAACATGGCTCGCACTGTGTTATCTGACTCAGGTTTGCCTGAAACACTGTGGGGTGAGGCCATAATGTGTAGTAACCACATTTTGAACAATGTAGTGAATACAACAACTGGAGAATTGCCATTCACTCGTTGGCATGGCAGAAAACCAAATTTAAGTTATCTACACACATTTGGAGCTCCAGCATGGGTGCATATTCCCTCACAAGTAAGACTGAAAGGGCAACATAGAGCTAAGAAGTTTTTTTTTGTGGGTTATGAGGCCAACCATAGATCATTTAGATTTTGGGATCAAGGCACAGCTAATGTTTATTGTAGTGCTAGTGCAAAATTTCTTGAGCACGTTGGGTGGGATAAACTGAAACAGGAATCCAGCAATGATATTATTATTAAACAGTCCCTAAAGATAAAATCAGTAAAACACAAATAGCCATTAAAGAGGAAGAACAGGAGGAAGTAGAAGAAGAGGCACAGGAAGAGGTAGAAGAACAGGAGCAGGTGGCACAGGTGAGTCCACCAGTAAGCCCTGTATTACCAAGACGTTCAACCCGTGTAACACGACCACCTGATAGCTATCAGGCTAGTGTTGTATGCCAAGTGAATACAGTTCCTAGTAACTATAGTGAACTAAAACTGTATCCCGCTAAGGATCAGGGTGCTTGGCAGAAAGCAATGGATAAGGAACTAGAATATTTAAAAAGACTGGAGGTATACGAAAATGTTAAGTTACCACCAGGTAAACATGCCATAGGATGTAAATGGATATATAAGCTTAAGACAGGTGTAGATGGGACTGTTACCCATAAAGCCAGGTTAGTAGCACAAGGGTTCAATCAGACAGCAAATGACTATGATGAGGTGTTTGCACCTAGTCTGAAGGCTACTACATTAAGGGCAGCATTAGTGTGGGCAGCTAAGGAGAAATATATTGTAAATCATTTGGCTGTAGAGACAACATATCTGCATGCACTGTTGCAACACACTATATATTTAAAGAAACCTTTAGGTTTCAAAAATGATAATACAACTGATTGCTGGAGATTGAAAAAGAGTCTTTATGGTTTGAAGCAATCAGGATATGAGTGGAACCAATGTATAGTTAAAGAATTAACTAAAATAGGTTTTGTAGCTGGCATGGCTGATCCATGTTTGTTTAAAAGAGAAAGTAATGGTGTAATTTCATTGTTGCTATTATTTACTGATGACATAGCATTAATCACCAAAACTGAACAAGACGCTACTAAAATAATCTCACTGTTGGAAAAGAAATTTAAGATAAAACAATTAGGAGAAATTAAACAATATCTTGGTTTAAAGATAGATAGAACTAGGGGAGGATACAAGATTTCACAAGCAGATAAAATTAACCAATTACTAAAAAGTTTTAAAATGGAACTTTGTAAACCGGCTAAAACACCAATGAACCAGGAGTTTAGCCATAGTGATGTTCAAAGTCCTGTTTTTGATAAGAACATTTATCAGTCCTTGATTAGTAGTTTATCTTATCTCAGTAATTGGTCAAGGCCAGATATTGCATACAGTGTTAATCAATTAGCGAGATTTAACACTGAGCCAACTGAAAGGCGCCTGGCAAGCTGCTAAACATGTGTTAAGATATCTGAAACAAACAATGCATTATGCATTGTATTTGGAGCCTAAAGATGAACTGAATTTAACTGCATATTCTGATGCAAGTTTTGCTACAGACATAAATACATGAAAATCTCCATCAGGTACTGTAGTATTATTGGGAAAAGCATTGATTGGATGGAGGTCTATTAGACAGAAACATCTAAGTTTGTCAACAACGGAGGCTGAATTTTCATGTTTGTCTTTACTATGTACAGATTTAGTTTTGTATAAGCAATTATTAATTGATATGGGAATTGATGTAAAAGATTCTATTGTTGTTTATGAAGATAACCAATCGGCAATACAGATGGCTTCAAATATTGCTGTTAAAACAAGAACGAAACACACAGATTTAAGATATTTAAATGTGAGACAATGTGTGCAAAGTAAGATGATTAAGCTAGAATACTGTATGTCATAAAACAATATAGCAGATCATTTTACAAAGGCCCAAGGCTCTATAAAGCATAAGGCATGCTGTGAAGATTATGCACTTAGAATGTAAGGTTGTATATATTGTCCTACCCAAAAGGGGAGAATGTTAGGAATGTAAGTAACCTAACAGCTATTTGGGATTGAACTATATAAACCAGGATAGACATTTTAACATTGTCTCTTTAAGAGCATGCTAAAAACTGCAATTGGGTGTGGTTACTCAAACGGCCATAGGATGGAGCCAGAAACCTGGGTTGTTTAGCCTTAGTCTCAGAAGAGAGTGAATCTCTGTTTCCTTCTGTTGGAAAGTATTGCCGTTCCTCCATTTCTTCTAATTGACTGATAGTACTAGATTTGATGTAAGTCTGATACTGAACTGTTTTTGACACTGGAATTTGATATTTGGATTATCCCTGGATTGAAAAACTGACTGATTTACCTGTGAATGACTTTGGATTGCTTGTTTGGACTTTGCTTAAACCATTTCTGGAAGTAAAAACCTACATTTACTGTACAGTGCATCTGTGTGCTGTGTGTGTATTATTCAAACACTACTCTCAAATACGTCTCCCTGTATGTGCTCATTCTCCTAATGGGGAATTACCTCAACACTCCCTGCGTACCCTAGGATGAAGAGGGGGTGGGCTTTGGTCTTCCTCCAAATTCCCTCTCCCTTGCTCTACCTCTCCCCTGCTCTGCCCAGCCGGACTGTGCCCTTCCCCAGTTTCTTCCATAGCCAACAGAGCCACACAGAGGGGCATGGACATCTGTGGCATTGACCCAGGTGAAGTCCTCTGGTCCATAACCTTTCCATGCCACCTGATACTGAAATTGGCCCCAGAACTGGTGTGAATCTCAGATGCTGTCCACTTCATACTCTGCCTCTCCTTGGGGGGCTAATGGACCCAGTGGTGGTGGAGTTGGTCTATGCAGACTGTTGGCCGACACTGGAACTAACAAGGACCAATGAAAGATTGGATGAAGACGCATGGTCTGTGGCAGGGATAGGCGAAACAGGATTGATCACCGCCTCAACCAGTAACGGTCCCAAGTATCAGTGATAGAGCTTTTTCGACGGCCGTGTCATCGGTATGACGTCGGGCTGACACTTTGATTTACACATTATGATAAAAACTGAGAACCAGATTCCCACCACAGATATATTATTAATACCAATTCAGATCAATGCATGGTGGGATGAAAGGCTCTTCAGTGAAGGTTATACACCAAATGTAGTAAATTGGTTCAATACAAGTTGATAGATACTCCAGTTTTCCAGTTCAGTGCTAAGTAAGAGAAATTGGAACAAAGTCATCCAGCTGGCTTCCATGCATAAAGGAAGGCCAGAACTCACTTCTTTCCGCTCATAGTTCAATTCCTTAACATCCAGTTCTCTTTCTATAATTTTAACATATATCTATTAACATATATTGCAGTATTTTTATTAAAACATATAAAAAGAGCCTGACAGAACCATTTCAGAATTCTTCAGTTTTCCTTTCCAGTTTTGTTTTCAATTGAAAAACATGGTAACACATTCATCTGTTAAGTCATATCTGTCAGCAATTTATATTTCACTTGCTAAAATATGGTCTCAATGAGCCTATCAGTATTTTTCAGTTGTAACTACTTCACTCCAAGAAATCTGCCAGCCTCCAGATGCAACACTTGATCAATCACATGGTTTATAAAGTCTAATATAATTAATCTCAGAACAAAATTTGAATAGCATACAGATTCCAACAAATTTTACAGCAAAAGTTAAAGATGTAAAAGAAGATTTGTATGAACTGAACCAAAGACCTTTCTTTTCCAATGTTTTCTTTCTAAAAACATATTTTTTTAGTTAGTCTTGTCCAATGAGGAAAAGAATAACATCTTTAAAATAGAACATAATAGAATAAAATAGAATAGAATAGAACAGAACAGAACAGAACAGAACACAATTCTTTATTGGCCAAGTGTGATTGGACACATAAGGAATTTTGTCTCTGGTGCACAATGTCTCAGTGTACAGATAAGCAACAAGTGATAAATCATGCTTATAATCATAAAATACATTAATTATAAATCATAAGATTTATCAGTGATAGTCATAGGAAACTAAATAAGCAATCAACATAAATTATGCTAGATTACTAAATAAAACAATATAAATTGAAAGATACAAGCAACAAAGTTATAATCATAAGAAGATAAGGAATAAGCAATAGAAAAGATGAGAAAGATCATAGTATTATATGCTAGATAGTTTGGCAGTGTTGAGGGAATTAGTTGTTTGGCAGTGATAGCATGGGGAGGGAAACTGTCTTTGTTTTTAGTTTTCTAACATTCAGTGCCCTATAGCATCATTTGGAGGGTAGAAGTTGAAATAGTTGATGTCCAGGATGCGAAGGGTCTGTAGATATTTTCACAGCTCTCTTTCTAGCTTGTGCAGTATACAGGTCCTCAATGGAAGGCAAATTGGTAGCAATTGTTTTTTCTGCAGTTCTAATTATCTGTTGGTCTGTGTTTGTCTTGATTGGTTGCAGTGCCAAACCAGACTGTTATAGAGATTGATAGACTCAATAATTCCTCTGTAGAACTGTAGCAGCAGCTCTTTGGGCACCCTGAGCTTTCTGAGTTGGTACAGGAAGAATATTCTTTGTTTGTTTTTTAAAGAATTTTTTATTTTTGCAATGTAGACAAACACATAAACACAAAATATAAAACCATCTTTCCATTGTACAGTGTGTCAGTTGGTATATATCTTCTTGTGTACAATATCAACAGTCTTTCCCTTCTAAATGCATTATTAAAATTCATATTATATAAATCAACTATGCATATTATATTATTATTAACTCCTTATTAGACTTTAATTGTAAATTCACAATATCCTTTTCGAGCAAATCTCAATTTTTATATATCCTAGTTCATAATATCATTCATTTCATTATAATCAGTTATAACATATCATTACATTGTCTTATCTTTACTATATTGTTATACAGTATTTATATTATAGTTTATTTCCCTATTTCTTTTTTTTTTTTATAAATAAATTTTATTACATTTACAATTAAAAACATATCGACATTACATACACAAAAGAGGAAAAAAAAAAAAACACTCGGTCTTACGAACCGGAAAGAGAAGAGAAGAAGAGATATAAAAGAAAGAAAGAAACAAAGAAAGAGAAAAAAAAAAGAAAGAAAAGGATACATTTAAAAACAGACAATATCCTTTTTGATGGTCTGCAAGATCCAATTCTCCTACCTTAATTTGAATACACACATCTTACCGATATCTATGCTTAAATTACCCATTGTCCATTAAGCAGTTTATCTCTGGAGTAACCAATTATACCAAGAGTTCCAATTATCGTAAAATGTTGAAGGCTCTTTGTTTTTAAGTGCTATAGTTAATTTATCCATTTCTGCACAATCACATATTTTCTGGATGACCATTTGTTCTGTAGGTGTATAGGGTGATTTCCAACACTGGGCGAACGCTAATCTGGCCGCAGTTAGGATATGAATTGTTACATATTTCATCTTTTTGGGTAAATTTTTATCGGAGATCCCTAGTAGGAAGAACTCTGGTTTGTATTCGATTTGTTCTTTGGTTATCTCCTCCAACCATTTTTGATTTTTTGCCAATATTTCTGGGTTTCTTTGCAAGACCACCACATATGAAAGTAGGTTCCTTCTATGCTTTTACATTTCCAGCATTTTGGACTCGTGTTTGAGTTCATTTTCGCCAACCTTGAAGGGGGCAAGTGCCATCTATAAAACATTTTGTATGTATTTTCTTTATATGCTGCCGATTTTGTAATCTTAATATTTCTGTTCCAAATCTTTTCCCATTCTGATAATGTAATACTTCTTCCGACATTCCTGCTCCAGGCTATCATGTTCCCTTTGACTATCTCTTGTTCTAATTCTACTTCCAGTAAGTATTTATAGAATTTGAATATGTTCTTTTTGTTTGATCCTAGTAAAATTTTATCCAAATACTGCAGTTTGTTATAAATTCCAAAGTCTTTTATATCTTGTTTGTATCTGCTATGGATTTGTATATATAACCACTGATCAATTTTAAATCCCTGTTCCTGTAATTCTTGTCGAGTTTTTAATTTTCCCTGCGGATCTAATAAATCTTTATATTTAATCATTTTTGTTATATCCAAATTATTGGGGTGTACCATTGCCTCCATTGTTGATAGCCAGATCGGAATTTTTAGATAGTGTTTTTTGCGTATTTTTTTCCAATTAATTAATAATGAGTCCCTAATGAGGTGTCTATGAAAGTACGACTGCTTGGGTTTCCCCACTTCCCATAAGAAGGCATGCCACCCTCTCTGGAGGTCATGCCCTTCTAATGCTAAAATTCTTTTATTAAGTAAGTTCACCCAGTCTTTTAACCATAATAGGATAGTTGCCGAATAATATAGTTCCCAATTTGGAAGAGCTAGACCCCCTCTACTTTTCACATCTTGTAAGGCCTTTACATTGATCCTGGGTTTTTTTCCCCTGCCAGATAAATTTAAGTGTAATCTTATTTAATTCGTCGAAAAAATTTTTTGGCAACTTAATTGGAATTGTCTGGAATAAATAAAGAAATTTTGGTAATATGTTCATTTTAATCGAGGCAATCCTGCCCAGTAAGGAGAGCTGCAGCTTATTCCAAGATTCTAAATCTTTCTTTGTTTGTTGAAGTAGTTTATCATAATTGTTCTCTTTGAGTGATTTACCTTGTGGTGTTAACCATATTCCTAAATATTTGACCCTTTTTGTTACCTGTATCCCCATCATTGCTTCTAATTCTTCCTTCTGGTTTTCTGTTAAGTTTTTGGTCATTAATTTCATCTTTTTTCTATTAATTTTTAATCCTGCCACTGCACCAAATCATTCTAATTCTTTTATTAGATTATATCCTTTTTCCATGGGTTCCTCCAAAAAGAAAACCATATCGTCAGCAAACGCTTGTAGTTTATATTCTTCTGATTTGACCCTCACTCTTCTAATTTCAGAATTTTGTCTAACCCGTGTTAAGAGTGATTCTAGGGCAAAAATGAAAAGAAGAGGTGAGAGAGGGCAGCCCTGTCTGACACCTTTTTCTATATTTATTGGACCTGTTTGTTCGCCATTGATTAGTATATTAGCCTGTTGTGTACTGTAAATTGTTGTTATAATGTTTTCAAATTTGGTGCCAAGACTCATATTGTAAATTTTTTGAATTAAAAAGTGCCAATTTAAGTTGTCAAATGCTTTCTCAGCATATAAAAACATGAGTGTGGATTGTTTCTCTGGATGGGCTTCATAATATTCTAGGACATCGATAACGGTTCTTAAATTGTTCTTTATTTGTCGAGATGGAAGAAATCCATTTTGATCTTCGTGGATATGTGGATTTAAAGCTTGTTTTACTCTATTAGCTATGATAGAAGTAAATAATTTATAATCGGCATTTAAAAGTGAAATCGGTCTATAGTTGTTAATGTATCTATGATCTGCATCCTCCTTCGGGATTAGCGAAATCAGTGCCCCCCTCCACGAGTCTTGGCTGCCAGAAGTTACCACCCGTGCTTTTTACAATTTTGTAAACAACAAACTAAAAGACTCAAGGTCCATCCCACCCCTGATAGGACCTGATGGTAAAGACTGCAACGACGACACCATTAAAGCCAACATCTTTAACACATTCTTCGGCTCAGTATTTGTAAACAGCAATGGATCATGCCCAGTATTTCCTAGCCGTACCACAGATAACAACAATGATCTAATACATATCGATTTTACAGAAGACAATGTTGAAAAAGCACTACGCAATCTAAAACCATCTCTATCTATTGGACCAGATGGAATATGTGCCTACTTCTTAAAAAAGCTATCCACTGCCATAGCCAAACCTCTAAGCATAATCTTTGAAAAATCTTTCAGGACCAGCTCCTTGCCTAACCTATGGTCACAAGCCACAGTCATCCCCATCTTCAAAAAGGGAGACCCAAGCCTAGTTGAAAATTACAGACCAATCTCCTTATGCTGCGTCACCTGTAAAGTCATGGAATCAATTATTAACCAATCCATCATCCTCCACTTAGAGACAAACAACCTACTCTCCAATAAACAATTTGGTTTCAGAAAAAAACTATCCTGTAATCTGCAACTCTTACACTGCAAAAACATATGTACTACACAACTCGACCAGGGCAAAGCAATAGACGCAATCTACATGGACTTCTGTAAAGCCTTTGATTCAGTGGTACACGACAAACTACTCCTAAAAATAAAATCCTATGGTATCTCTGGACAACTGCATAACTGGATAGAAGCATTCCTGGCAAACAGACAACAAATGGTCAAAATTGGGAGCGTCCTATCAAATTCTGTACCTGTCAATAGTGGTGTCCCCCAAGGCAGAGTTCTAGGACCAACTCTCTTCATACTCTACATAAATGACCTCTGTGATCATATTAAGAGCAATTGCGTTCTTTTCGCTGATGATGTAAAGCTGTTCAATACCACAGACAATACTGCTACCCTACAAAAAGATCTTGACAATGTATCAGAATGGTCTAACAAATAGCAACTTCAAATCTCAACAAATAAATGCTCTGTCTTACATATTGGCAAAAAAAATCAGAAAATAAAATACAAGCTGAATAGTCAAGATCTTGTTGATGACCCAAGCTCTGTAAAGGACCTTGGAATACTCACCTCTAATGATCTAAGTGCTAGAGCCCACTGCAACTACATAGCCAAAAAGGCATTAAGAGTTGTTAACCTAATCCTACGTAGCTTTTTCTCTGGTAATATCACACTACTAACCAGAGCATACAAAACATTTGCTAGACCAATACTCGAATACAGTTCATCAGTCTGGAACCCACATTACATATCTGATATTAGCACAATTGAGAAAGTCCAGAAATATTTCACAAGAAGAGTTCTCCACTCCTCTACTCGTTGTAGAATACCTTATGCCACCAGACTTGAAATTCTAGAACTAGAAAACCTTGAATTACGCCTGCCTTCGGTCTGATTTAAGCATGGTATGTAAAATCATACATTGCAATGTCCTACCTGTCAATGAATACTTCAGCTTCAACCATAACAACACAAGAGCACACAATAGATACAAACTCAAAGTTAACCGCACCAAACTTGATTGCAGGAAATACGACTTCAGCAATAGAGTGGTCAATGTCTGGAATACTCTACCCGACTCTGTAGTTTCTTCCCCAAACCCCAAAAACTTTAACCTTAGACTGTCTACTATTGACCTCACCCCTTTCCTAAGAGGTCTGTAGGGGCGTGCATAAGTGCACCAATGTGCCTACCGTCCCTGTCCTATTGTTTCTCTTATTCTTCTTTTATTTTTCTTATATGTATCCATTTCATGTATTCACAACTATGTATACACTTATACTTATTATCTTGTAAACAATTGGCAAATCAAATAAATAAATTAATTAAATAAATAAATATAATAAAATAAAATAAATAAATAAAAAATAAATAAGTACCTCATTAAACACTTCCAGCATCAGTGGTCCTACTAGTTCCATTATTGCTTTATATAGTTCTGCCGGGATCCCATCTGGTCCTGGAGATTTGTTATTACTTTGATTCTTCGTTGGTGACTTCAATTCAGACCATGTAATATCTTTATTCAATAATTCTATCCATTCCTCTCCAATTACCTTGTCATTCGTCTCCTCTAAATAAGTTCTTATTTTATCTTCATTAACTTCCTCCTTTTTATATAATCTTTGAAAATAATTGTAAATGATATCTTTTTTCTTCTCTATCTCATGTTGTAAGACGTCTTTCTCATCCATTAGTTGGTGTATCAATCTCTTTTCTTTCACTTTTTTAAGTTTATGGGATAACCATCTTCCTGGTTTATTTGCATGCTCAAAATAATTTTGTTTGGACCTTTTCAAGTTAATTTCTATTTTATCTTGTTCAAGTAAGTTCAGTTTATGTTTAATTGTTATTAACTGATTTTGTGTTCTCTGGTTTTTAGGGGATTTTTGTAGTTGTATTTCTAATTCTTTAATTTGTTGTTGGAATTTATTTTGTTGGGCATGTATTCTTTTATTTCTCATGGCATTATAAGAGATTGTTGTTCCTCTTATAATTGCCTTCATTGTATCCCAAATATTTTGTTTCGTGGTTGCTTCATTATTATTTTCTTTTAGAAAATAATTTAATTCCTCTTTCAGCTTATTAATGTACTCTTCTTCGTTTATTAACTGAGTATTTAGTGTCCATCTTTTCTTTGTTTTTCTCCTATCTCTCCAAATAAATTGTATTGGGCTGTGGTCGACCCGTTCATTTGGTAGGATTTTAATTTCTTTTATTTCATTGGCCAATTCCCCATCCATCCAGGCCATATCTATTCTGGTCCAGATTTTGTGTGGATTTGAATAATATGTGAACTGTTTCTCTTCTGGGTTTAGTTTTCTCCATAAGTCTATTAAGTTTAATTCTTTCAACATATCCTTACAGGGCATAGAAAATTCTCTTTTCCCTTTCTTGTTCTTATTCACATTACTATGGTCTTTTTGATGATCAGCAATGGAGTTAAAGTCGCCTATCATGCAGATATTCCTTTTTTCGAAACCTATTATTTTCTGACGAAGATCTTTAAAAAATTTCCCTTGTTCTTCATTTGGCGCGTAGATTGCTACCAATAAAAATGTAATATGATTAATCCAAATTTGTATAACCAGATTTCTTCCTTCCGGATCTGACCAGATTAGTTCTGCTTTTACATCATCTTTCACAAATATTGCAATTCCTTTCTTTTTATGTTTGTCTGCTGGTGCTGTAAAGAGTTTTCCAAGTTTCGGGCAAATTAAATATCTTTCATCCTTTTTCCTAATGTGTGTTTCTTGCAGGCATATTATGTCGGTGTTTTGTCTAATTAATTTAGTTAATATCCTTTTCCTTTTAGATGTTGAATTTAAACCATTTATATTAATGGAGAGGAGTTTCTTTCCTATCTCCATTTATCTAGGTCTGTTTAGTTTTTTGTCTAGTGATACTTCGGTTTTCTTCTTGCTGTTGTTGTGAGATTGGTTCTTCTCTCCCTGGTTGTGGTTTGTCGTTCGCTAAATTTTGAGGAAGTCCTTCTTTTTTGTTTCTATGGCGATTACGATCATCCTGTGGTTTCCTTTTAGTTTCCTCCTTGGTGTATTGGTCATCCGTGCCTATTAGCTGATCATGAAAGTCTTGGGCCTGTTCTATAGAGTCTATTTTGATTTTTCTCTCTTTCCAAGTTATTAACATCCCTTCCGGGATTAACCATTTAAAAGGGATTTCTTTTTTATTTAAATAATTGGCCAAAAAATTATAATCCTGTTTTATGACCCTCACTTTCCTTGGGATTTGTTTTAGGATTGTAATCTCTTTACCTCTATATGTTATTGTTTCTTCTCTGGACATTTTAAGAATTAGGTCTCTCACACACCTCCTAGTGAAACGAATATGAATTTCTCTCGGGCAGTTATGGCGTCTAGCATAACTTGTGCTGACCCTATACACCTCATCAAATTCTTTGATTAGATCTTCTTTTTCTTTCCCTAACCATTCAGCCAGTAGTTCTGTCATTAATTGTTCTAGTTCTTCATTTTTCGCTTCTGCCACATTTTGAAACCTTAAATATGCCGCTGCTTTATCCATTTCGAGGTGGACCAGGGAGTCTTCGGTTTCTCTAGTTACATTTCTAAATTCCTCCTCTATCCTTTCAAAATTTGTCTCCATCCGTTCTGTCCTACTCTCTATTTCTCTTATCTTAACTTCATTTTTCTCCATAGCATGTTGCAAGGACCCTATCTTATCCTCCACCTTAAGTAAATCTGCTTTCATTTCCACTTTTAGCTTTCCCATCTCATCTTTTAATTCGCTAATGTCCGCTCTGGTTTCGTTGTGATTCTTAATCATTATTTCTTGCATCTTAGACATTGCTTCTTGCAAGGATAGTAGGGTAGCTTGTATATTAACGTTAGAGACATGGGACTGTTTTTCCCCTATTAGAGATTCTTCAATGGTTTTTTGGATTGTTGGTGAAGCAGAAGTTAAAGTAGTCGTTAGGGTCGGGGTGGTCTTCCTTCCCGATTTCAAAGCCATAGTTGTCGTGGAGGTCATCTCTCTTAATATTTGTTTTTGCTGTTGCACTATATTGGATATTGGACAATTCCCAGATCACCATTCAATGTTTAACTCCTAAAATAAAAATTCTATTCTAATACTTCAATCAAATATATAGATAGGCAGTCTGTACACCTATATTATAAAAGGTTATCTAATAATATATAATAATCTTTATAATTAATTTATATACTGAATATCAATATTAATCACCAATAATACATCAAATCCAACCCAATTACTACTTTAAGAATTAATCTTAAGTATTCTAAGTAATCTAAATCAACACTATTTTTCACTCTTTGTTGTTACTATTTAAGACAATCAAATCAATTGTCACTGAAATCTATAAGGACAATATACCTTTTTTTTTTTTCCTTTGAGTAGGTAAATTTATCAGACTTTTTAAGGGGTTAAGATAGGAAGGAGAAAGGCTGAAAAAATGGGGAAAGAGAAGACAGAAAAGTTTACCTTAATTTCAGGAAGTCAATAAGCAAGGGGCTAGAGGTTCAAATTGTAAAAATAGTGCCCAAATGGTAATATTAAAGTATTACCAAATAGAAATTCCAACAAATAAAGAAATGTGATAAGAAAAAAAAATAAACTTTATAGTTAATCTTCAAGCTAAAGGTTTAAGTTTTGAGTTTCTTCCCAGCACTCCAGGGAGCGAGTGCTATAATGTCCTGACTAATCGCAATAAGGAGTCAATCCTTCCCAGCCTTCCGTTGGTCTCTTCCTCCTTCCTCCTTTTCCTTCTTTCCCTTTCCCGGTTTTGAGTTCAATGTACAAATTTCCTTCACTTATTATTCCCTCCAAAATCCAATAGTCATCTCTTCTTGATCGCTTAACAATCTGTCCTCCCAACAGTATTAAATAAAGCCAATAATCCTATTGAGCTCAGTTCAGAGAATTAATAAGTCATTTTCAGTGCTGCAATTCTTCCTCCTCTGTCACCTCCTTCTTCTCAAATATTGTCAAAAAGTTAGTCCCAAATACCAAATCACTCACAAATTCAAGTCTCCAATCTCCTGGTTTCCGATGTTCTTCCTCTCTCCCCAGGGGTTTCCCTTTCAAAAGCTGTAATACACACTTTCGTTCTAACAATCACGCCTTTCTGCTCGCAATTGTCACACTTTCACTTTTCAAGCTGCTTTTCTGGCCACTTTTCTCTCCTGCTTCCACAAAGTGCTGCTCACAACCAGGAAGAGAAATCTCTCACGCCACTGTCATTCTTCAATCTTCAATATTGTATTATGATCTTTCAACACCTTTTACTGCTCCGATCTTGCAGGCTGTCACTATCTTGCTTAGTCACCTCAGTGGCAGACCGGACTTTGGAGCTGCCAAAAACTGGCAGCTAGCTCTTCTGCGCTGGGCTCAGGAGCTCTTCTCTTCATTACCAGGGGGTTGCCTACCCCCACCCTGTAACTCGAGATTCTCCTATGCTGACACGAACCTCTCCGGGGTTCGTGTATCCCCTGGAGATCGCTCCAGATGCTAGAGAAGGTAACCGAAAACTGCAGCAGTCTTCTCCACCTCTGCCTTTCCCTATTTTCTTATCTAGCCATTGATAAAATAAATCCCAAATTTTTTAATACTCTTTTTCTTGCTCTCTAATTGCTAGTGTCAATTTACTCATTTCTGCACATTTCATTATCTTCTTAATCACCTCCTCTTCTATCAGAATTTTTTCACTTTTCCAATTTTTGGCAAATACAATTCTAGCTGCTGTCAAAACATTTATAATCAAATATATTAATTCTTTACTATATCCTTCAGGTAAGATACCCAACAAAAATATTTCTGGTTTCAAGTCTATATGCTATTTTGTCATTTTTTCCAGCCATGTATGAATTTTAGTCCAGTATCTCTTGGCTACCACCACATGTGGTAGTATGATCCAGGTATCCGATGACACTTCCAACATTTCTCAGATTTGTTCTTAAACATCCTTGTTATCCTTGCTGGGGGTAGATGCCACCTGTAAAACATCTTATACAAATTATCTTTAGATGCTGTTGACATTGTTATTTTATAATTTTGAGACCATAGTTTCTGCCATTTTTCTAAGACTATCCCAGATCCAAAAATTTCCCCCCAAGCAATCATTGTTTTTTGTCTTGTTTTTCTAGTTTTACTCCAAGTAAATATCCATATAATTTTTTGATCACCCCCTCATCAGTACCTGTCAAAATTCCATCTAATTCAGTAAGTTCGTTATAAAATCCTTCTATCCTACAATCTTTATAATATCTAGAATGTATTTGTACATATGAATACTAATTCATCTCTATTTCTTGTTCCTCTAGTTCTTGCTTAGATTTGAGTTCACCCTATTCATTTAATATGTCACCATATCTTATTGTTTGTTTCATTTTATAAACAATTGGATAAGCAAGTGCCTCTATAGTTGACAACCAGACTGGTATTTTCATGTAATGTTGTTTTCTTATATTCTCCCAAACTATCAATAAAGCATTTCGAATATAATGTCTCCTAAAATACCCATGTGTATTACTTTCCTTATACCATAAAAATGCATGCCATCCCAATAATAAATCATGACCTTCTAATGTTAACAATCTAGTATTTCTTAAAACAATCCATTCTTTCACCCACATCAATGTTGCTGCCTGGTAATATAATTCCCAATTGGGTAATCCAAATCCCCCTCTTATTCTAGCATCCTGTAACAGGATTCTTGCCTTTTTTCCCTACCATATATACTTCAGTATTATTTTATTTAAATCATCAAAATATTATTTCCCTAATTTAATTGGAATTGTCTGAAATAAAAATAGTATCCTTGGCAATATATTCATTTTAATTGTAGATATTCTCCCTATTAGAAATAGTTGTAAATTTTCCAATTTTTTTCAAATCTGTCGCAATCTATTGTTTCAGTTTATAGTAATTATCTTCCTTTAGTGTACTATACCGTGCTGTTAACTGTATTCTTAAATATTTTACATTATTCGTGACGTGAATATTCAATTTTTCTGTCAATTCCTTCTTTTGTTTTTCAGTCATATTCTTAACTAATATCTTAATTTTATCTTAATTTATTTTCAATCCTGCCAGCTGCCCATATTCTTCAATCTTTCCTATCAATTTAGGTGCTGTTTTCAATGGTTCCTCCAATATAAAAACCAGATCATCTGCAAATGGTTGTAATTTATATAGGAAGAATATTCTTTGTTGTGCTCTTTTGATGATGTATTTAATGTTAGGTGTTCATTTTAACTCTTGAGGTATTATAGAACCTAGAAGCTTGAAGGTCTCGACTGTTGCTGTGTTGTCTAGTATTGTGAGTGGTGGTAGTGTAGGAGGGCTTCTGCTAAAATCTACTATTATTTCTACAGCTTACAGTTTATGCCTAATTTTTCAATTTCTGTTTTCAAATTGTGATATTTTGTGATCAATTCTTTGTCTTCTATTCTACTATCTGCTCACATAAATTATCCATCTTTTCTTCTTTTTAACCACAGTTATATCTGCTGTCTTATGAGTCAAGACTTTATCAATTTTTATTTGGAAATCCCACAATATTTTAACTTGCTATTTTCTAGTTCTTTTTCAATTATACGTTCTCAGCAATTTTTCATTACCAGCACATGAAAATTTGTATAATAGTTACAGTGAAGCAGTTTGCAAATTGTGCTTTTCTTGCACGAACTGAGTATATGATGAGATGTAGACTGTGAGACCTTCCAAGTTTCATATAGGAAATAAGAATCTTCTGGGAAGAATAACACAATTCAAATAATATTGATGGTTGATGTGTCTCCCCAAAATGTAAAATTTGTTATCTTTGATCTTAATAGCCTGAAACGATGCTCATCTGTCATCTAGGTCAGGGGTCCCCAACCGCCGGTCCGCGGACCGGTACCGGGCCACGGAACAAGCCTTACCGGGCAGCTGGTTGCTGGGCGCCGCCATCTTTGCTAAAAAGTGCTTCCGTGAGCTTTTCCGGTAGAAAGCTCACCGGAAGCACTTTTCATCAAAAAGAGATGGCGCCAGCGCTCGGTGAGCTTTTCTGCAGAAAGCCATTTCTACCCAAAAAGCTCACCGGAAGTGCTGGCGCCGCCATCTTTTCGTCAAAAAGATGGCGGCGCCCAGTTGACGCCGGTACCGGGTCATGGCGCTTCAGCTGATGCCGGAACCGGGCCGCGGCATCGAAAAGGTTGGGGATCACTGATCTAGGTCCTAAACTGGGATAGAGTTTTAATATTGCAGAGGTGAAATGCTGCCTCCTTATTATTAAATCTTTCAAAAAACCTCTTAACTAAATACTATGTATAAGTTATTTGTATAAACTGTTGCCTGATTTGAAATCTGCAATTCTGATCCCTACTGCCATACTTGTATTTCTCTTTTCTAATTTACTACTGTAAATTCCACAAAAAATAGAGTGTAAAGAGTAAAAATGACTATGCTGTTTATACAAAGAGACAACTGTCTTATTTGCAATTATATTTTCATCTCCCCATCCCACCAGCTAAGTTGGAGGCTACAGTTTTATACTTACTCCTCCGAAAAATACTATATCCCAATCATAATAACTGCTTTGCTTTTGCAAAGTATGCCAATTGGCAAACTTCAATTCAAAGTGGAAGGAAAGATTTGAGTAAGCCCACTTATCTGGCAGCAATACTGTAATCCCAGGAAAGTTCATGCTATCTAGAGTTATGTCTGCATCTGACTTCATAATATGAGTTGGGTTGTTTCCAAAATAAGTTGGGTTGTTTCCAAAATAAGACCTTGAAAATCTTATATGGGTATAGGATATATGTTTCACAGGACACAAGTAAATCTCAAGTAACTATCATTTTGTAGAATTTGTCAAGATAATGACAATTACAATGGAAAAAGTTGTGAACAGGAAAATTTATATAAATTATTTTACAGATGGCACATGCCTCCGTCAAGACTGTCAACAATATATCCAAAACTTTACCCCACATGGAAGTGTAACAAAGAAAAAGGAACATATTACCATCTGTGGTGGAATTTCAAAAAAGCTCAAAATTTTGGCAAAAAATACAGAAATTGCTAGAAGAAATATGTACAACCAAAATAGAATATAGACTGGAGTTTTTTCTGTTAGGGATTAATGTGGGAAAATATAATAAGGATTATATTTAATAATTCATAAAATTACGGCTGCGAGGTTGGCTTATGCATAACGATGGAAAGGTAAAGAAACTCCAAATGAATCAGAAATAATTAGGAAAATTTGGATGTGTGCGGAAATGGACAAATTGACAAAGGAATTAAAAAATAAGGACGAATCGGATTACTACAAAATATGGGACAAGTTTTATGGTTGGTTAGAAAAGAGGAAGAATCAAGACAATAATTAAATGTGTGTGTGTGTATGTATGTATGTAAACATATACAGTATATATATATATTTGCAGTATATATATATATACTGCAAATATATACCCTGTTTCTCCAACAATACGGCCTCCCCCAATAGGAAGTCCCAGCATGTTTTATAGGCATGAAATGAAATTAAGCCCATCCCCCCAAATTAAGGACTATATTAAAACATGTGAAATGGGGGGGGGGGAATGGTGGGGGGGGCTTGGCATTAGGAAGTACTTTTGTTGCACACCCGGATATGGGGCTGCCTGCGTTGACCCCGATATGAAGTGCCCCAGGTCAACATCCAAGCCATCGCTGCCCACCCGAAGATGCAAGGGGGGGGGATTAAGTCACCCTGAAAAGACGGCCTAGCCATTTTTTGGGGCTCAAAAAAAATAAGACCCAGCCTTATTATATGAGAAACACAGTATCTATCTATCTATCTATCTATCTATCTATCTATCTATCTATCTATCTATCTATCTATCTATCTATCTATCTATTCACTACACTGAATTAAGTCACCCCCGAAAAGACGGCCTAGCCATTTTTTCAGGGCTCAAAAAAAAAATAAGACCCAGCCTTATTATATGAGAAACACAGTATCTATCTATCTATCTATCTATCTATCTATCTATCTATCTATCTATCTATCTATCTATCTATCTATTCACTACACTGAATTAAGTCACCCCGAAAAGACGGCCTAGCCATTTTTTCAGGGCTCAAAAAAAAAAAAATAAGACCCGGCCTTATTATATGAGAAACACGGTATATACTGTATATGTTTTCTTAAGTTTTTGCGGGTATTTATATGTATGGTATTCAGCTTTGTTCGGGTATTTTCCCACGTCATTATAGTTGTACTTTTAAAGTTGTAGCAATGTTTTGGCAGAATCTCATCTGCCATCATCAGGCTTCTGTATAGTGTTTGTCTGTGAGTCAGACTTTCACAGCCATTTCTGTTTTAAATTTGGTGCTAGCCTACGCTGTGCCAGAATGGTTTTTTCTTCATCCTGATTGGTTGGGAGTCTTGGTCTGTGTTTATTGGTCTTCGAGTTTGCTGTGTTCTGCTTGATTGGTGTTTCTAATATCTTCTGTCTGTTTTGTAGCTTTTTTTGTCTTGATTGGCTGGCAACATTGTGTTTCCAGTATTGGAGGCTTTTAGTGTGGCTTGGCTCGGAGTAAATGGACGGCCATCATTTATTAGGAAGCTAGGTTTCATCTGGGTGCCTGGTTGGGGTGTGTTTGAGCTGGAGGTATCGGAGGAGTCTGTTTGTGTCCAGGTGTTTGCCTGGCTTGTGGTGTGGAGATTCTTTTGTTTGAGAGTGCAGGCTTCCAGATAATTGACAGTCTGGTGGAGTCATCTCTTCTATTCATGCTTTCAGGTCTTTTTTCAATCTCTATGGCTTCTCTGATAATTCTGTAGCTGGGGTTTTCTATAGTGGCTAGGGTTTTGGTGCCATTGAAGTCAATGCTATGACCTGTGGTTTTCTTGTGTTGGACTAGTGAGGAAGTGTGTTCCAGCTTTTTTACTGCATTTTTGTGTTCATCCAGGTAGGTACTTATTCTTCTATTGGTCTGTCCAATGTATGTGGCAGGGCATGATGCACAGGGGACTTCATATATGCCTTGGTTTTCCAGGTCAATTTTATCTTTGGGGTTTCTTAGGATGGCTGCTATTTTTCTGTCTGTTTTGAAGGCAGTCTTGATGTGATGCCTGTGTAGTATCTTACTGATTTTGTCTGTAGTACCTCTTATGTAGAGCAGGACCGCTGTTCCATAGGTCTGTTCATCTTCTAGGTCTCCATTATGTCTCGGTGTGTTTTTGTGGATCAAGCCAGTGATTTTGCTTTAGTGGAAACTGTTGGCTGTACTTTAGTCAGGGTGCATAGTTCAGTCTTTATGTATGTCTTGCCTGCCAGGTGTTTGGTTTTGGCAATTAGTGTTTTGGCCAGAGTTTATCTGTGCTGGGTGGTGGTGGGATTGGGCATTGAGGTAGCGGTTGGTGTGTGTTTTCTTCTGGTATATAGTGTGTCCTAGTGTGTCATCTGTTTTTTGTAGATTAGTACATCTAGGAATGGTAGTTGTTTGTTTCCGTTTCTATGGTGAATTTGATTTTGGGGTGTGTGCTGTTTAGGTGTGTTAGGAAATTGTTTAGGTTTTCTTTTCCATGGGGCTAAATAACAAATGTTTCATCGATGTATCTTAACCATAGTTTGGGTTTGTGGGTGGCATTGGCTAGGGCTCTGGATTCGAATTCTTCCATGAACAGGTTTGCAATGACGGGTGACAGTGGTGATCCCATAGGGGCTCCTTCAATTTGCTTGTATCTTTGTCCTTTGTATATGAAATATGTGTTGGTTAAGCAGTGTTCTGTTAGTTCCTTGAGGTGTTTGGGTGGTTGGTATTTATTTTTGATGATTTCGAGAGTTTCTTTTATCGGGACTTGAGTGAATAGTGAAACCACGTCGAAACTTACAAGCAGATCTTTTTGTTTCATGTGTAGATCTTTGATCATTTCCAAGAGGTGGTATGAGTTTTGTATATATGAAGCTGCTGCTTCAGCATGAGGCTGTAGCTGCTTTGCTAGATATTTGGCTAGGTTTTGTAGCGGTGCTCCTCTGGAGCTGACTATGTAATGTATTTTTTGGTTTTTGTTTGTGTTTATGCAATAAAATAAAATTTTATTTAAAAAAAGTTGTGAACAATACATAAGTTTAGGGAAGTTAGGCCAATATAACATGTTATCAACATACTAGATATATCTTGGATTTACCTTAATTGCACACAGGAAGTTAGGAATTAAATTTGACTCCAATAATATTAGAATAAAAATTTCAGAAAGTCTTTCTGTTACTCATTAGCAAGAAGATTTGAGATTACATTAAGATTTCCACTGATATCTGATACTATTAGTAGTCATTATTGCCAATTTTGCTGAAAGTCACTTATCGTGCCCTCTCTGTAATTTTTCCGTATAAAGGATGTTTGTGTTGCATGTATCAGGGTAAACTCTACCTTTATCATTATAAGAAAGGTAATTTTAAGCTGTTGATCATTTTTATAGATACAGATTTCTCTCCCACTCACCACCCACCCCCATTTCTGAGAATGGCATTGTTGTCATCTCTGTGCTATATGTTCTGTGCCCTACTAATTCAAGAGAGAAAATGATATTTACCACCATGCCCTTTCTGATTAGAAGAAACTGAAACATCCACCAATTGAAAATTCTCTATTATATTACAAAGGCATAAGAATGGATATATCTAGGTGTTTCTATAATATTATAGAAAAGTAAAGCATTATAAAGCGGTATATAAGTCTAAGTGCTATTGCTATTAGGTCATTCCTTCTTTCCATGTACCTTTCTTGAAACCTTTTTATTTTCCTTTTACTCAGAAATTTTTTTTGTACCATGCTCTAAATTTCTTTCAAATTCTGTAACTGAAATATTATGTTCTATAAGAAATATTCCTAATCATTTGTTATTAATCTTGCTGATCTGAAAAATAAACCTCCATGATAAATCCAGCTTTCGATCTGAAAAACTTGGAAGATTGCTCTTTCAGAAAGGCTTGTTCACAGCTTAGGTATATTATAATTAGCTTTGTATCTGAAGGTCCAAACAATATTACCAGCCAAGGCTTACCAGCCACAGAAAGACAGGTTGATGATGTTTTGATTATACTATTTAGGTTACCAGTATGTATTTAATGCAGAGCTATTATTGAAAAGTATTTGAAAATATTAATGGCAGCACCTGTCACTAAGGTTTTGTGAGCTTTACATTCTGCTTTGGCTATTTATGTAATTTTAACCATAATTTGAAGTATTAGTTTTGTCTTAAAATATGTCCTTAAATGGCATATGATCTGGCAATTTCAGAGAAATCTGAATTTCAGAATTTCAGATTTCAGAGAAATCATTTTTTTGTTCTAGAGAAATTGCTAATTTGTTACCCAGTTACAGAATCCTTTCTCAATCTTTCCAAGAAAATTGCCTGGCACCGAAGTACTTTTTATCTTCCTTCCTAGTACAGAATTTTGATTGTTCAGACTCATCAACTCTATGTTTTTATTCAACTACAAGCAACCACTGATTTAAATATTCCTGATGTTCCATTTATTAGAATTAATGTATTTGTTATTCTAAGTTTTTCCCCTAAGAATAGAATATTGTTTTATTAAATGAGCAATTATAAACTGGACAAATAGGAAACTATTGTGGTATGATTATACTAGTACTTCCTGCTCTATGAATTTGATACATTGATCCAGTTTAAATATTATTACACGAACTTGGGCACCAATTATTGCATTCAGTCTCATTTTGTCTTCATCCTAAGCATTATTGCTCTGAGGTGCTATTTAGAATATCATTTCTCATTTTAACAACTCTGGGATGCAATGTGGACCCAACAACAGTCCTTCCAAGAAGTTGCCTGGATTGAGAAAGATCGGTATGAGTTATGCAAGCTCGCTCTCTTTATCTCTAATTGCCCTAAGTACCTATGTACCTGCAGTGTGATTCGGTGTGATTTTTTTCAAAGTTGCGTTTTGCACTGAGCAATACTTTTAGCATGATAATAGCCTTCTGTGTCGTGTTTCAGTTTCTTTTATAGCTTCGGGAAACAAATATACAGATTTTTACGGGTGTATCTTCAAAGTTTACCATGACAGCAGGGGTGAACAGAACGTTTAACAGATTCAAAGCAACAATGCCTAGAAACTACAAACCCCAATATGCCTCGGGCTTCCTCACTAGGAATACGCATCTACCGCAGCTCACGTGACGGGGGGGGAAAATGCGATTTTACTCCGTCACCGGTTAACTTGTCAGCCAATCAAACGATTCCACTTCGCACAGTTGTTTTTTTTAATATAATTTGTGAAAAATGTTAAAGTCACCGCCTTGCTGTAGCCGCGCCCTATGGTTGTCGATTGTAATTGGCTATCGTTTTGTCCTTTTGAAGTACCTGTCGCTCTCTGACAGGTTAATAGGATGATCTTGACGAAAACGGGAGGAGAAGGCTCATCGCCGGCTCCTCCCAATTGAGCGTAAGCGATCGCTCGGGCCTTAAGCCTCAATTAACCGTTTTAGCTTCTTCCCCGCCTTCTTTTCTCAGGCGCCGCCCAATGACTGTCTACGGTCCCGCGCTTTATTTCTCCTCCCATTTCGTTTTCTTTGACCTACTCCAACGCAATCTTGAGCCAATTCATTTTTACGCGGAAGCAACTTTTGTCTGGCTCTCCTCTTATTCTCATATCCACGCCTTATTCCCCCCCTCTCTCGCGCTGCTTCAGTCTCGTGCCCGTTCTCTGGCGCCACATTGGGATGTTGGCGGCGGCTGCCGCAACCGGCGATAGTTCCTGGGTCCCTCAACAAGAGGTGGCGGCAGGGAAGTGCTTCCCCCTCCAGTGAAAAGAGCGCGGAAGAAGACAGTGATTTCATCCGCTTCCTCCGTCTTTTTTTGCGAAGTGTGCTGAGGGAACGAGGCGGATTCTGCTCCTCCTTTGCTGCGCGTTAGGCGGAGAAAAAGCGAGGAGCCCGGGGACCAACATGGCGGAACACTCAGCCCCTGATCAGAAGCACAAGTCCACTGCCGCTATCTCGTCATCTTCAAATTCCCAAGCGCTGGCAAACAGTCGAGGTGGTTCATTGGCGGCTACCGGTCCTGGTGCCCCCGCGGGAGGCGGCGGCCTGTCGGGGGGCCTTTCGCAACCGGCAGGCTGGCAGTCGCTGCTTTCCTTCACGATTCTTTTCCTGGCTTGGCTGGCTGGTTTCAGTTCCAGGCTCTTCGCCGTCATCCGTTTCGAGAGCATCATACACGAGTTCGACCCCTGGTAAGAATTAGAGACGTCTGAAACGGTCTCCGGTGCTGCTCCATGCGGCGGTGGACGACCAAGCGACCGCAGTTAAACTGAGGAATAGGGAAGCGGGTTAAGGAGCTGCGTCTGCTCCTTGAGAAGATGGGGGAAACCGAGATAAAATAAGACTTTAAAATGCAAATGAGGAAAAATTATTGGTAGTGCAAATGGAAGGAGGGCAGGGAGGGAGAGGTGGCATGTGGGAAAGATCATACGGAGTTTTTGAGGGTGCCAGGTTGTATGGTGGAAAAGCCAACAAATGTTATGGTTGAGATAGGTATTTTAACCGTAAAGATTGTCTTGTGACTGTGCCAAAACACGCGAAACAATCATGTCTAAGCTTACGATTTGAAAACGTTCTGGTGTTGGACCAAGAGACACCAATCATTTTCATTTGTTCATGGGTAAAACTTGTGCAGCTTTGCTGTAATCCTCGCTGCGGCATTTGCGTTTCTGTATGGAAGAGAGACCGGAATAGAGCAAAGGAGCAGTAGTTAAAAAGCATTGGACGCTGAAGGAGCTTTTGCAATAAACTATCCGGAGATGAGGAGAGGAACCAGTGGGGGCATACTGTGTACAAATAGACCCTGTCATATATGAGATTTAGTAGTTAAGGACTCTATTATCAAATTTCTAAAGCAATTGGATAATGAAACTGTTGGGCTTTTAACTTTATGCTTCACCAACCAGCATATTGTAATAGTAATTATATTGCAGTGAATTAAAGAAAATGAGTAGGACTTTCATTTTAAATAGATGCATATTTTTTATTGGCACTTATTTTTGTGATCACGTAGTCCTTTATATGTAACTGAATTTAAAGTTACAATTTCCATTTTATGAAGTATGATTTTGCATGCCTGTATGGCAAATATAGAAAAATATAGAAAATATTACCTTGATGCACAAAGAGGGAAATATTTTGCCTTATCTGCAAGTGAAGAATAGGTGAACATGATGTAACTTGCTGAGATAACTAAATTAACTTCTATAATAAGAGAAAAGGCAATATTTACCTTTACAGCTAACTGGAAACGTGAAACGTAAAAAATGAATTTATGATTAAATGTTTTGATGAATAGACGGAATAGATTATAGAAAGGTATGTTGTAACCATAGAGTAAGAGGTAAATTTACAATTGGCCTTATAACTGCCATAAAGAAAATTGGAAACTATATTTTTTCTTTTCTATTTATCTTTTATCTTTCTGCAGTTAGCTTTCTTTGATTTATTTTCTATTTCTTACTTTATATTAATTTGTTCTTTCTTATTTTAAAAAAATCTTTAATAAAATTTGATTTATTATACATCAGATCTTGGCCAGAGTAGAATACACCAATTTGATGTAACTTCTTCCAGTAATTGTTATATATGGGGGTACTATTCTGCATTATTTGCCCTAGACATTTTCTTGACACAGAGCAGAATCCAATTATTGTGATGAGCTGCAAGTTTGTAGGATTATTTTTGATCAATAAGTTCCTGTGTTTCTGATTCTGTACTTTAATTATCAAACTGGAGATAGTTGCACCATTTCCATATCTTGCCTCTATAATAGATTGCATCATCTATTTTATATTGCATTTTTCACCTGCCATATGGATTGTACTTATTAGGGCAGGCTGAATTTGAAGTATTAAACAGATTGCAGCATTTTTGTACATACATATAAAGATGTACTGTTAACTTACATTTTACAAAAACTGTAATAATAGAGAAGTTAAAATTCATTCTATTCTGCTGTTTTTTTGATCCAAAATCCTTAAACTTTGTATTGAGATGGAAATCAATGCTTTGCTCTTGGGATTATTCCAGTTAGATCGGTGTGAAAAATGGCCTGTAGAAAAATATTTCTGAAAATAGGTGTAGTGTTAGAACAATTGACTGAGGTGAAAAATCATTTATTACCATTCTATTCGGACAGATCATGCTGCAGCAAACAAACTTCCATTTTACTATTATACTGTTACATAATAAAGTAGACAATAATTTCCTTTGTTTAATTTGGCATTTGAATTGAAGGGCAGTTAACCTTACATTTTATGAAGCTGTTAATCAGAGTTTTCACTGTTAAACAGTTGTGTAATTGCTTTATTAATTTTCAGAAAATACTTTATAAATCTGTAATACTCAAGTAACCATGTCAAAGTAAACATGTCAAATAGTTCCCTGAGTACTGAGGATCACAGGCAGGAAAGATAGTACTGGATGAATTAAAAGATACATATCATTCCACTAATTTATTTCCAAATAATTCAATACCCCCTTTTTCCCCTCCCAGCTTCTGCTTCTGTTGGAAGCATTGACGTTTGGGGGTTATTTCTCAACATACTAAAATAATTAGAGATACGAACATTTTAATTCTGGATTGTATGAGGGAAAACTTAGCATTTTTAAAGTGATATTTGACAAAACATTAATACATTACATTATTATGTAATCAAATATATTTTACAGTATTTTAATGGTCAAGAACAATTGGAAACACAAGATTATACAGAGCGTAACTACAGAGATAAAACAAATTACATTTCAAAGCAGGAACAGTTACAAAGAAGCTGCCTGCTTTTTGCTTTAAAATTCTTCACATACAAGACAAATAATTAGATGTTCATCATAGAAAATAAAAAGATCCTTCAGAAATCATATATAATTTACAACGCAGCTTAGAGAATCAGCATATTGCCCCCAACAAACTGGGTCCTCATTTTACCACCCTCAGAAGGAGGGAAGGCTGAGTCAACCTTGAACCTATGAGACTCAAACTGCTGGCAGTCAGCAGAATTAGCCTGTGATACTGCATTCTAACCACTGCTCTTATAATATCCTTTTTTACAACCCCGTAATCCCTTAATTTGGAGTAGAGTCGGGGCAACTGGATGGAGCTGTGCATTTATTGACTGGATACCCTTCCTGATGCCACATGGAGTTTGCAGCAGATTTTTTTTTTTTTTTTGCACCTTAGAAGAGAAACATCTGCTTCTACCTAGGATTGAACACTCAACATCCCGAATGGGAGGTGAGAGTCTTCATCATTAGGTCACCAAGCTGCATAATATAATACAATGCAATATCAAATCCAGTCTGACTATGCAACAAACCATAATAATATAATAGGCATGCTAATCATTTGGTATGACATGCCCATAAGATACTTGGTCAGATATAATGTGAAAATATTTAAACTAGGATGGCCACTTTTAGCTTCACTGGGTATCTTTGAACAAGCCACACTCTTATTTTCAGCAATGGTTTGATAAATAATGGTTTATTGAAAGTACATGATGGATTGGCATAGTACCTTAAACATAAATCATAGCTCACATAGAATGATAGCTAGATTAAGAGTTCACACACTACTTGATTTGTAACATCTGAGAAAAATGCAATGTAAAAATTTGAATTTGATTCCAAAATATTTCTGTACTTCAATTTTGTGTAAAAGTTCTCCAGTACTGCAGTCTTAAACGTAGAGAGATTTTAAGATTTAAAAAAAATATTTCTTTAACTACTTTTCCCTGTAATCATTTTAGATTTAATTAAAGACTGAATCCGTGCAGCTTGTCAAATGAAGGCATTCTATGAGTCATTTAAGAATTTGGGGTGCCAGATACTGCCAAGCTCCTGAGTCATATGATTGGCTACTTTCTTGGTTAACCAGTGTAAACTTTGATATTATATTGCTGACATTAATTGGAATCATCTCATAATACAGTCAGCAGACCAGTTCTGCTAAGGAAAACATGATTTTCATAGGTGTTAGGGATGTTTACATCAAGAAATAAATTTATCAATAGTTAGCCATAACAATTAAGGCAGTGGTGTCAAACTCAATTTCATTGAGGGCCACATCAGGGTTGTGCTTGACCTCAGGGGCTGGGGTAGGTGTGGCTAGTTTGACATCACCTGTGTTGGGAGCTCCTGTGGTGGCCCGAGAACTCTGCTAGTGAAAATTGGCTCCTGAGCTCCACCTTTTTTTGCCACAATACCCTCCTGCAGCCCTCTGCCAGTGAAAATGGAGTTAAGGACAACCCCCCCCCCGCTTCATTTTCACTGGCAGAGAGCTGCAGGAAGCTGTTGGGGCTGAAAACGGAGCCTGGGAGGGGTGTGTATGGCCCTCCCAAGCTCTGTTTTTGCTAGCAGAGGCACTGTGGGCCGGTTCTCTTCTGTTTCCAGGTCACCCCCATGGGCCAGATCTAAGAACCCTGTGGGCTGCATCTGGCCCATAGACCTTGAGTTTGACACCCCTGAGTTAAGGTATCTGTCAATGGATTCTTTTCAGTATACAATTGAATCTTAAGTAGAGATAGAACATTAGCAGTGGGAAGATAGTCAAATTTCCTAATACAGGAAACCTGAGATACTAGAAGAGCATCTCTTTTTCATCCCATTGTCCATATCTAAGAAAGCAATAGGTTGTTCAGTATTGTTTCAACAGCTAAAGAGTAGCATATTCATAAATATTTTGGTCTTAAATCTTTTAAAATGTTTTATTATATCAACTTTAGGAAAAATCACAATGGAAAAAGAATGGAATATTAATAAAGTAATTAGCTTTTAGATTAGCAATTCACAATTCTTTTCAGATTAAGGATTGACTCTGTCACTTGCTAAAGGCCACTTTCCAAAAACATGGGCCAAAACATACCCAAATTTACTTTGATTTCATTTATTTTTTATAACATTGATTTAATATATTTAATTTCTTCTATATTTAACATTTTTTTGCCAAGTGTTAAATTAAAATGGCAGCTTGTTGAAAACTTTTGGATCTTTTCAGAACTACAATATTTTTGAAATCAGCATTTGGCCTAACAGGTCTGTGTATCTCCAATTCTCCTTAGAGCTGTTCGGATCGTCCAGAGAGTGGGTGGAGCTTCAGTCTCTGCTGTTGTAGGCTGAGCTTAATTTCTGAGGAACGCTCCTCCTTCCATCACGTGGCTTGCCATCGCGTTCTCCAGTTTATGCTCAGCCCTTGTGCAGAGTAGGCAGTTTTTGAATGTGCTCTTGGCCGTTTCAGGAAAGCCCTATTTGATTCGTATTTCTTCTTCACCAGGTTGTATTTATTTCATTTGATTGTTTTCTTCTCTTAGCCCTGTGCAGTTGGTCCTATTTAATTTCTAGAGTTCCCTGGGAGGTCCTCCCCACGGGGTGCCAGGGGGAAGGCTAGCAAATTTACAAACTGCCCCCCCCACCCTTCCTTATTGCCTTTCTGCCGCTTTAGTTCTGTTCGCTTTAAAACACTTTAAAACGTTCCGTTTCGCTCCGGTTCCCCCCCCCACCGAACTCTGTTTTTTTTATATCGTTTGAACGTTTGCTAGTTCCTTTCTGTTTGTCCTTCCCCTGGGGACCTTGGATTGCCCCTGGGGAGTCTCCTGGTCGCTGCAGAAGGGCCTCTGCAAGCTAAAGTAGTGGCAGCCGCCATTTTGAGCGCCGCTTCGTGGCCGGGCGCCATTTTGTTTTTCCGAGGCTTGTGTTCCTACTTATCTTTCCGATCGCTGCAGCGTGCCTATTTAAAGCAGCAGGACCGGCAGGCCTGCTGAGAAGACAAATTTGAGTTGTTTTCTGTTGGAGGCTTGTGTTCTTACCTCCGTTTGTTGGCTTCCCCCGCAGCCAGCCGTAGCGGCTGCGGTTTTCTTATCACCACTCCCGCCCGGTTCCGCCTGGGAAGGCAGTTTGGTACAGGCCCGGCTTTGCCCTTAAGGCCTCTGTCGTCCTCTGATCATCTTGATCAGCCCTTCTAATTCAAAAAAAAAAAAAAAAGAGAGAGAGAGAGAGAGAGATCTTAAAAATTTCTAAATCAGAGAAAAATTCAGAGACATGAGAAGGCTTAATTGCATAAGTTTGCAATAATAATAATAATAATAATAATAATAATAATAATAATAATAATAATAATAAGGAAATACAAGGAAATAACAACAAATAAGACAAACAGATTAATTATAAACGAATATTAAACGGGGGGGCGTAAAAGAATTTCCCAGGGCTCCCGGCCTTCGTTGTAGGTCGACCCCTAGGCGCGCCAACCGCCTCATATTTGATCCTTTATCTTCCTCAATTATCTAAAATGGCAGAAGGCAATTCTTCAAGAGGCCCTTCTTTAAAGGCCAAAGCTAAAACCCACCATCTGCGCAGTCAGGCTAAGGAGCCCACCAAAGCCTCCCAAAGGGACGCTCTAAGACGACACAAGGCGCTAGAAAAAGAAATAGACAAACGCACCAGACAGGCAGGCTCAGTGCCTCCAGCACCAGTCACTCCTTCTACCTCTACTCTACCCCCCCCTCCTGTAGCTTTTTCCTCCCTATCCAGGCACAGCTCGCCCTCTCAAGGGCACCAGGCCCCTGGAACACCAGCCAGGCGAACACCAGAGGCTACCTTCACACCCACAGCCGCCGGCCTGCACCAGGAGGAGCCTCTCATTCAGGCGGTTCCGGAGCAGCTGAGAGCCTGGATGGAGCTGGCTATCCGCCAAGGAATTGCGGAAGGACTCCAGCAGATGGCTAGGCCAGGGTTGCCTCCGCTGGCCACCGAATCCGTAAGATCATTCCCACTCATTCAGGAACCGTCTCAGGATCAGGTACCTCTTCAAGGGGGGGTTTCCTCAATCAGGGAGGACGAGGAGGAGGTGGAAGGGGACCTAGATTTGTGCAGGGAGGAGGAGGAGGAACAATTTGATTTGGGGTCCTTACAATACAACGAACCCCTTCCTGACTCAGAACCATCAGAGGCAGAGATGTCCGAGGACGAAGGCTCACCCCCGACCAACCCTCCTTTGTAGGGCTCTTCAAGCCCCAGCTATTCAAATCCCTCCTCTTCAAAGCCAGGAATATCTCGGGTCTAACTACTCAGAACCCCTCTGATCCCACTCCTCTAGTTCCGGAAGGACCAGAGGACTCCATGTTTAAACAGCCGGTGGTGGAGGCCGAGGTCATCCCAACCCCCCATTTTCTTGGATTTGGTGTCCAAGCAACTGGCCTCCTCAGCTGCCCCCTCGGCCCACAATAAAAGGTTCTTCAACCTTGACCCAGAGCTCTCCAACCTTCTGAGCACCCCGGAGGTTGATGAGCCCGTTGTGGGCCTGGCCTCTTCCTCCGCCCTCAGCAACCCCTTAGAGGCCCTGAGGCCGGAGGAGAAACGGTCGGAACTGGCCTTACGGCGAGCTCACCAGTCGGACGCATGGGCGATCAGGGCGGCCACGGCCGCTTCCTTCTTCATCAGGTCGTCCATTCGCTGGCTTCGCCAGCTTAAGCAACATGTCCCGACTTCCAATATCCGCGCCCATCAGGATATAGCCAAGATTACGGCCGTGGCGGAGTTCTCAGCAGACGCCACCTTTCACTCGGTAAAATTCTCCTCCTGCGCCATTTCCTCTCACGTCTCGGCCCGCCGCCTGCTCTGGCTAAGGCACTGGCAGGCAGATCTCAAGAATAAGGTGAAAATAGCCTCTGCCCCCCTCGTTGGAAATAAACTGTTCGGACCTTCCCTGGATCCTCTCCTAGTCGAAGGAAGAAACAAAAAGAAATTCCTCCCATCCCTCACCCGTAAGTCAGAACCTAGATCCCTGCAGCCCTTTCGGAGGGCTCCCTTTCGTCCCTATCCCCAACCCCCCTTTCCTCCCAGGTACCAAAGGCTCGGAACAGCCCCAGGACAGGTCCGACCCCTTTGATAGGCACAGGAGAGGTGGTAACTTCAAGAGGCCCTTTCGTGGCTCTGGCAGCAGGCCCTTCCGGCGCTCCAGATAAGCCATCTGACTTTACCAAGGTCCTGGCCGCTCTGGCTGCCCACCTCAGAACCATCCCGGTGCGACTCCACTGCTACCTGGATGATATCCTCATCCTATCCTCTTCCAGGGAACAAGCCGCCAGGGATACCCAAATTACCCTAACCGCCCTCCAGGAACACGGGTTCCTTATCAATTGGAAGAAAAGCCAATTGGCCCCTTCCACCAGGCTATCCCATCTGGGGACTATAATAGATACGGTCAAAGGGAGGGTGTTCATATCCCCGGAGAGAATACTCAGCATCCAACAATCAGTCAAACTCATCAGACGACTTAAGAGGGTCTCCCTCCTCGAACTAACCAAGTTGCTAGGTAAAATGATCTCTTGTATTTCCGTTATTCCCTGGGCCCGTTTCCACTCCAGATCCCTCCAGTGGTTCCTGCTCCCGTACCAAAGAGCCGGATCAAGCAACTCAAGGCGCAAGGTCAAGGTCCCGCCAAGGGTTCTCACCTCCCTCCTTTGGTGGAGCAAGGCGTCGATCAACAAGGGCTGCCTCCTCAAGGAGCCCCCAAGACTCACCGTCACCACAGACGCCAGTCTGTCCGGATGGGGCGCCCACCTACAGGCCCTTACAGCTCAGGGCAGATGGTCAGCGACAGAAAGGCTGTGCAATATAAACTGGTTAGAGCTTCGCGCCATCCACCTGGCCCTCCGCAGTTTCCTCCCTCAGGTACAAGGTTGCCACGTACTCATTCTCACCGACAACATAACAGCCAAAGCTCATGTCAACAGGCAGGGGGGCACTCAGTCATCAAGCCTAATGAGGGAGACCGAGCGCCTCTGTCGGTGGGCGGAGTCTTACCTCCTTTCACTCAGGGCAGACCACATTTCGGGTATCGACAACACCCGAGCAGACTGGTTGAGCAGGGCCACCATAGACCAGTCGGAGTGGCGCCTCCACCCAGCCCTGTTCAGGGAGGCAGCAGCAATATTCGGCCTGCCAGTAGTAGACCTGTTTGCCTCCCTCCTCAATGCCCAACTGCCAAGGTTCATTTCGAGATTCCCGTCCCTAGGGGCGGAGAACCACAACGCCCTTCGATGCCCGTGGCCCTCCGGCCTCCTTTACGCCTTCCCCCCTCTGGCGCTGGTGCCCAGAGTCCTTCAAAAGGTACTCCACGAGAGGGCGGAATTGCTTCTTGTAGCTCCCTATTGGCCCCGTCGCTCTTGATTCGCGGACCTCCGCAGCCTATCTGTAGCCCCTCCCTGGAGGATCCCAGCAGACAGGATCACCCTGTCTCAAGGCCCCCTTCTTCACCCGGACGCCCAATGGCTCCAACTAGCCATCTGGAGGTTGAGCGGGAACATCTGAAGAGGGAAAATTTCTCCTCCGAAGTCATTGACACCATCTTAGCAGCTAGACGTCCCTCCACCAGAAGGATTTATGACGCCACCTGGGCAATTTTCCGCAAATGGTGTGCCAATCTCCTCATTGACCCAACTGACCCATCTATTGCCCAAATTCTCGACTTTCTCCAAGAGGGCCTCAGCAAGGGACTGTCCCCCAACACCCTAAGGCGGCAGGTGGTAGCCTTATCCACCGTCATTTCCTGCGAGGGGGTCAGCTCCCTCTCTCACCATCCCCGCATCCGAGCCTTCCTGAAAGGGGCCACAAACTTACGGCCACCGTCCCTTCACTGGTATCCGACCTGGGACCTCAACAGAGTCCTGACTTCCCTCACTAAGCCACCCTTCGAACCCCTAAGAGAGGTCCCTCTCCAGTTCCTATCCTACAAAGTAGTGTTCCTGGTGGCTACTACATCAGCCCGTAGGATTTCAGAGATCGCTGCTCTGTCTGTTAGGAAAGACCTGTGCGTCTTCCATCCCGACCGGGTGGTCCTCCGACTTGACCCTTCCTTCTTACCCAAGATTAACTCGGTCTTCCACAGGGCTCAAGAACTTATCCTCCCTAATTTTTGCCCCAGGCCAACTCATGAAAGGGAGAGACTATGGCACACTTTAGACGTCAGACATGCCTTCCGGATCTATATTAAACGTACTCAGACCTTCCGTAAATCCTAGGCCCTGTTTATATCCTTTCAACCAAAGTCACAAGGGCTCAAGGTACCCTCAACCACCATAGGCCGTTGGATAAGGGCGTCCATTTCCAAAGCATACCAGGCCCAGGCCCTCCAAGTGCCCAGGGTTATCACGGCTCACTCCACCAGGAGTGCGGCAACTTCAGCCGCCTGGACTACCTAGGCCCCAATACTCGACATCTGCCGGGCAGCAACGTGGGCCTCCCCGTCGCCCTTCATTAGGCATTACAAAATCGACAGGTATGCCGCAGCGGAGGCTTCTTTTGGTAGAAGGGTCCTCCAGAGGGTACTCAGGGAACCCGAGAAGTCTACAGACCAGACGGTGTCCCCCCCATAGGACAGGCCCCAGCTTTGGTATGTCCCACTCTCTGGATGATCCGAACAGCTCTAAGGAGAATGGGCGTTGGTTCTTACCTGACACGCCATTTCTCTTGAGCTGTGAGGATCGTCCAGCCCCTCCCTTTTCATTTCACCATCTGGTGGGGTCTTGTTTCGGCCAATGCACTTTAAGTCTAGTAAGAGGAGAGCACGAATGCCTGTTTTCCTCTCGTCTTCACATAAACTGGGGAACGCGATGGCAAGCCACATGATGGAAGGAGGAGCGTTCCTCAGAAATTAAGCTCAGCCTACAACAGCAGAGACTGAAGCTCCACCCACTCTCTGGACAATCCTCACAGCTCAAGAGAAATGGCGTGTCAGGTAAGAACCAACGCCCATTACCTCCAAAGAGGGAACCTACTCAGGATTAATTCTATCTGTTTGAATTTTGATATTAAATAATATTGTTTGTATTTAGAATAAAAATAGTGTCATGCTTAAGTATCCAACTGAGATACAGATTTTAAAATTTTTCTTATCAAACTCAGTTTCTCCTAATAACTAACCAGGTTACACATAGCTGCAATTTGGAAAAAACAATAATCGTAATTTATTAAAAAAAATTCTGCTGAATTGTAGTTTCATTCCATACTACTCCTCCCCAGATAAAACAAAAAAAAGGAAAAGTTATAGGACCTAGATCACAATAAATAATTCCATGTTTAACTATTTTGATGGATAATGGGTGAGTTTGTCTTAATAATTTATACTGTAGAGATCAGTTTATACATATATAAACTATTTAAATAACACAATGCTCTTTCGTACAAAGAGTATTAGGTAGCTTCTAATTATTTTCAAAGTGAAAATGTTGAAAAGTTAACTATAATTAAGAGTTTTCTTTATAGTAGAAAATGAAATAAACTTGCAACTATAAACTTTTTTTTTTCATTTTCTTCCCCCAAAGCTAGATCTCTATACTTCTGATTTTGAATTTTGTCCTTAGTTTCTCTTTACATTCTCCAGCATGCTTATGGGGGAATCCACACATATGGTTGAATCTGCCTTTCTTCCCAGAGACTGAGTCATCAATCTTTGCCATGCCTCTTCCTGTTGGGCCAAGAAATCCTCTAGCCCCAGTCACGACTCAGTCTTGGCCCTACAGAGATGTGGCAAAGGTTGGCTCCAACAATTTCAGCAGAAAGCAGCATTTTAAAGTGTGGATTCTCCTAAAGGTTTGCAAAGCTTTAAAAATAGTGTAAACAGGCAGCAATTAGAACTGCCTGCCTGCCCTGTTTTTTCGCAGCTCCCCTGAACTACCAATTAAAAGCCTAACAGCCCAGGCAAACAGGGAAGAGCCCCAAAATGATCCCCCACCCCGGGAAGGGGTGTTTAAACTGCTATCGGCCCCAGTGCGCCATTTGCGCACCGAGGCTCGACCGGGTAACTCGGGGGTGGCTATTTGCACTATTAGAGCCTCACAGCTAATTTTCGGGGCTGCTGGTGGCCATTTTGACCATATGGAGAGTTATGCAGGCTATCCAGGAGACCTCCACTGTCACCGCCCAGGGTAGGAACCCAGGGTTGAAGAACTCCCCAGAAGGAGGAGGACTGAGTTTTTCTCTCCTCTTTGCACGATCTCGGCAGTAAGCACATGGCCGACCAAGCAGCAGCCAGCATGGAGCCCAAACATGCTAAATGGTCCAAGCAGAGCCCCAGAAAGGCCAAATCTGCGAGTAAAGAGGCTGCAAACAAGATAAAGGCAAAAGCTCTTTATTCCAGAAAGCCTACAAGAGCAGAAGAACAAAGGCAAAAGGCATTGGAAAAACAATTCTCTAGAGCTCAGAAGCAAGCAGAACAAGAGAGGTGTTCCCCCTCCCTTCCGCCAGAGCCTGGTTGTTGCCCCCCTCAGCAGTTATTAGCAAAGGAATTGCCTGCAGTTATAGGGGCTTGGTCACCAGAGGGCGATAGAGAGCAGGATTACATCCCATCTGCAGAGGAAATCCAAACAAAAGATTTCCATTTGATTGCATGATCCCTAGTCCTGCAGATTTACAGGTCAGAGACAGAACTAGAGTTCTTGAGGCCACATTTACTCCCACGATAGTGGGGCTTGGTTCAGCAGATAGATTGGCCCCAGAATTATCAGATGAGATCAAGAATCTGATTTCTCAGATTATTTCTCAGGGGTGGCCTCCACCCTGAGGGAGAGGAGCCATCCATCTTCTCTAAGATCTGATCCTCAAGCACTGCAGTCTGCAATACCAGACCGCAATGGAATCCCTTAAGCACCAGTGGACTGCTTCTCCAACCCACTCTGGTGGGTCTGATGAAGTAGGGTATCAGTGATAGAGGAGGAAGGTCGGGGAGAGTAAGGGTTCTCAGAAGATGAGGATTTATCTCCTGATCCATCCTTGTTAATGGGCCTATTCAGTCCAGGACTGTTTAAATCCCTACTCCATAAGGCTAGGACCACTGCCCAAATTGATCCCCAGCCTAATATCCTGGCTGCTTCACCTGAAAATCAGGGACCCAACAGCAGGTTTTTTTCCGAACCCACTATTCTGCAACAATCCCTTGCCCCAAGTTGGATGTGGTTCAGAGACAATGGATGCAGCCAGGATCCTTCCCCACTCTGGGGGTAACAATAAGGTTTTTTTCAATATGGCTCCTCACCTTACCGAGTCACTCCAACTGGACAACCCTTTGGCATCCTTGGTCTCACCCTCTGCGATTTCTGGCAACATAGCAGAGGCCCTTAAGACAAAGGATAAGAAGGCAGAGCAAAATTTCCACAGGACACACCAAGCCAACGCCTGGGTGGTCAAAGTAGCGGCAACCACCTCCTTTTTCACTAGGACATCCCTTCTCTGGCTTGACCAGTTATAGGCCAGGATTCTCTCAGAGGAAATCAGAATGCATCAGGACATCAATAAACTGGTAACAGCCAATTCTTCCCTGCATGCAGCCTGATTTTTTTTTTCAGGGGACTGGCATCCAGTATTACTTCTCATCGTCTGCTCTGGCTACAACATTGGCAAGTGGATGCTAGAACCAAATGGAAGGTGGACTCAGCCCCCTACACGGGGTCATCCTTATTTGGAGGATTTCTCTCTATATCCGTAGGCTGCCATTTCGTTCCTCGGAATCAGGTCAGGAATTCTCACTATCAGATTGACCTCCAGATAGATCGAGATTTCAAGATAGAAATAACCACAGTTCCAATTCAAATGGCCTTTTCATGGCACTTGAGGTCATCCCTTTTGTTGATCCAAATGACTGTCAGACCCCTCCCCCCATCAGCAGCTGACTGGGCGTATTTGCAGACCGATGGGAGACAATCCCATTGAATTCTTGGGTCCTAAAAAACATGCGATTCCATCTCACCCTGGATTTTCTATCCACTTCTCCGAGGACTTTCACCCATTGCCGAGCCTCCAAAACACTTGTAAAAAAAGAGGTCATGAACAAGGCACTCAGCACTTGTTGGACATCCAGGCCATCGAGCCAGTGTCAGAGGAGCAAGAGGGACCATGGGTTTTACTCCATTCTCTTCATAGTTCCGAAGGCCACGGGGAGGGGTGTGTGGAGAGCAATCCTAGATCTCAAAAAGCTGAACACTCATATAGAGTACAAGAGATTCAAAATGCAGTCTCTGCAGTCAATCTTGGAAGGCCTAAGGGGGGGGCGATCTCCTGATGTCCATCCATTTGATGGAGGCATACCTCCACATTTCTATCTATCCCTCCTATCAGAGGTTTCTCAGGTTCTATTACACAGGGAATGATTATCAATACAAAACCCTGCCATTTGGCCTATCATCGGCCCCCAGGACCTTCACAAAAGTGGTGGCAGCACTGGCTGCGCACCTCAGAACAATCCCGGTGCAGGTCCAGTACTATCTGGCCTATGTCCTTATCTAGTCCAGTTCCAGCCAACAAGCCTGGTCAAACCTGGCCTCCATAATCCGGGTTCTACAAGAACACGGTTTTTCCATCAAGTTCCAGAAAAGCCAGCTAGTCCCATCCACCCACTTACTACATTTAGGCATGGTGATAAATACCAATCTGTGCGAGGTTTACTTGTCCCAGGAGCGCCAGGACAGCATCAAATCCTTGGTCACCCAAATCACAGCGGAGCGAGTGGGTTCTTTAGCGGTGCTTTCTCAGCTCCTGGGAAAATTGATACCGTGCATCACTATAGTGCCCTGGGCCCGATTACATGCCAGATCCCTCCAATGGTTCCTCCTACCGTTCCAGAGGGCAGGCACCAGCACCTCCAACATCAAGGTTTGACTGAAGTCAGACGTCCTCAGGTTCCTCAGGTGGTGGGTTTCCCCAGCGATCACCAAGGAGCCCCTTTTCAAGGAACCCAATCACATAACAAGTCACTTCAGATATGAGTCTGTTAGAATGGGGAGCCCATATACAGTCCCAACTCACACAGGGACAATGGTCCCCAGCGGACCTTCAACACAACAAACTGGTTACAACTCAGTGCCATCCCTGTAGCTCTCAAACACTTCCAAAGCACAGTAGCCGGCCAATACATATTGATCCTAATGGACAATGTGGCGGCCAAAGCACATGTCAATCGCCAGGGAGGGGCTCACTCCAGATCCCTCATGACCAAAGCAGAGCAACTGGGAATCTGGGCAGAAGGTCACCTATTGTCCATCAAGGCAGAGTACATATCGGGGACATCACATGTACAGGCAGATTAACTGAGCAGAACCAGGATGGACAACTCCGAGTGGTGTCTCCACCCAGATCTCTTTCAGGAGATGTCTCAGAAATTCAGGAGGCCAGTACTTGACCTCTTTGCCACTCCAACAAACACCCAACTTCCCTGATTCTTCTCCAGATTCCAGGTGCGGAAGGGGTCAATGCCCTTCGCAGCTGCTGGCCCAAGGGTCTCCTTTACACCTTCCCTCCTCTTCCCCTCGTCCCGGGGATAATAAGGAAAGTGCTACTAGAACAGGCAGAAATCCTCCTCATAGCTCCCCATTGGCCCAGATGGTCATGGTACGCAGACCTAGTGAGCTTGTCAGTGTCCCATCCTTGGAGGATTCCTCAGGATAGGATCTCTCTCAGCCAGGCATTCTTGGAACACCTGGAGCCTCAGTGGGTCCACTTGACCGCCTAGCACTTGAGAGGAGGAACCTGAGGAAGGATAACTTTTCAAGAAAGGTGATCAGGACAATTCAAACCTCTAAGAGGCCCTCCATGAACCGAATGTATGATGCTACCTGGAAAGCATTCCATCACTGGTGTGCCAAAAATGACATGGATCCCACTGCAGCTTCTATTCTGCAGACTTTTTGCAGGAGGGACTCGACAAAGGTTTCTCTCCTAATACAGTGCGCAAACAGGTAGCCGCCCTGTCCACGGTGTTGCATTATGGAAAGCGGGACTCCCTAGCCAGGCATCCAGTAGTCCGCACCTTCATTAAAGGAGGTGTCAATCTCAAACCAACAATTCACAGGTATCTTTCCTGGAACCTGTCTACAGTATTACAAGCCCTTACCCAGGCACTGTTTGAACCTTTTCAATCTGTAAGCCTGCGCTACTTAACACTCAAAGTTGCCTTCTTAGTGCCATTACCTTGGCCAGGCACATATTGGAATTGGCAGCTCTTTCAGTCAGAGACCTCAGTCTGCACCTTCCACACAAATAGGGTAATTTTGCACCTTGACACCTTCATCCCTAAGATCATCTCCCGCTTCCATAGGGCTCAAGAAATTGTCCTTCCTGACTTCTGCCCCACTCCATCTCATGATATGGAGCACAGATGGCACAAACTGTAAGGAGGTACTTTGCAGATACATCAAAAGAACATCGACGTATCGCAAAACCGAAGCTCTGTTTGTCTCATTTCAGCCGTCTTCAATGGGTACCAAAGTCTCTTCCTCAACCATCGGCAGTTGGATCAGGGCTTGTATAGCCAAGGCCTACGAGACTCAGGCTCTTCTTGTACCCAGACGAGTAACTGCCCATTCAACTAGAAGTGCAGCTACCATAGTTGCCTGGGCGACACAAGCCTCACTTGAGGACATCTGCAGGGCGGCGACATGGTCCTCCCTGTCTCCTTTCGTAAGGCACTACAAACTGGACACATACGCCTCAGCAGAGGCGGCCTTCGGCAGAAGAGTGTTACAATGAGTCCATACAGACGGGGGTTCACAGGACCAGACTTCTTCCCCCCCCATAGGGACTGCCAGCTTTGGTATGTCCCATATGTGTGGATTTTCCCAAAGGCATGCTGGAGAATAGGCACTGGCTTACCTGAACGCAGTTTCTCAGCATGCCTTGGGATAATCCACTCACACCCTGGCAACTGTCTGGTCCAGTGTCCACGTGGGAGGCAGAGCCAATGCCACAAAGAAGATCATCAGGTAGCTGTGCCTTTGTCCTGACTGGAGCTAGGGGACTTCTTGACCCAACAGGAAGAGGCGTGGCAAAGATTGATGACTCAGTCTCTGGTCAGAAAGGCAGATTCAACCCATATGTGTGGATTCTCCCAAGGCATGCTGAGAAACTGTGTTCATGTAAGCCAAAGCCTATTTGCTATATATTTGTGCCTGTGATGGTTGTTCTGAATAATTTAGATCTTTTATTTATCCTTGAGTAGGTGCTTATATTTAACAATAGCACCATACGATAGCATTTAGACTTATATACTGCTTCACAGTGCTTTATAGCCCCCTAAGCAGTTTATAGTATCGGTGTAATTGAGCTGGTAAGATTTGAACTGCAAACTGCTGGCAGCCGGCAGTGAGCAGAAGTAGCCTGTAATACTGCATTCTAACTTACTGTGCCACCAAGGCTCTTTAGGTAAAGTTCATGCTTATTAATTTGTATTTCTTTTGTTACCATTACCATTCTATAATGATTGCTTTTGGATGTGTCATAAATCATGATCACATAACAGTTACAAGAAGGAATTCACTTCTATTTTGATTAATTATAGTTTATGAAATTTCCTGAACAGCAACTGAACTAAACTAGTTTGCTAACTGCAAATAACTTCAAACCATGGTTTTTGAAGCTGATTTTTTTAAATTAAGTTAACTACTTCAGTTTCAGAGATAAGGTAGCCTGTAGTTAATTTAATTAGAACATTTCTAAATGCCTTGTGAATATACTTAACGTAGTTGAGCAAATTAAATCTGAACTGGAGCATCTTCCTATGAAGATGAACTTCCATGTTTAAAAATAGTAGTTCGTTCAATTTTTAAAGTAGCTGGTTTTGTAGAAAGTGTTATTCCATTAATCGTTAAACGTAAGATATTCCATTGTCTTATCTACTTGTTTTTTGTTTTTTAAATTCTCCATAGGGTACATCTTAGCAGTAATGGAAACTTTATTGATTATTGCATTGCCATATAAGTCAGTCTATACAAGCAAAATTGACTACATCATGTCAAGTGAGAAAATATATTCAGTAATTGTATGTCATCATTTGTTTTAACATTGGAACTGACCATAGAATGGTATGAGCTAAAGTAAAAATAGCCTCAAAAAGAGCATATGAAAATGATAAAGACATCACAAAAAAACAAAAATACACAGTGATAAGCTGTTTGAGGATTTGGAAGAGATGAACATTATGGACCAAAATGAATGAATAATCAAAAACATCCTTGAATCTGCTACATCTATAGCACCTGTAAAAAACGTACAGTCAAAAATATCTCTGAAATTATTGGTTTAATGAAAAAATTATTGACAGTGAAGGATACCAGAAGATTCACTAATAAACTGGTGTACTTAAACTTTGCAAGACAATAATAAAATGTATCCAAGAAGAAACACCTCAGTTTAGCATGAAGCTTGTGAACAGGCAATTGAATAAAACAAAGGCATTAATAGAACAAATGCAAGCTTATAAATACACAAAAAAGTTTTTTTTTGCATTAAAATGTGACAATGGCTCTGTGTGTAGAACTAGACACGAAATATTAGAAATAATTGGAAAATTCTATTCAGAGCTATACAAAGATCAAGATCACTTAAAAGTAACAACACCTACAAAAGAGGAAATGCCAGATATCCTAGTAGAGGAAATACCTTGCTATAAAATCAATGAAAAATGGCAAAGCTTCAGGAAATGACTTGTGTTACAGTTGAAATACTGAAAGTTAGTGGCCACAGTTTATATAAGGTACTAACAAAACTATACTGGAGATACCTCAGAGAAGAAAAAATACCCAATGCATGGAAAAATGCTGAAGTGATTCTTATACACAAGAAAGAGACCCAAGATGATATAAAGAAATATTGCCCAATAAGCCTTTCAGTCATCTACAAGGTTTTCACCAAGATAATAGCAAGAATATTGAGAACAGCAAATGATACACAGCCACAGGAGCAGGCAGAGTTCAGATGTGGCTATGGTACAATGGATCACATCCAGGTTGTTCAGCAAGTCATTGAAAAGCACAATGAGTACATCATACCTCTGTGCCTGGCTTTCATTACCTACCAAAAGGTGTTTGACTCAGTATTCTAGCAAGCAATAATTAATGCATTGCTCAACTAAGGCATAGATACTGCTTACATAAACTTACTGTCAAGCCCAAAATTGACATGTAGTCATTTTAGGTAGGCTTAGTATATCTTCTTTTTCTTACTTTCTCTTTGACGGTTATGGGGGAAGGGTTTCGGGCTTGCCACATTCCTAAGGAGGGAGGAATGGAGATAGAGTTGTTTAGGCTAAGTGATTCTTCCCGTGAGAACATGAGCTGACCATGCTGAGGCCCCTTGAGGTGGAGATTTATGACATCAATTACTTCTATTGGAGAATGTGACTTTTGGAGTTGTTTCTAACTTCTAATATTGTGGGGTAATTCCGGGTTGTGTCATGGACTTTGCCAATTGATGCTTTCCTAAATAAAAGAAATTGTTTTGGAAGATGGAGTTGCTCTTTTCTTTTTAAATGGATTTCATCATTGGAAACTTGACACTTACTACAATCAATATATGAAAAAACAATACTGACAATTTGCCTTAATGATCTTAAAGTGAAAATCAACATAGAATGAGATATACGACAAGTCAATACAATAATATCCTTTTTCTAGCCTGCCTTGAAGAAGTATTTTGCAAACTAGACTGGGCAAAAGAGGGAATAAAAATCAGTGGCACCTATTTAAATCTCTTATGATTTGCAGATGATGATGTTTTCTTCTTACAAGGCCCAAAAGAGTTAGAAAGACACATGCAAGAGCTGCACATGGAAAGAGACAGTTACAAGATAAGATACAAAGGGCTGCATATGGATTAGAGAACAAATAAACGTATACAATATCAACAAGAAAGTAAAAGAAATGGAAATGGGTTGGTCATATAGCAAAACGAACTGATGACAGGTGGACCAAGGCAGTCATAGAACAGATCCTACTTGATCAAAAGTCCATGAAAGAGACCTAAAACAAGATGGATCGATGACATCAGCAAATATTGCAGGCCCAATTGGCAAAAGAAACCTCAGGACATCTGGAAGAGGCCTTCATCCTGTGATGGATAGACATAAAATTAATGGAATTAACATAATATAACATTTAATTATCCACATTCCATTATCCACATTTCACTAATATTTTCTAAATACAGAATAAAAAAGTGTCTTTTTATAGTGCTATATATAATATAACTGACCTGGATTCATTCAGAAGAGTATCTCTCCAATGCATTTATTGAATGAATACACAAATTGTTACCAAATGGAGCATGGGTTGTCTTAGGGCAGACTGAGAGGCCTAATCCAGCACAAACCTATTGCAATGGGCCTCCGAAGGCCTCTCCCTACTCCCTGAGATATCCTTTGCTCTGCTTCTTGCTTCTAGGAGCACCAGAGCCTTTTAGGATTCCTTCATACCCACACCGTCACAATCACATACTTTACTTTTTGAAGATGCTCAAAACTCAGAGGTCAAGGTAGATAACGTGAATTGGTCATTTTGTTGTTGGGCAATGTAGCACAATTGAAGATAAAAAATCCTGACAGTTTTCCTTTTCACCATTAGATTTAGTTCCCCATCATTAACTCTGCTAGCGAAAAGTTATTGGAACTAACACTGGGACCTAAGACTGGCAATAAAAGGGAAATTGGCAGTATCTTTTTTCTAGATTGTTCCATATGGCCCAGCAGCAGAGAAGACTGTCCTTAACTACCCAATCTTTCTGAGTCCTTCAAAAGGAAAGAGAGTGAATGGTGATTGGGGGTGGAGAGGAGTGGGTGGAACCTGGAGAGATAGCAAAACAAGCTTAGTGCTTTTCAAATCAGGGTGGGGGAGAAATAGGTGGGTGGGTGCGTTTAGCATCTCTGCAAACGAACATAAGGGTAAATAACTCCAGAGGCCACTACAGATGTAACTTTGAAATGGGGGCATGTGGCTTTTGGGGGAAGGTTGTAATTTTGAATGGTTGCTAGATGTCCTGTCATATCTCGAGGAATATATATGATTTTAGAACTAACTTGTGGGTTTCCCCAATTCATATATTTATTATTATGATTTGAGTGTTTGACAATTTGTACAATATCAGAACATTGCTATTTTTCAGAATCTTAATTGTAGTTGATAATTTGTTGCTTCTTGAGAATTTGAAGTTCAATTTCAAATACAGGTAGCTTAAATGTGTTACAGTAGGACTCAAAAACAGATGCTGGCAATTGTGAACTCAATCACTCATCAAATTCTGCAGCTGTGGAAAAGAATGCAAAGACTAATTTGATGATGGTAATATAAAACCATATCCAAATTATATTGTGTCCTCTTGATCATGTATGATGTAATTTTGAGAAAAAATATTGAAGTTCTTTCCCACTTTCAAATTATAGATATTTTATACAGGGTTGTAGAACTTATTCTCTCTTAAAAGTCATATAAGGGATCCTCACTTAACCCTACTTGGGACTGGAATTTCCATTCCTAAGTGAAGTGGTCATTAAGTGAGATATCACATGATTGCATTGCATAGTGATGAGATTTGCAGTAATATCAGTTGCTGTCATTAGGCCAGAACCATGCTATTGTTAGGCCAGGATCTCAATAACATACGTGCTTGCAACAACAACACCCAAACTCGCTTGCATGGCAGCCCTGTACTCATTGCCTTAGACTTCCTTCTCTTCCCATGTAACTTATGTGCTTTGGGGTTCAACAGGAACTGGGGCTGTCAGGGTTGCCATTGCTAAGTAATGATAATAGCACTTAGACTTATATACTGCTTCACAGTGCTTTTACAGCCCTCTCTAAGCAATTTACAGAGTCAGCATGTTGCCCCCGACAACCTAGGTCCTCATTTTACCCACCTCAGAAAGATAGAAGGCTGAGTCAACTTGAGCCAGGTGAGATTCGATCTGCCAAATTTCAGGCAGCTAGCAATTAGCAGAAGTAGCCAGCAGTACTGCATTCTAACCACTGCTCCACCATGGCTCATGATGATAAAGAAATGATAATTGTGTTGCTTAGTGTTAAAAATCTTTGTCCCAATTGATGTTATAACCTGAAGTTTGCCTACAAACATAAGTTCCTTTCTTGTTTGCTGAACTAGTTGCAACTCCGTTAAAATTGCAGGCCATTAAACTAGTTCTGTAAGCTCAGTATCTTTTCTGTCCATTTGCCTATAAGAATCAGCTTCTAGAACAAGTCTAGTTGAATTTCGTTTTTCAAAATGGCTGCGCACGTGGATGCTGCGGCTAACCGCTCCTTCTTTCAGTGTATGGTGTGTATGATTCTGTGTGTGTTTTGGATCCTTTCCTTGATTGAATCCTGTGGGGCAAGGAGCATCTATAGTCGGCAAACCTTGTTACAAATTGGACTGAAATGTGAAAAGGCTATTACGGACGATTTTATACATTCTCATAACATACCGAAGGAGGCAGCTAGGCCCCTGGGGGAGCCATGGATCACTGTCCCTGTAGGAAGGAGGGAGAGGCAGAAAAAGAAGAATAGGAAAAGAGGATGCCGTGCTGGGGTTTTCTTCAGGCTGAGTAAGTTTCCACACAAGCCTTCAATTCCAAGTATATTTCTTACCAATGCAAGATCTCTGACTAATAAAATGGATGAATTAAGGCTACAGATTGCAAAGACTAAATTCATCAAGAACTGCTGTGTTTTGCTAATCACAGAAACTTGGCTTCATTCACTCATTCCAGATGCAGCTGTAGAGCTGGAAGGCTACATAGCTCACCGGCAGGACAGGAGTAGAGATTCTGGCAAAATCAAAGGAGGAGGTTTAAGCCTTTATGTGAACAAAAGCTGGTCTATCAATACAAAGACTGTAGACAGCCACTGCTCCATGGATCTGGAGTATATGACTCTTAAATGTAGACCCGTATATTTTCCACGGGAATTCAACGTGTTTTTGATTACTGCAGTCTGTCCCACCTGATGCCAATACTACCATAGCTTTGGGATTCTTCTATAACATTATTAGTAATCAGCAGAATAAGTATCCTGATGCTGTGCATATCATAGCGGGGGACTTTAATCAAGCTGATTTAAAAGAAGTGCTTCCTAAATTCTATCAGTATGTTAAATGTGCTACTAGAGGAGCAAACATATTGGACAAAGTATCAAATATGGCTATAGGGTTATACAATTACCACAATTGGGACAATCAGACCATATGTCACTGCTTTTAGCACCAGCGTACATCCCTCTTAGGAGATGGACTCTGCCTATAATAAAGACAGTGAAATCTTGGCCAGAAGATGCTTCCCAACAACTTCAGGATTGTTTTGAGAACACAAATTGGGACATCTTTTACCACCCTGACCTAGAGGAGCACACTGCAACTGTTCTGTGCTATATCAAACACTGCACAGATGCTATCACTGTGGATAAATGTATTAGGATCTATCCCAATAAGAAACCCTGGATGACCAAAGAAGTCCAGCGCCTCTTGCGTGACAGGACCAAGGCCTTTAGGTCCGGTGATGGGGCAAGAGACAGTGTTGCCAGAGCTAATCTGAAGAAAGGTATTCGGAAAGCCAAGAGTGATTATAAGAGGAAGATTGAGGATAATTTTTATAGCAATAACATGAGGCAGATGTGGCGAGGGATTCAACAAATTACAAACCAACTGACCAATGTCATCCCTGCTGAGGGGGATGCTTCATTGGCAGAGGAACTGAATCATTTCTTTGCTCACTTTGAAGTGGGGACATCAGAGACAGATAAAATACAACTACCAGCCAATTGTAGCCCCCACCTCATTGTGGAGGAACAGGAGGTGAGGAGCATTCTGAAGGCTGTGGACCTTAGAAAGGCTGCCAGTCCTGACGGTATCTCTGGCCGAGTGCTTAAAGACTGTGCTGATCAGTTGGCTGGAGTCTTTACCAGGATCTTCAATCGGTCTTTATCCCAGTCCACTATTCCATCTTGTTTGAAGGCTTTCACCATTGTTCTGCTGCCAGAGAAGTTCCCTATCAGTAACCTCAACGATTACAGACCAGTGGCACTCACTCCTACCATCATAAAGGGCTTTGAGAAATTGGTCTGCTGGCACATCATTTCTGGTCTTCCGCATACATTTGATAAACACCAGCTTGCTTACAGAAAAAATAGATCTACAGAGGACGCTATAGCCATCACTCTTCATACTGCTCTGACTCATCTAGAACAGTGGGGGAGGGGCTATGTGAGGATGCTTTTTGTGGATTTTAGTTCTGCGTTTAGCACAATTCTTCCACATAAACTAGTGTCTAAACTTCTGGACCTTGGACTTCCTAATTCAATCTGCCTTTGGATTATGGATTTCCTGTCTGCCCGCTCACAGAGGGTCAGATTAGGTAATCATACCTCTTCAGCCCTTATTCTTAACACTGGTACATCATAGGGTTTGCTTGTTGAGTCCCTTACTATACTCTTTATGTGCATGACTGCATTCCCACTCACGCTAGTAATACTATTGCTCAATTTGCAGATGATACAACAGTGGTGGGACTTATCTCTGGGGGGGATGAGTTTGCCTACTGAGATGAGGTGGACCGGTTGCTTTTGTGGTGTGGAGACAATAACTTGGTCCTCAACACCAATAAGACCAAGGAGCTTATAGTGGATTATAGAAGGAACAGATCAGACATCCAGCCCTTGCTTATCAATGGAGACCTAGTGGAGCAAGTGGCCAGTTTTAAGTTTCTGGGTGTTACCTTAAAAGAGGACCTGACCTGGGGTGCTCACACTGCAGCCCTGGTCAAAAGGGCCCAACTGAGATTATACTACCTGAGACTTCTCAGAAAACAACAACTGAATGAGAAACTGCTGGTGATCTTCTACTGCTGCATCATAGAGAGCATTTTAACATTGCACCCCTGTATGGTTTGCCAATTGCACAGTGGCAGATAGGAAAGCACTCCAGAGGGTTAATATCATTGCCCAGAAGATCATTCCCCAGAAGAGCTTTATAGCTGCCACTACCTTAAGAAAGTTCAGAACGTTCTCAAAGATCCATCTCATCCTGGGAACCCTGTTTTGAACTATTACCATCTGGCAGATGGTACAGAATAATAAAAATAAGGACAAATAGGCTGAAAAACAGCTTCTATCCCAGGGCAGTAGCTCTTTTGAATTCTGCTGTATAGTTCAGTGTTGGTGTGGTGTCAGGGGTTTCCGGTTCAATGTGTGAAGGGTGAAGGATGTGTGTTTGTGTTTATTTTCATGGTCATGGTCATGATATGCACTGAAGATGGTGTTTGATTTCGTTGTACAAGGTGCAGTGACAAAGTAAACTAAACTAAATCACTTGAATTTGGCAGAGTTAAATCCTCCCTGAGAATTTGTATAATTTTCTACTGCAGTTCAATTAATTGGATATGCTGATGATACTCGGCTGTATGTCTGGCCCCGTGGTGAGTTAAGTGATGCTGTGTCCTCCCTCTCACAGTGCCTGGAGGCTGTTAGGGGCTGGATGGGGAGCAACGGGTTGAAACTAAATCATTGCAAGACTAAGTGACTGGGCTTGGGGTTCGTTGGCTCAGGGAGAATGGGCACCTTTGGTCTTGGATGGGGTTTTCCTGGAGATGATTTATGCCAAGCAATGTGCATGTGTGCAAAGCTGGCGGGGTTGATAAGTGGGGATCTGGTTTACATGAGTAGAGTGGAGCAGGGAGGCAGAATTGCGAGTACTCAGATCTTGTTGGCCGCCTTGTTCATCACAGTTTGATTTTGCTTGAGATGCAGGAGAGTCCTGCAGCAGGAAAGACAGATGGAGGAAGGAGGGGAGATTGCCACTTCCTTCTTGTGCTCCAAAAATTGCCCCACACCAGGCAGGAGCAGATGGATGGAGGAAGAAGGGGTGATATCATTCCCTCCATCCCGCTGCAGGGCCACCATGAGCTCTTGCCCGCTGAAGGTGCAGGGCGGCCAAGAGCAGCGCAGCCAGGAGGACAAAGAGTCCTTACAAAGACCAGCAGCAGGGGCGGGGGGAGCAGGTGATCCCAACATACCATACGGTTTTCTGTCTCATTAGCAGCAGCCTGTGAAAGACCCAAGCTCCAGGCCTGATGGGCCTTGTTTGCACCTGCTCCAAAGCCACAAGGTGAACTGCGGAAGAGAGAGACCCTCCACCGCAGGTTGCCTGGCTCTGGGCAGGGGCAGGGTTGGTAAGAGTGTGCTGGAAACACCTCCAGGCACCTGGACAGACAAAACGAGAGGCAGCTCCTGGCCCTTGATGGCTGAACTGTTCTCCGTAGAGCTGCTGCGAGCATCCAGACAGTGGGAGGTGCTCCAGTCTTCACTCTAACAGGCTGAGCTATAATTGAGGAACGCTCCTCCTCCTCCACGTGACTCCTCCACGCGTTCCCCAGTTTTAGCTCAGCCTCGCTAGAGACAGGCAGCTTGTTCGTTTACTCCTTGGCCGATCCAGGTTTTTTTGCTTTTCTTCAAAAATCAGGTTTGATCTCTCCTTTCTCCTTGTTCCCTGCGCAATTAGTTTTCGTCCCAAATTGATTTAGGAGCGTTTTTCGCCCCTCAAGGGGGGAAATAGGGGGATTTGGAGCCCTTTGCCCCCCCTCTCCTCTGCTGCTTTTCTAGCCGCGCTACAGCTGAGCAGCGGCTCGAGATCGTGCTGTAGATAGCGCTGCATTGCGCCTTCCCCCCACGAACGCCTAGAAGAAGGAGAGCTTCTTCTTACAGCCCTCGTATCTTTTTTCTGCCTTTTTCAGGCCGTTTGTGTACCTTAGAGGGTTTGTGCGTCTCTGTGGTAGTCACGCCGAGGCCGGCGGCCATTTTGAGTGCGCCTTGTGGCCGGCCGCCATTTTGAAAATTTTTGTTATCTTTCCGATCGGGCTGCGAGGTTGCTAAAGGCCCATAGCGGGACCGGCAGGCCGTGTGGAGCCTGGATTTGAAGGGTAGTGTGGTTCAGTGCCCGGTTGCCCTTTCATTTTAGTTTCTAGTTGGCTTTTTGTTTTCCCGCAGCTCACCCAGAGACGCAGGCACTTACTTCCCATTTTTGTTGGGAGGCTGCCTCACGAGGCCACCTTTTTTTCTCTTGCTGGTTATTCTTTTCCTTTTTTCTGGCCTCTGCGTTCATTTGGTGTATTGGATTGTTAGGATTTAGTTCTAATTTTATTTACTTTCTTCTTGGTAAGCAATAAGTTGAAAGCAGATTATTACTAAATTTTTCTTTTTGTTTGGACTTGATTGGCACCTTTTGGGCTCCGCCCACAAAAAACAAAATAAAACAAAATAAATTATAATAAAAAAAATTTATCCAAAAGGGGGACGCGGCCCAACTATAGGAAAGCCGGCCTACGTTGTAGGTCGAACTCCCAGGCGTGCCAACCGCCCTTGTTTTTTCTTATCTAATATCTCTTTTGTGTCATGGCAGAAGGCAACCCCCGCAGTCCTTCTTTGAAGGCGAAGTCAAAGACGCACTATTTGCGCAAAAGGGACAAGGACTCCTCCAAGGCCTCTCAAATGGATGCCTTAAGGCGTCATAAGGCCTTGGAGAAGGAGTTTGACAAACGATCTAAAGACTCGCATTCTGTAAATCCTGCCCCGTCCTCTACCTCTTCTCAACCCCCTCCCCTTTCAGGTCAACCTTCTCCTTCCAGGTGCTCACCTGCCCGAAGTCGCCAGGCCTCTCGCACGCCTGAGGCGACCTTCACACCAACCGCAGCGGGCCTACGTCCAGAAGACCTGTCTTCTACCATTATTCCGGACAGCATTAGAGAATGGATGCAACTGGCCATCAGGCAAGGAATAGCAGAGGGCATCCAGCAGCTATCCAGACCAGGTTCCCAAATGATGGCGCCCGAGGTCGAATCTATGTCCGGGAGATCCCTCTCCAGACCGGCATCTCATCATGGTCAGGTACCTTCCCAAGTGGAAGCCCCTTTCCTGGAAGGGGAGGAGGCCCAGGAAGAGGAAGAAATGGGGTTTGAACCCTTCAGGGAAGAGGAAGGTTCAGATAGGGGGTCTCTACAATATTCAGAACCCTTCTTCGAAGTAGACCCCATGGAAGGGGAGATGTCAGAGGATGAGGGCATTTCCCCTGACCAACCTGCATTTGTAGGCCTGTTTAAACCTCATTTGTTTAAGTCCTTGCTATTCAAGGCAAAGAATATCTCGGGCCTGACTTCCCAGTCTTCCTCTGAACCATCTTCAGCGACCCCGGGGGGACCGGAAGATTCGATATTCAGACAACCGGTCATCGAAACTGAGGTTATTCCAACCCCCCCATTTTTTTCCGATTTGGTCGCAAGGCAATTGGCCTCTGCGGGTCCCCCTCCCGCGCCTTCCAGCCAAGACAAGAGATTGTTTAATCTCGACCCGGAATTTTCTACCATGCTAGACACACCTGAGGTAGATGACCCCATAGTGAGGCTAGCATCATCATCCAATCCCACTGACGCCCTGGAAGCGCTGAAGCCAGAGGATAAGAGAGCAGAGATGGCGCTGCGGCGAGCACACCAGTTGGATGCTTGGGCCATCCGGTCGGCCACAGCCGCGTCATTTTTCACTCGTTCGTCCATCAGGTGGCTCAGACAGTTGAAGCAGCATGTCCCCTCATCAGGACATTGCCAAACTCACGGCCGCAGCGGAGTTCGCGGCTGATGCCACTTTTCATTCTGTTAAATTCATCTAGGGCCGTCTCATCCCACGTTACTGCCTGAAGGCTGCTTTGGCTTAGGCACTGGCAGGCCGATGTTAAGAATAAAACTAAGTTGGCCTCAGCTCCTATAGCAGGGGGAAAATTGTTTGGCCCGGCACTTGACCCATTGCTGATGGAGAGCCGGAATAAGAAGAAGTTCCTCACTTTTTCGCAGGCAAGAATCTAGAGGGTCCCAGCCCTTTCGGAGGGGCTCGTTTCGCACCCCTTTCCAACCTTCCTTCACCCCTAGGTTATCAGAGCTCCCCGACGTTCCGGTCGGCCTATCAGGACCGGGGCGATTCGGGAGACAGAAATAGAAGGGGAGGTACCTACAGGAGACCCTTCCGGGGTGCAGGGAATAAGGCGCCCCGCCGTCCCAGGTAGGCTTTCAGCCTCTTATCCCATTGGCGGTCGCCTTAAGTATTTTGCCGACCAGTGGGACTCATCTACTTCAGATTCCTGGGTTAGGGACACTGTAAGGTTTGGTCTCCCTCTTCAGTTTCAGTCTGTTCCTCCGCAACACTTCATGGTTTCTCCCCTTTCCAGAGACCCGACTAAGCGGGCTTTCATGGCAGCCGCTATCACTCATCTTTCTGATATCAAGGCCATCCAGCCCGTGCCTTTTTCACAGCGGGGAGGGGGGTTCTATTCCCTCCTCTTCTTGGTCCCTAAGCATTCCGGGGGTTGGAGGCCCATTTTAGATCTGAAGAGGCTCAATCGCTATATCGTCCGCCACAAGTTCAAGATGCATACCCTTCAGTCGATCTTACAGGGTACCAGGAAGGGAGACTGGCTTACATCCATCGACCTCTCTGAGGCATATCTCCATGTACCCATTCACCCCTCAGTATTACAAATATTTGAGATTTTGCTACAACAATCAGCATTTCCAATACGTAGCCCTTCCCTTTGGGCTCGTCTCGGCCCCGAGGACCTTCACCAAGGTGTTGGCTGCCCTGGCAGCCCACCTCAGGCACTTCCCTATCCGCATTCACTGCTACCTTGACGACATTCTTATTCTGTCCCCTACCCGGCATCAGGCTGAGAGTGACATTAAGACCACCCTCTCAGTGCTTCAGGCTCACGGATTCCTCATTAACTGGGAGAAGAGTCAGCTTAACCCTTCCACACGTATAGCTCACCTAGGAGCTGTGATTGATTCGGTTGAGGGGAGGGTCTTCCTCTCTCAAGAGAGGTTTAGCAGTATTCAAAAAGCTATCAGGACAATTAGACGGATTAGAAAGGCCTTGTTGCTGGACTTGTCCAAGTTGCTTGGAAAGTTAGTCTCATGTATTTCAATTATTCCCTGGGCACGTTTACATTCCAGATCCTTGCAGTGGTTCCTCCTGCCTTACCAACGTTCCGGAAGGAGCAACTCAGGTCTCGTAGTGAAGGTTCCTCCAAGGGTTCTCGCCTCCCTTCTCTGGTGGACAAGACCCTCTACCAACAGAGGTCATCTCTTCAAGGAGCCCCAAAGGGTCACTCTCACAACAGACGCCAGCCTTTCCGGATGGGGAGCCCACATGCAGTCGCTTTCAGCGCAGGGAACTTGGTCAGCAGCCGAGCGACGCTGCAGCATCAACTGGCTGGAGCTTCACGCAGTATATCTAGCCCTGCGCGCCTTCCTCCCGCAGGTACAAGGCCGTCACATTCTGGTCTTAACAGACAACACTACTACCAAAGCCCACATCAGTCAAGGGGGCACAAAGCGGCTTTGTCGATGGGCAGAGGCGCATCTCTTATCCATCAGGGCGGAACACATCTCGGGGGTCTCGAATGTCCAAGCAGACTGGCTGAGCAGGGCCACGCTGGACCAATCGGAATGGCGCCTACACCCCTCCTTGTTCAGAGAGGCAGCAGCGATATTCGGTCAGCCCTTGGTGGACCTGTTCGCATCGCCACTCAACACACAGACACCGAGATTCTTCTCTTGTTACCCTGCCGACGGCACAGAGAACCACTATGCCCTCCGCTGCCCCTGGCCCACTGGGCTCCTGTATGCCTTTCCCCCCCTCCCGCTGATACCCAAGGTGATTCAGAAGTTAATACTCGAAAGGGCGGAGGTCCTCCTGATAGCCCCATTTTGGCCCAGGAGACCGTGGTTTGCGGATCTTTGCAATCTGTCAGTGGCCCCACTGTGGAGGATCCCCCTCGACAGGATCTTTCTGTCCCAGGGACCTCTTCAACATCCAGACCCACAGTGGCTTCAGTTAGCCGTGTGGAGATTGAGCGGGAAAGGCTAAAAAATGAGGGCCTGTCGGTCCAGGTCATCAATACCATCCTGGCAGCAAGGCGGCCTTCGACTACCCGCATTTATAACGCAACCTGGAACATCTTTTGTAAGTGGTGCAATAAGTCATCCGTCGATCCGCTCTCTCCTTCAATTGCGCAAATCCTGGCCTTCCTACAGCTCGGTCTAGATAGGGGTCTCTCCCCCAACACTCTGAGAAGGCAGGTTGCAGCCCTGTCCACGGTGGTCGCTGGCAGCTCTTCTGTCTCACTTTCCCACCACCCTCGCATAAGGGCTTTCCTTAGAGGGGCCTCTAATCTGCACCCCCCGGTGATCCACAGATATCCTACCTGGGATCTTAATAAAGTTCTTATGGCATTAACTAAACCTCCCTTCGAGCCTCTCAGGGAGGCGCCACTTCAGTTCCTCACATTCAAAGTGGTGTTCCTTGTGGCGATAACATCGGCAAGAAGGATATCTGAAATAGCAGCTCTATCCGTGAGAAAGGATTTATGTATCTTCCACACTGATCGGGGTGGTTCTGAGACCAGATCCCGTCTTTATGCCTAAAATCAACTCGGCATTTCACAGAGCTCAGGAATTTGTTCTGCCTAATTTTTGTCCCAAGCCTTCTCGAGAAAGAGAAAGGCAGTGGCACACTCTCGATGTGCGAAGGGCACTTCGTATCTACATCTATCGTACACAATCAATCAGAAAGTCAGAGTCTTTATTCCTGTCCTTTCAACCAAAGACGCTGGGCTGCAAGGTTTCCCCATCTACCGTTGGTCGCTGGATTAGGGCTACTATATCCAAGGCCTATTTGACACAGGCTCTCCCTGTTCCTAGTGGGATCACCGCTCACTCTACAAGGAGTGCAGCCACCTCGGCAGCCTGGGCTACTCAGGCGTCGATTCAGGATATCTGTCGAGCAGCCACCTGGGCGTCTCCATCTCCCTTTATACGTCACTATAAAATCGATGTTTACGCCTCAGCTGAGGCATCTTTTGGCAGGCGAGTCCTTCAACAGGTGACAAGAGACCCAGAGGTGATTCTGGACCAGACAGGCCATGCTTTGGTATGTCCCACTGTCTGGATGCTCGCAGCAGCTCTACGGAGAATGGGCGTTGGTACCTACCTGATACGCCCGTTCTCGTCGAGCTGCGTAGAGCATCCAGCCCCACCCTAATTGGTCCGTCTGGTGGGGAATCCTGTTTCGGCCAATGATGTATATAGTTCGCAGTTGAGACTTGTATTATAGTTGACAGGAGAGGATAGTTGTTGTCTTCTCATCTTTGTAAAACTGGGGAACGTGTGGAGGAGTCACGTGGAGGAGGAGGAGCGTTCCTCAATTATAGCTCAGCCTGTTAGAGTGAAGACTGGAGCACCTCCCACTGTCTGGATGCTCTACGCAGCTTGACGAGAACGGGTGTATCAGGTAGGTACCAACGCCCAATCCACACAGCCGCAATTAAGGGGCCAAGCCTCCGTGAGGTGACTGTGGAAGGGAAGGAAAGGAAAGGAGCTGCCATGCCTCAGGGATTGCTGCCCATGTTTGTGAGGGGACACACAGTTTAACTGCCTCCCGTGCTGCTATGGCCACCCCCTTTGCTAAGGCTTATTTTGGGGGTGGGGCTTGTATTAGGCCCACCCCCAAAAAAATCAGGCTAGGCTTATTTTCGGAATAGGTTGTATTTTGGGGGAAAACTTGGTGAAAATAGCAATTTTATTCTTTTTCCCATTTAGTAAAACCAAAAAAATAAAAGATTCTGGAGCTCTTCCTTATCATTGGAATGGAAAAATTACTGTATTTTTCAGAGTATAAGATGCTCAGGAGTATAAGATGCACCTTAGTTTTGGGGGAGGAAAATAAGGGGAAAAAATTCTGCCTCTGCCTACCAGCATCCATCAGTATTCATCTGGCAATGTGTGAGAGTTGAGGGCTGTTTGGAAACCGAAACATTATTTGCTGTGTGAGAAGGAAGGAGACAGCAAGGAGCCTGGCTGTGGCTTAGCTCAATTGTTCTGTACTAAAGCTGCATGCTGCTCTGAAACTGAATATTGAAACTCCTCTCCACTGCTTGTGTTTTGTTTGTATTTACTACCACATTGGAAAACCTGATTTTGTTATTGTATATCATGTGTTGTATACTGTATAAAGAGAAGTTACTGAATCCTGCTGAATCAGTTACTTTGTGTGTGCTTTCTGGATGTGATTGCTGATGCAAATTCTGACACATCCTTGCAGCAAATAGCGAACAGCCAGGTTAGCTTCAGCACATTATTGCAGCTTGGTTCAGCAGGAACAGCCGATTGGCAGGTGGATCGACCACCTGGAATACCCCCAATCAGCTGTTCCAGGCTACAGGGATTGCCACAGACCATCACCATCTCCGTGCCTTGTGTTTTTGGCCTCTGTGCCTCATGTTCTTGGCTTCATGCGGGGCTACATTCGGTGTATAAGATGCACCCAAATTTTCACCCTCTTTTAGGGGAGGAAAAAGTGCATTTTACACTCTGAAAAATACAGTACATATCAGCAATCAGATATATACAATAGTGCCTATACAAGTGCCAATAGCGATTCAGTCATACAAATAAATACTGCCTTTTCTTTTCCTTTGACTCAGTATTGATCCTGGTAACTGCTTGAGCAAGATCCTTAAGCTTTTTTGACAAGATTTTGGCTTGCCATTGCCTGTTTTCTAGGCTTGAGAAAGAGCAACTGGCTATATTTGATTTTAATATTAGAAATTCTAAGCATTAGTTCCCCAAAGAGCACTATACAGATTTGAACATTTACATTTTGAACATTTAATTAGTAGATTTTTTAAATATCTGAACTATTTTTTTCTAGGTTTAACTACAGATCAACACATCATCTTGCATCACATGGATTTTACGAATTCTTAAATTGGTTTGATGAAAGAGCATGGTATCCACTAGGAAGAATAGTTGGTGGAACTGTGAGTATCAGAAAAAAATATTAAACTTCTTGACAAATCTCTTCAAACTGGACTCTATTTAAACTGTTTTTATATTTCTATACTATTTTAATTTCTAGTTTGCAGTCAAGAAATATATATGATACTCAGTTTTGTTTTGTTTTTAAATTAAATCAGATATGTACTCAAATTTCATCCATAACAAGTATTTGTTTAAAATGAATGAATTTTACATTTATAATAAAAATATTAAAGATTATGTTCTCACCTCCTAGTTCTCTTGTTACTATACATCAAATTAGTTCATAGTATAACATTCCTACAATGTGAATAATAAAATTACTTCAAACATTTAAAGGCTTGAATATTAGATATTTCTTATTTACTGTCAAATATCATATACATACATTGGTATAAAAAGCTATAACATCCCTCACTTCATCAGCAGCAGAGTTGATTGGTTTAGTTGATCAGGCTAATTAGCCAAAAGTTCATTCCACCCTTACATTAAGTATTCATTTCTGAATACTTAATGTAAGTTGTCAGCTAGGTTGGTCAGGAACCTCTTCGACAGGAAATCAGACAGGAAACACAAATAGATAAACTAATTTCACTTTATTGTAAGATAGACTCTAGTAACTTTGAAGGCACATGCTTTCCACTTTCACTTTTGACTGTTTGAATCATTAAAGCTAAGTCTTTCCTAGGTTTCTTTCTCTGACAGTTAAGCGACTGTGGGCTCCTGCCTCTCTTGTTTGATTGTTTCCCAGACAGTATCTCTTCTCCTCTTTCCCAAGATCATTGATACATTCCATTACATCATCTTCTTCCAATAACTAACTGCCACCAATCTTCCCCCACTCATGTTTTGTATGTCTGCTGTAGAAAGTTGATTCATTGCCCCCCACTAAGTCTCTTGGTATAGTTGAAGCTCCCTCCATCTCATAGACTAGTCCCTTCTGCTCATCCTGGTCAGTGCTTGACCTTTGCAGGATCCATAACTTCTTAGACAGGGTTTGTTTGGGTATTGGTTGGGAAAACCTATCAATTGTGATAAATGAACATCTCTTGCTTGCTCCCATAATCTTTCAAACTCTGATTATCTTTCCGGGTTTATTAAGCAGTTAACTTGCTTCTCTCTGTGTCTCAATACTGCTTGCAACTCATATTCTTCTTCTTATCTATTGGAATGGAAGGGGGTACTTTTGTTACAAATGTAGATCAGTTAGACATCTTCTCTATTGGAAGCCAGATGATGAACAGATGACATGTATTTTAATATTTAAAAATAGGAAGAGGGTCCTTAAAAATTTGGAAGTAAATTGACTTCCTTTATCTGTTATGAGATTGACCAGTCCTCTATGCAGGTAGTTCATGACTAGAATTGAACTCAACATTTCTGTTATCAAGCAATAGAGTTAAATGATTTTTGCCCATTTTACAACCTTTTTTGCATAGTTAAGTGAATTACCGCAGTTGTTAAATTAGTGAATGTGGCTTCAGAAAGTCACAAAGATGATCACATGATCCCAGGACCCTGCAACTGTCACAAATGCATGCCAATTGCCAAGCATCCAAATGTTCATCACATGAGCATGGGGGTAAGTGTGACAAATGGTCAGAAATCTCTTTTTTCAATGCTATTGTAACTTCAAATGGTCACTAAGTGATTGGTTGTAAGTTGAGAACTACCTGTATCTAAAAACATAATCCAAAAATATTGAACCATTTCTTGGGCTGTTAGGAGACCCTTGTAAGGAAAGAAATGGGCCAATAAATCCACTACTACTGCTATGGCAATATATTCCTAAACTGGAGGGAAATCAATGATGAAATTTAGAAAAATAGTATCCTATGGCTGGAGGGGGGAGGGGGAGGTTAGTAGTTGCAACAATCCAGTCACTTACCAGGGATTGGTTTTGTCTCGCCAAGAAGAAACAATTCCAAATTTATCTGTGGATGCAGGGCCACCAATACTTTTTCAGGGCACTTAATTAGTACTGAATATCCCCCACATCTCCTGCTGTTTTGTGATAGATTTCATGACACCGCTGTACTAGCCACTCCTTAGAGACACATATAAATGTCTACTGTGTACTACAGCTGTGTGAAAAAGTCCTGCACGCTTTACAGTTTACGGTTTATGACATTTTTTGGATAGGCCATTGATTTTATGATATGCTAACTGCTATGCAAATATTGTTATATTTAAATAACTACTGGTGGTTCTTAAATGTTAAAGCATAAGCTTTTTGCAATTTGGTACTGTTTGGATGGGAATAGTGAATTTTCTTGCATGCTTACAATGACTATGATGATACCCAGTGGCATACGTGTTGCAATTACTAAGGCCGATGCTAGTGTTTTGTTAACATTTTTATTGTTTGTGGCCCTGAAAAGGACCGTTTAGGTAACCAAACATGGTTACTAATATGAAATTGGCCAGCCCTTATTGCTTATCACCAGGTGGCATTGCTTCAGCATAGACTGTATAAGCCTTTGCACATGATCATTAGTGACAATGTGGTGCCAGGCTGCAATAATGGATTCAGTCAGCTCCTGCTTGGTCTTTGGATGCTTCTTGCTTATTTTGTAACCAATCTTGGCTCTCAGTTGGGTTCAAATCCGGGCTCTGAGCTGGCCAATCCAGGAGTTGAACACCATGCTTCTTCATGCACTGCTGGATGGACTTGGCTCGATGACAAGGAGCGTTGTCATCCTGGAAGTAAAAGTCCTTCTTTACAAGTTGCTGAGCTGAAGAAAGCATGGTCTTTTCCAGGACTTCAACATACTGCTTGGAATTCATGATTCCCTGCATGATTTGTATCCGACCAATACTAGAAGCAGCGATACAGCACCAGATCATCACGTGCAATGGATGCTTCATAGATAGATTCAGGCAGTACGGCCTAAATTCTTCAGCTGGAAATCTTCTGACATACTTATTGCACTGATTTCCAGTCAAGTAGAAATTGCTCTCGTCACTGAAGATACCTTGGTTCACTTGACATACTTCTTGGCGCATGCACGTCGAGAGCGGTGAGCATCTGTGAGCAAAGGTTTACTTTGAGCCCTGCAACCTTTGAGCCCTCTGGCAAGCAGTCTGTGACGCACTGTGCTTGTGCACACTTTTACATCACATGTTTCACCCCAAATTCTTGTAATCTGAGGTGAGGTGAACTTCCTGTCAGCCATCTTGCCATTTTGTCGATTTTCTTGGTCTTCCGGAGCAGAGCCTGTCATCAACTGAACCAGTTATTAGGTATTTTTCAACCACTCTGCTCACTGTGGAGCAATGGCATTTTACTCTCTTGGCTATTTCTGTACAGGAGTAACCCTCTTCATGAAGCACAATGATGAGATGCCACTGCTTAGTACTGGTGAAAGCAAAGGCCTTTATCCTTGCTCGCAGCCAAAGCTAAATTAAATTTTTTTATGCTTTTCATGCCTATTTATAGTTAGAGAGTATGACAACATTAATTGGCTCATAGATTTAGCCTCTGTGCATTTTGATTGGTCAGCCAAAGCTCACTGCTGATTGGCTACTTTCGATTCTAATATTCTCAAAAATGCAAGTTGTGTTTGTTTTAGCACATAAACTCACTCAAAACTTTAAAAAGACTTTGGTTATATTAATAAAATTATGCATCTCAATCCAACAATGGAAATTTTCATCAAAGTACTAATTTTGCGTGGTTTCTATGAGTGAAAAGTTGATTAAACAGGTAAATACAGCTTAAAACTGAAAGCATGCAGGATTTTTTCACATAGCTGTAGCTGTCTCCCTGTCATTGTGAAAGGTGATCCTGTACCTTGGAGTTCCTTGAATTTATCCATATAGGCCCTAGCACTGTGATGGTGAACCTATGGCATGCGTGCCAGCAGAGTTATTTCCCCCGGCACGCAAGAGCTCGCCCGGAAGAGCCCCACTGCACTTGCACGCCCGACGCTGCTGCCCAACAGCTGATTGTCAGAATCTGGTGTACATGCGCGGGGGACCAGGGGTGAGCGGGAGACACGTACACATGCGCAGAGATGTGCAGCGCACACTGAGGTCATGTGTGCATACGCAGATGGATGGCACAAGGGTGATCATGCGTGCATGCACAGATGCACAGCATGTGGAGGGGTGATCTCGCATGCATGCACAGACGCATGGTGCGCAGTGGGGGAATCTCATGCGCAGGTGCAGAGGCATGCTGTGAGCGGCAGGGAAATCACACACGCAGGCGCAGAGATGCATGGCGCACAGTGGGGATCGCACACGCAGGTGCAGATGCATGGCATGCAGCAAGGGAATCATGCACACATGCAGCATGCTGCAGGGCATTTCAGGGGGTATGGGGGCAGCAAGCATTGCCTTCTGGGTGCTGGCACGGGAGAGCACGAGCATGCACGCAATTATCGGCACAAGAGCCGAAAAGGGTTTGCCACCACTGTCCTAGCATATTGATGTGTCTTATGGGATTCAAACTTGCTTGGCTGCAGTGTGTTGCTTGGGGATGGGGAAGAGGATGTAACTGAGGAATTTTATTCTCCAGCTTATGCAAGAGGGCATACAGAAGCTTGTTCTTGGAGTCTGGAACATATGAGATGTAAAAGTCAAAGCAAAAAAAAGGGGGGGGCTATACAGATTTGCATAGAATGGGCTGTTCCTTCCAGAAAGTGTCCTTATAGTTGAAAGGCAATTTTACTGCCAACAGCTTTTTATTGATAATGTCGTAATTTCATTCTGAATGCTCTGAAGCAAAATGCACATGGATGTAACTGCCTTCTCTCTCTCTCTCTAAATTGCTATATCTGGTGCATTTGTTTGCGTACCAAAGGGGTGGGAGGGTCAGGATGATAGAGGAGGAGTTGAAAAATTACAAGCTGCTTTAATTCTTGAAATATAACTTGTTCTTGACCAGGAGAATTGCAGGCCTTTTCTCAGGAGTTATAATAATGGTTTTGCAAGCTTAGCAAAATTAGGGATGAGTTCCTGCAGAAGTTAGCAAAGCCTAAAAGCAACACATATCATTGTATTCCATGAGTGCGCAGGATAGAATACTCTGCTCCTTTGCTGGATCAATTTGTATGCCTTTTGTGGATATTCTGTAGCCCAAATAATCCAGTTGAGTAAGATCAAATGCACATTTTTTCTAATTTAGCAAAAAGCTTATTAACCTGCAATTTCTAGCATGGATTACTTGCAAGGAGGGATCTTTCAAATAAATTAACATGTCATCCAAATAAATGATAAATAATATCAAAACATCTTGAAAGTGTCAGTCATGAAAAAATAGCTTCACAGTTAACCTTGTTGAAATGCATCATTGTGTGTTCAATCTTTCCATACCTTATATCAAAGGCTATTAAATATCTTCACCATCTTTCATTTTGATTAGATTGTAAGCATTTAAGTCTCTTTTTGTAGGGACATGTGCTTATTGTAGCCAGTCTAATAGATCTTAGGAGTGGATAATGATCTCTAATTTTCACTTTGTTCAGGTCGTTATATCATATATATTTGGGCTTCTTCCTTTCCCTTCAGATAGACCAGTGGTAGCAAACCTTTTTCGGCTCATGTGCCAATAAGTGCGCACATGCTCCTGCACTCGCGCATGCGTGCCAACACCCAGAACTCAATGTGTGCTACCCCCAGCGCATGGTGTGCACAATCCCCCTGCAGTGCTCTGCGCATGCGCACAGGGTTCCCTTGCCGTGTGCTGCACGTCTGCACATGCGTACGTGATTCCCCCACCGCACGCAACACATCTCTGCACATGTACACGTGATTCCCCCGCTGTGTGCCATTGCCTCCCCGTGCCATCCATCTGCGCATGTGCGCGTGAACCACAGCACACGTTGTGTTTCTCCGTAGAACTGCTGCGAGCATCCAGAGAGTGGGAGGTGCTTCAGTCCTTCCTTCTCACAGGCTGAGTTATAATTGAAGAACGCTCCTCCTTCCTCCACATGGCTCCTCCATGCGTTCTCCCAGTTTCACTCAGCCTTTCGAGAAAGCAGGCAGCGATCTCTTGTTCCTTGGCCGTTTTTCAGAGTTTTTTCTTCTAAGTTTTCAGGTTTGCCTTTATTCCTTTCCTCCTTGTCCCTGCGTTGATAGTGTGCTCTTAAATTTAATTTGGTGAGGCGTTTTGCCTGTAGGAAGGGTTTAAGGGCTCGGAGCTTTCTTCGCCCCCTCCTCCCTTTCTCTGCATTTCCGAGCGTGCCTTTATCCAGCCGCTTGGCTCCGTGCCTTGATTTATTGCGATATCATCATTCCCCTAGAACGCATTAGAGGAAGCAACGCTTCCTCTCCCAGCCCTGGCTTTTCGTTGTTCCTGATTGCCTGATAAGCGAATAGGGCTGGTGCGCCTGATTGCCTCGCGTCGTGCCGGGCGGCCATTTTGGAACCGCCCGTGGCGGGCGCCATTTTGTTTTATTTTAAAAAATATTTTTCCTGGCTGTGTGTAATTTTTGTTTTTGGATTTAAGCTGTGTGGATTGAGGCCCTAAGCGGGACCGTCAGGCCGTGTGGAGCCCGTTTTTATTGGAGGACACTGTGGTTCCGGCCCTGCTGTCTTTCCTTTAGAGATTTTTTTCTTGTTGGCTTTTTCTGTCTGTATCAATCAGCTTGTTCAGAGGCGCGGGCACGTACTTCCCATTGTGTTGGGAGGCTGCCTAAAGAGGCCTACCTATTCTACTTATTTTGCTTCCCTTGTTTTTGGCCTCTGCGTTCATTCGGCTCATTTGGATTTGGATTTAATAATTTTTATTATTATTTTCTCCTTGTGCCTTTTTGGCCCTGTCTTTGGGCCCATGCCTTAAAAAAAAAAAAAAAGAAATTATTATTATTAGTTATTTTATAATATATTCCAGCAAGCCTTTGTGTAAATATTTTTGGATAGTTTTCTCCTTGTGTTTTTAGTACTTGGTGTTTAAAAAAAACAAATTTAAAAATAATAATAATAATAATAATAATAAATAAATAAATAAATAAATAAATAAATAAATAATAATTTATTCAAAGGGGGACGTGATCTGATTTTGGGAAAACCGGTTTGCGTTTGTAAGCCGAACTCCTAGGCGTGCCAACCGCCATATTTGTTGTAAGGTTTTTTCCTTGATACCATGGCAGAGAACAATCCAACTGGCTCTTCCCTGAAGGCCAAGTCGAAGACGCACTATCTTCGTAAGAGGGACAAGGACTCCTCCAGTGCTTCTCAAAAGGATGCCTTAAGGCGTCACAAAGCTCTGGAAAAGGAGTTCAGCAAACGATCTAAAGAACTGCACTCTATAATTCCTACCCCACCTTCTACCTCTGCCCATCCCCTCCCCTGCCGAGTCGTTCTTCCCCTCCAGGTGCAGTACATCCACCCGGAGCCGCCAGCCATCCCGTACTCCAGAGGCGACCTTCACTCCAACCACTGCAGGTCTTCGCCCTGAGGAGCCGCCGTCAACCATCATCCCTGATAGTATCAGGGAATGGATGCAATTGCTATCCGCCAGGGTATAGCTGATGGAATGCAGCAGCTATCCAGACCTGGTTCTCGAGGAGGACTCCGACGTTGAATCTTTATCTGGTCGATCTATCTCCGGGCAGGCGTCCCAGCAGGGTCAGGTACCTTCTCATACGGATGCCCCATCCCCAGGAGGGGAGGAGCCTCAGGAGGTCTCTCAGGAACAGGAGGAAATGGGCTTTGAGCCCTTCGGGGAGGAGGAAGGCTCTGAGAGGGGTCCTCGCAGTATTCTGATTTCCTTCTCGGGGACCCTATGGAGGGGAAATGTCAGAGGACGAGGGCATTTCTCCCGAACAACCGACGGTTGTGGGCCTCTTTAAACCCCAGTTATTTAAGTCCTTATTATTTAAGGCTAAGAATAGCTCCGGCCTGGCCTCTCAATCTCCTTCTGATCCACCGCCATCGACTTCGGAGGATCCAGATGACCTCATGTTCAGGCAACCGATTGTAGAAGCAGAAGTTATTCCGGCCCCCCCAATCTTCTCAGACTTGGTTGCGAGGCAGTTGGCCTCGGTGGGTCCTACACCCGCCCCTCTAGTCAGGATAAGAGGATGCTTAATCTGGACCCAGCATTCTCTTCTATGTTAGACACCCCGGAGGTAGACGATCCAATTGTGAGGCTGACCTCCTCTTCCAACCCTACGGATGCGTTGGAGGCGCTGAAGCCAGAGGACAAGCGGGCGGAGATGGCTCTTCGGCGAGCTCACCAGTCCGATGCCTGGGCCATCAGGTCGGCCACGGCCGCCTCCTTTTTCACCCGTTCCTCCATCAAGTGGCTCAGGCAGCTCAAGCAGCATATCCCCCGACTAATACCAGGGCCCATCAGGATATTGCAAAGATCACAGCAGCGGCGGAGTTCGCGGCTGATGCCACCTTTCATTCGGTTAAGTTCGCTTCCCGGGCCATCTCCTCCCATGTTACAGCTAGGAGATTACTTTGGCTTCGGCATTGGCAGGCCGATGTTAAAAATAAATCCAAGTTGGCTTCAGCCCCTTGGCAGAAGGGAAGCTGTTCGGGCCTGCCCTTGAACCCTTGCTTTTAGAAACTCGAAGTAAGAAGAAGTTTCTTCCTTCGCTTTTCGCAGGCAGGAGTCTAGAGGGTCCCAGCCCTTTCGGAGGGGCTCCTTTCGTCCCCCATACCAGTCGTCATTCTCCCCTAGGTTCCAGGGTTCCCCGTCGTTTCGGTCATCCTACCACGACCGAAGTGATACAGGAGACAGGAGCCGAAGAGGAGGCGGCTTTAGGAGACCCTTTAGAGGCTCCAGTCACAGGGCCTCCGCCGGCCCAGATAGGGCCTCAGACCTTCTCCCCATAGGCGGTCGCCTCAGGCATTTTGCAGACCTCTGGGAGAGGTCCACTTCGGATGCCTGGGTGAGGAGTTCCGTGCGTTTTGGACTCGTTCTACAATTCCTCTCCCCCTGAACACTTCAGGATTTCACCTGTCTCTAGGGATCCTACAAAGCGGGCTCTTATGGATTCCGCCATTAAACATCTGGCTGACATTAGGGCCATCCAACCTGTCCCATCCTCTCAACGAGGAAGAGGTTTTTATTCCCTCTTGTTCTTGGTGCCTAAACATTCAGGGGTTGGAGACCTATTTTAGATCTCAAGCGACTTAATCGCTTTGTCAGGCGCCAAGTTCAAGATGCAGACTCTACAGTCTATTTTACAGGGTATCAGGGAAGGGGACTGGCTCACGTCAGTTGACCTGTCGGAGGCATACCTCCATATTCCCATTCATCCCTCATACTCAAAGTATTTGAGATTCTGTTATAATAACCAACATTTCCAGTATGTGGCCCTCCTTTTGGCCTTGTTTCAGCCCCGAGGTCTTTCACGAAGGTGCTGGCAGCTCTGGCGGCCCATCTTAGACAGGTTCCCATCCGCATCCATTGTTACCTCGACAATATCCTTATCGTATCCCCTTCCCGACAGCAGGCCGAGAGGGATACTAGTGTTACCCTTTCAGTGCTACAAGATCACGGGTTTTTAGTGAATTGGGAGAAGAGCCAACTTAGCCCTTCCACCCGCATAGCTCACCTAGGGGCTGTAATTGACTCTGTTAAGGGTAAGGTCTTCCTCTCCCAGGAGAGGCTTCATAGTATTCATACTGCTATCCGGACTATCAGGCGAACTGGTAAAGCGTCTTTACTCAGTTTATCCAAGCTTCTGGGGAAACTTGTTTCCTGCATTTCTATTATCCCATGGGCTCGTTTGCATTCCAGATCCTTGCAGTGGTTCCTTCTGCCGTACCAGCGCGGGAAGGAGCACATCAAGTCGAGTGGTAAGGATACCTCCAAGGGTTCTCTCATCCCTTCTTTGGTGGACTCGACCTTCTACCAACAGAGGTCATCTATTCAAGGAGCCCCAAAGGGTCACTCTACGACAGACGCAAGCCTTTCCGGATGGGGGCCCATCTGCAGTCTCTGTCAGCCCAGGAGTTTGGTCTCCTTCGAACGACGACACAACATCAACTGGTTGGAGCTTCATGCGGTGTACCTAGCCCTGCGAGCTTTCGCTCCTCAGGTGAGAAGGCACCACATTCTGGTCCTTACGGACAACACCACCACCAAAGCCCATATCAACCGTCAGGGGGCACCCACTCCATCATCCTCATGAGAGAAGCCGAACGACTATGTCGGTGGGCAGAGACGCATCTTTCCTCCATCAGGGCAGAGCACATTTCCGGGGTCTCCAACGTCCAGGCAGACTGGCTGAGCAGGGCCACGTTGGACCCAGCAGAGTGGCGCCTGCATCCGCGGCTGTTCAGGGAAGCAGCAGACAGGTTCGGGTCTCCTCTGGTAGACCTCTTTGCCTCGCCGCTCAACATGCAGACACCAAAGTTCTTCTCTCGGTTCCCTTCCCACGGAGCAGAGAACCACGACGCCCTGCATTGCCCGTGGCCTCCCGGCCTCCTGTACGCCTTCCCTCCGCTTCCGCTGATCCCCAGGGTAATTCGGAAGTTGCTGTTCGAGAGGGCGGAGATCCTTCTAGTTGCCCCATATTGGCCCAGGAGGCCGTGGTTTGCGGATCTTCACGGTCTATCGGTGGTTCCGCCGTGGAGGATCCCGCTGGACCAGATCTCCCTGTCACAGGGACCTCTGCTTCATCCAGAACCACAGTGGCTGCAGCTAGCCGTCTGGAGGTTGAGCGGGAAACGATGATTGAAGAAGGCTTGTCTACCCAGGTCATAGATACCATTCTGGCTGCCAGGCGGCCTTCCACTACTCGAATTTATGATTCAACTTGGAACAGTTTCTGTAAGTGGTGCCGAAAATCCTCTGTCAATCCACGCTCTCCTTCTATAGCACAAATTCTAGCCTTTTTACAGGATGGCCTAAATGAAGGTCTCTCTCCCAACACGTTGAGAAGACAGGTCGCGGCCCTCTCAACGGTGGTGGCTGGCGGCTCCTTCAGCTCTCTTTCCCACCACCCTCGCATTAAGGCCTTTCTAAAAGGGGCTTCTAATTTGCGCCCGCCGGTAGTGCATAGATATCCAGCATGGGACCTTAACAAAGTTCTCCTGGCCTTGACTAGGCCTCCCTTTGAACCTCTCAGGAGGTACCACTCCAGTTTCTCACTTTTAAGGTGGTCTTTCTGGTAGCGATCACCTCAGCTAGAAGGATATCTGAAATTGCAGCTCTATTCGTGAGGAAGGACTTATGCATTTTTCATTCTGATCGAGTTGTCTTAAGACCAGACCCCTCCTTTTTACCAAAAATCAATTCTGCCTTTCACAGGGCGCAGGAGTTGGTCCTACCTAATTTTTGTCCAAAGCCTCTGCATGATAGGGAGAGGCAATGGCACACCCTCGATGTTCGAAGGGCGTTGCGTATTTACATATGTCGCACGCAATCCATCAGGAGATCGGAGTCCCTGTTTTTGTCGTTTCAGCCTAAAACGTTGGGTCAAAAGGTACCACCATCCACGGTAGGCCGGTGGATTAGGGCAACCATTTCCAAGGCCTATTCAGTTCAAGCTCTTCCAATCCCCAGTGGGATAACGGCTCATTCCACCAGGAGCGCAGCTACATCAATAGCTTGGGCTACTCAAGCCTCGCTTCTTGACATTTGCCGGGCGGCCACTTGGGCCTCTCCGTCACCTTTCATACGCCACTATAAGATTGACACTTTCGCTTCGGCTGAAGCGTCCTTTGGCAGGCGAGTCCTACAGCAAGTGGTTGGGGATCCTAAGGAGATTCCGATCCAGACGGAGTCCCGCCCGTAGGACAAACATGCTTTGGTATGTCCCACTCTCTGGATGCTCGCAGCAGTTCTACGGAGAATGGGCGTTGGTTCTTACCTGATACGCCTCTTCTCGTGGAACTGCGTAGAGCATCCAGCCCCACCCTTCTTGGTCCGTCTGGTAGGGAATTCTGTTTTTCGGCCAATGATCGTTATTGTATATAATTGAGTTGTTTACTAGTTCAGTTAGAGGATTGTGGTTGTCCTCTCGTCTTCGCGAAACTGGGAGAACGCATGGAGGAGCCACGTGGAGGAAGGAGGAGCGTTCTTCAATTATAACTCAGCCTGTGAGAAGGAAGGACTGAAGCACCTCCCACTCTCTGGATGCTCTACGCAGTTCCACGAGAAGAGGCGTATCAGGTAAGAACCAACGCCCAGTCTCTGCACATGTGCACATGTCTCCTGTGCACCCCCTGCACATGTGTGCCAGATCCCGACAATCAACTTTTGGGCGGCGGTGGCAGGCATGCATGTGCAGTGGGTCTCTTCCAGGCAAGCTCTCACCTGCCGGGGGGAAATGGCTCTGTGTGCCGCTTCCGGCAGGCATGCCATAGGTTCGCCATCATGGAGGTAGACTACTGTTTCTTATTTTTGGTGGACAGTGTTGGTGTTAATGTCAGTGAATTGCAAAGAGGAATGGATCCTTTTTGAAGTTGGCATTCAGATGTTTTCCTGAGGATGGCTGACTCACAAGTAAACCTGGGACTTGCTTTTAAAACCACTTTATCCTCAAGTTTATGAGTACTAGCAAGGATAAAATACATAAAACTATATGCATTCTGTAATCTTTGATTGTCAGTTGAAAAAGAACTGCAGTATAGGACCAGTCCTGCCTTTAACAGCTATCAATAGTTTCAATAGTCATTGGACATCCTGAGGTTTGAGTAAGCAGATTTACTTTCTCTACTGTTCTGTATGTATGAAATTAGTAATTTCCCAGAGAAGTGCAATTTCTTTAAGTCCAATGATGTCTCCATTGTCAATAATAAATTTAATATTAAAATGCTGCTGTAATACTTGATCTGTGCTCTTCTTCCTAACAGAGTGATCAACAGCATTCCTTGGAATATTTCTTAATTTTGCAAATCATATATCGATTCTATAAACCTTATCTATTTTTGTCTTAGTGTCATTTTCATTCCAATCTAGGAAATTAGACTGTTTAACAATCTTTTATATATTCTCCACATACTTCTGAATTGCTGTAAACATTATATAAAATTCTTTTTCTCTCAATTCCAGCAATATCGGTTAATCCAAATCTTTCTCTATCTGTTTGCAACTTCTGACTTACTTTCCAAAACTTCTACTTTGTCAATACTTTGCTTTAGATCTCCAGCCAATTTTCTATGGATTCTTCTGTCTTCTTCACTTCTTTCATACCCCCCTCCCCTCCCTTTTTTTTGTCTGGCACACCCTTCTTCCATTTCCTTTTTAAAGGCTTTAAAACTTTTGGCAACTGGTACAGTCCCTTTTTTACCAAATGCTTCAAACATTCTCTGCAATAAATCTAGTGAAATACCTTTACCTGTAAGTTGTCCTAGCAAACTTCTCTTTCCGTCTCCTAATCTTGCAGCTTTCCTTGTGTTTGCCCTTATGAGAAAGTGAAAATATGTCAATTACAGCAATAAAGTAAAACACTTTTCCTTTTTTTCAGTTTTGCTTTTCTCTGTTTTTAATACTTTGTCTCAGTTAGCTCCCTGTAGTTACATTCATACAGCCTGGCTCTTATTATCCTTGTCATCTTATTTTCTAAAATCCACCACTTATCTACTTTAATAATAAACAATCATCATTTACATAAAGGTCTCTTTGTCTAATTAATGATATGATTTTGAAAGATACTTTCATTAAAAATACTTTATTTTCCAAAATTAATGTCTCATTCATCCATGCTTTCCCAGAAGGCCCTGCAGGAAGTGGGGGAGGTGTTGAGATATTCCCTGTTAGGAGAATGAGTGCACTCAGGGAAACGTAGTGAGAGTGGTGAGGAATAACACACAACCAGCATACAGATACACTGAATAGTAAAATGTAGGTTTTACTTCCTGTAAACGGGTAAACAAAGTCCAACAAACAGTCCAAATCATACACGGTTAAAGCAGGTAGTATTCAATACAATCAGTCCAGGGATAATCCAAACATGAAGTCCAGTATCATAAACGAAGTTCAGTAAACGGAGTTTGCTAACAGGTTGCAAGACTCACAGCAATCCAAGCAGAACGACCATCAGGCAAAAGGCAATAGGGAAATGCTAGAAGAGAACAAACTAGGTTTCTGGCTCCATCTTATGGTTGTCGGAGGAAACTCAGCCAATCACAATTACAGCATTCTCTTAAAGATACAACAGTATTAAATAACTATCCTGGTTTATATATTGCCAACCCAACTGTTAGGTGACTATCATTCCTAACATTCTCCCCTTTGGATAGGACAATATATAAAACCTTACAGTTTAAGTCCATATTCCTCACAACAAGCCTTATGTTTTACAGTGCCTTGGGCTTTTGTAAAATGAACTGCAATGTTATTCTCTGACATGCAGTACTCCTGTTTAATCATTTTACTTTGAACACATTGTCTTACATTTAGATATTGTAGATCGGTGTGTTTTGATCTTGTCTTTACAGCGAGATTGGAAGCCATCTGAATTGCTGATTGGTTGTCCTCATATACAACTATAGGTTCATTTACATTAATTCCCATGTCTATCATTAGTTGTTTATAACATACTAAGTCCGTACATAATAGAGACAAACATGAGAATTCAGCCTCCATTGTTGATAAGCTTAGATGTTTTTGTCAAATAGACCGCCATACAATTAACACCTTACCTGACGTTGATTTACGTGTAGGTACGTCTGTAGCGAAACTTGCATCGGCATATGCAGTTAAATTTAATTCATCCTTAGGCTCCAAATATAATGCATAATGCATCATTTGTTTAAGATATCTCAACACACGCTTAGCAGCTTGCCAGTGCCTTTCAGTAGGCTCAGCATTAAACTTGGCTAATTGGTTGACACTATATGCTATGTTTGGTCTAGACCAATTACTAAGATAGGATAAGCTACCAATCAATGATTGATAAATGTCTTTATCAAAAACAGGACTTTGCACATCACTGTGGCTAAACTCCTGGGTCATTGGCATCTTAGCCGGCTTACAAAGTTCCATTTTAAAGTTCTTCAGTAACTGATTAATTTTATCTGCCTGTGAGATTTTGTAGCCTCCCTTAGTTTTATCTATTTTCAAACCAAGATACTGTTTAATCTCACCTAAATGTTTTATTTTAAATTTCTTTTCTAACAGTGAAATAATCTCAGTAGCTTCTTGATCAGTCTTAGTGATTAATACTATGTCATCAGTGAACAATAGCAACAATGAAATTACACCATCACTTTCCTTTTTGAATAAACATGGATCAGCCATGCCAGCTACAAAACTTATCTTTGTTAAATCCTTCACTATGCATTGGTTCCATTCATAGCCTGATTGCTTCAAGCCATATAGACTCTTTTTTAATCTCCAGCAATCAGTTTTGTTATCAGTTTTTATCCCCAAAGGCTTCTTTAAATATATAGTATGTTGCAACGGAAGATATGCCATTTCCACATCTAAATGATTTATTGTGTATTTATTCTTAACTGCCCACACTAATGCTGATCGTAATGTGGTATTCTTCAGACTAGGTGCGAACACCTCTACGTAGTCGCTGGCTGACTGATTGAACCCTTGTGCTATTAAACCTGGCTTTATGGGTAACAGTCCCATCCACACCTGTCTTAATTTTATAAATCCACTTACACTCTATGGCATGCTCACCTGGTGGTAACCTGACATTTTCATATACCTCCAAACTTTGATTTCAGTTCCTTATTGCTTCCTGCCAAGCAGCCTGATCCTTTGCAGTATACAGTTTCAGTTCATTATAGTTACCAGGAACTGTATTCACTTGGCATACAACACTAGCCTGATATCTATCTGGTGGTCGTGTTACACAGGTTGAACGTCTAGGCAACTCAGGGCTTACTGGTGGACTCTCCTGTTCCACCTGCTCATGTTCTTCTACCTCCTCCTGTGCCTGTTCTTCCTCTTTAATGGCTATTGATGGTTTAACTATCTCATCATTAGGGATTATTTGGATGTCGATAACAACATCATTGTTGGATTCCTGTTCTAGTTTATGCTACCCAATGTGCTCAAGAAATTTAGCATTAGTGCTACAGTAAATATTAGCTGTGTCTGGATCCCAGAATCTAAACGATCTATGGTTGGCCTTGTAACCTACGAAAAATAATTTCCTAGCTCTATGTTGCCCTTTCAGTCTTATTTGTAAGGGAATATGCACCCATCCTGGAGTTCCAAACGTGTAGATAACTTAAATTTGGTTTTCTGCTATGCCAACGGGTGAATGGCAATTCACCAGTTGTTGTGTTCACCACATTGTTTAACACATTGTTGGTACACATTATGGCTTCACCCCACAGTGTTTCAGGCAAATCTGAATCAGATAACATCGCGTGAGCCATGGCTTGTAACGTTTGCCCCCTTCATTCCATAAACGAGTTATGTTGTGGTCTGTAAGGTGCAGAACACTTATGCTCGATACCAGCCAATTTCAACATCGTTTGGAATCTATTATTAATAAACTCAGTCCCGTTATCTGTAACTAAGGTAATTACCCTATGTCTCATTTTCCTTTCTGCAAATCTTAGCCAGTTAAAGAAATGTTGGAACATTTCTGTTTTTTGTTTTTCATTAGAAAGCAGAAACCATACCGTGAGTAATGGTCCATTATACTCAAAACATAGCAGGCATCTCCCAAACTGGGTTTCTTAGGACCAATTATGTCAGCAAAAACAACCTCTAAAGGTTCTTTGGTCTTAAACCCATTCAGTCTGTTTGCAGGAGTAACCTTGCTTTTCTCCTGATTACACACATTATAGTTTAAGTACATGCTTTAATTTTAAGTACATGGTTTTAATTTTACTCCCTCTGACAATTTAACAGTTTGTTTCAGCATTTTGAAATTAATGTGCCCCAGACATCCATGCAGTAAATGTATACATTCATCATGTGGCTTACCATTGTTATAAACTGAGTTAGCTATCTGCAATTGGTCATCATGTATCACATATAAATCATTCTCTAAAGTAGCAGTAACACTTTTACCCTCTTTCTCTATTATACAGTTATCTCCCCTAAAGGTTACTACATAACCAATATTAACTAAAGCCCTTATTGATAGCAAATTAAATTTTAGTTTAGGTACATATAACATAGATAAATGCTCATTTATACATGAACAATATGCAGTACCTTCACCAGATGCTTTCATCTTCCATCTATTTGCCATTGATACATGTTGCTTACTCGTGGATATCTTTACAAGCCTCTATCTATTTCTAGTAATGCACTGCGATGCTCCACTATCAACTACCCACAAACCATGGTTTACAATTGAATTTCTAGACATAAACAAATTAACATTCTTCTTAGCCTTCTGGTGATTACCAGTATTCTGTCGTTTGCCTTTCTTACAGAATCTAGCTATATGTCCCCTAGCCCCACAAGAAAAACATTTCCTAACAGTATAGGCAATTGAAAACAAATCCTCTTCTTGTGGTTGTTTCTCTCTCAGTTGGTCTCTATCCAGTCTTCTTGCCTCTTCTAACAATCATCTGGTTATGTCAGTTAATGTCAGTTTATCTCTGGGCAGGACTTCCAGTGAAGATACATAATCATCATAACTTTCATCCAATGAGGAAAGAATGATGTAAACCTGATGTAGCTCTGAAAAAACCAGTTCCTTTTCATGTAGCTCTTGAAAAGTTCTTTTCATGAAGTTCAAATGAGCTAACATATCTCCACCTTTCAGAAGACGTGCTCTGAACAGTTTACGTGTAAGATGTATGTGTGCACCTACACTGTCACGAACATAAATCCTCTTCAAATTCTCCTAACACCTAGCAGCAGACTCTTCTTCACGAATATGGACTAGCTGCTGGTCACTCAGTGTTAGTTCAATTATACAAAGAGCTCGTTTGTTGTTCCATTTAAAGTCAGCTAACTTTTTGGCATCGTCCTCATTATTTGGATCCCAAGCATTTAAATCTGGTGGATCCTGAACTGCAGCCCATAATCCTTCCCTACGCAGAAGTAGACTGCACTTCATAGACCAGGAAACATAGTTTGTTCCATCCAACCGGGTTATCAGTGATAGACTTGTTGACTGGTCTTGTGCCATCTTTACCAGGACAGTAACCCACAATTAAACAGTAAACAGCTGTCTGTATACGGTACTGTGTATTCACACTAACTCTCAGTTATCTGAGCCTGGGCCCATAACCAGTGTTGAGGTATTCCCCGTTAGGAGAATGAGTGCACTCAGGGAAACGTAGTGAGAGTGGTGAGAAATAACACACAACCAGCATACAGATACACTGAATAGTGAAATGTAGGTTTTACTTCCTGTAAACAGGTAAACAAAGTCCAACAAACAGTCCAAATCATACACGGTTAAAGCAGGTAGTATTCAATACAATCAGTCCAGGGATAATCCAAAAATGAAGTCCAGTATCATAAACAAAGTTCAGTAAACGGAGTTTGCTAACAGGTTGCAAGACTTACAGCAATCCAAGCAGAACGACCATCAGGCAAAAGGCAATAGGGAAATGCAAGAAGAGAACAAACCAGGTTTCTGGCTCCATCTTAAGGCCATCGGAGGAACCTCAGCCAATCATAATTACAGCATTCTCTTAAAGATACAACAGTATTAAATAACTATCCTGGTTTATATATTGCCAACCCAACTGTTAGGTGACTACCATTCCTAACAGGAGGGCACAGCATTTTCCCATCCGCTGCCAGACCCAACACATGGCGCCCGGCTGGGTTTACCCGAAGGGGGGCAAGGTAGGAAGCGGCGCCCCTCCCAAGGCTGGAGGAAGAGGGCCTTTGAGCCTAGGCATCATTTTGGCAGTGCCCTGCTGACTCGCCTGCTTGCGCCGAGGGAAGCCCCTGTATCCCCGAGCCACATCTTCCCAGAACACTGACAAGAGTGGGGAATTTGACTGCAACCCTCAGCTTGGAACAGTAGTTCCAAATGTGGTGGTTTAATTATGACCCCCTCTTGCCATAACAGCACCATTACCTTGTCCTGGCCGGCAAAGGGATTTCCAACTCAACCACGGGCCGGTCCCATATTCCAGAGCTGCAGTAGTCACAAGACTGGCCCTTTGGTCATCCCAGAGCTGCTCCAGGATGACCAAAGGCCCAGTTCTGTGGTTACTGCAGCTCTGGAATATGGAACCGAATTTCCCACCAATGTCAGCAAGCCACCCCGGGGAAGATTTCCCTCCCCCGCTGTTGGTCTTACCTTCCAGTTCCAGCTTGTATGGCTCTACTCAAGGTAAGATTTGTGCTCAGCCGAAGGGTGGGCGGGCCATGTGGGCCCTTGTGTTCCCATGGGTCATGTGGGTGGCGCAGCCTTGTGTTCCGGTACAGCCTGGATTAATTGCTTTGGGGGTGACATTTCTCACGGACCACAAGTGGGCAGCAACCCACCAGTTGGCGACCACTGGTTTAGGGGACATTGATATCCCCATTGCTCCAAAGGTTCTCAGTTAAGTACAAAAGCTCATTTACTTTGCTTATGAGGAGCAGCTATCCAGAGCATAAATGGATGATCCTCTGATCTCTCCTTCCTTCAGAGATATTTTCATCAGCCAGTTGAAACATCTAACTTGTCATAGATCTTACCTTATCTTTTCATTGCTGTTGAATCAGTTAAGTTTCACATTTTCTGTATGCTTTTATCTAGAATTTAGCTTATGCCCATTTGAACTTCTAAATATATCTATAGAAGAAACTGAGGGAAAAGTTTTCTTAATAGACAATTTTCTTTAATCTAGACTAGGGGTTCCCAAAATCGTACTAGGGCTTATTTTCGGGATAGAGCTATTTTGGAGGAACAGGACAGTTAATTATTTTTTCTCTCCTTTTCTAGGTATACCCAGGACTGATGGTTACAGCTGGCCTTATACATTGGATTTTGAATATGCTGAATATAACTGTCCATATAAGAGATGTATGTGTCTTCCTTGCACCAGTTTTTAGCGGCCTTACATCAATTTCTACTTTCCTGCTTACCAGAGAACTGTGGAACCAGGGTGCAGGGCTTTTAGCTGCCTGTTTTATTGCTATTGTACCAGGTTACATATCACGATCAGTTGCAGGATCTTTTGACAATGAAGGGATAGCTATATTTGCACTGCAGTTCACGTATTACTTGTGGGTAAGTACTATATATAAATTCGGCTTACTCTTCTTAAAATTTGCATATGCAAAATAATTTCAATTTGTCCTAATAGTCACTAGAAAGAAATATAGTTAACACAATTTTTCTACTGCCATTTGCTTTTCCTTTCAAAATAAAATGAATGAGTACATGTCTCCAAGATACAGCTCAAATATTTTTGTTGCAGATCAGCTGATTTTTCTCTGATCTAGAAAAAATGGTGAATTCTAAAAACATTCAAATAGAATATTTTATATTTGCATGATTTGTATTTTCTATTATAATTAAAACTCAACTTTCTTAGGTGAAGTCAGTGAAAACTGGATCTGTTTTCTGGACTATTTGCTGCTGCTTATCCTACTTCTACATGGTAAGTAGTAGAAAATAATTTTATAATGGTCACATTTTAATTAGTATACCATTTTTATGAATAAATTAAGTTTTAGCACAAGTATTTTAACTTGTTGAAAATTCAGATTTCATTTAAGTTAGAAAAACCTACCTAATGCAGAGATTAGTATTTATTTTCTCTTATTCTTTTAAACATATTCTTTCAAACATGATGGTTCTGTGCAAGGTAAAAATTAAAAGGCGAGCAATACTACTTTCCTCTTCACCTCTTGGCTTTGTAGAGTGCAGAGGTATTTAAGGTACAAAGTAGACTAATGGTAGCATAAATAGGCACTTTTGTTCTGAAATACAACTTTAGTTTAGAAAATTGGTATGCTTTTATCTTATTGTGACCGTTCTTGTATATCTGAGTTAGCATTCTCAACAGAAATGTGAATTGATAAGTTTTAATAAGAGGTCTCTGCAAATTAATTAGTGACAGGGTTGCCCAATAGGGAAACAAATAGTGAGATGATCTTACAGCAGCTGATTTTCTTCAGGAATTTCAGATAATTATTAAACAAGGATCAACAAGGAATTTGGTATTATTAACCACTTTCATGCCCTTTGACTTGTTAATTACATTTGTTGAATTATTGAAAGGAGAAGGATTTTAGTTCTTTTTCCATGTTATTTCATAGTTATTTCATTAAAGTCATACTGTTTCTTATTTTTTTAAACAAATTTTATTAATTTTTGAAGACAAACAAAACATAGGACATAAAAGCATAAAACCTCCTTTCTAAAAATTACTTATAAGTTTTAACAAGGCAAATAAAACATCATTTTTAAGGCATAGTTCCACATTGTCACATTTCAATTTAAGCACATATATATCTTTTCCAAATTTCTCATTATTTCTCCCTTCACTTTTATTCAATTATATTTCTTTCTATCAAGGTTTTATTAATTCTCAATCAAACATAAACACACAAAATACAAAACATAAAACAAGACATAAAAAGATAAAACCTCCTTAATTATCATTTGTACATGTCTTTTCCAAATTTCTCTCCCTTTAGTTTTATTCCTCCAAGGTTTTATTAATTCACAATCAAACATAGCTAACCAAAACACAAAACATAAAACTTCTTTTGAAAAGTGGCTTAGCCCCGGGTTACATCTTTTTTTACAGACCTAAATCAAATTCATGCTCACCTTATATACCATTCATATCTTATTAATCATTCTATATTTTCTATATCACTTCTCCCTTCTTTTCACTCTCTTAATTATATTTTATTTATTTCATCTTATTTCAAAATCATTATGCTTGTATCTTTTGTCCGTTCTTTTCCAATCATCTATTTATCTCTTCTCTTTAACAAAGAATTTCCCCTGTAATCACTTTTAAAGTGTGACGCCTTTCTATCTTTCCCCTAAAGTAACACTTCAAATAATACATAATTTCCATCTCGATTCTGCTTAGTACATTCTACATGTTGCATTTTAAAATAAAAGAATAATAAACTCATAATATAGTTAAGTATATAATTTCCATTCTAGTTCTAATTCTAATTAATACATTATTTTAGAATAAGAAGATGAAATAGTAAATTTATAATAACATTAAAACAATAACGAATTAAACAATAACTAAGCATTAATCATTTTACACATTCTCTTTAATATTTTATTAAATATTGAGATCTATCATTATTAAACATTTTAATATTTTAATTTTTTGTTAAATCTTATAATATTCCAATAGACTATTTCAAATGCAAATACTACAATACTATCTTATGTACTCTTGCAGAATCTTTCTTTAATTATACACTATCCTTTATCTCTAAAAAAAATCTTTTTGGCATCTTGTTTCAGATTGTGGCTTTTTTTCCCTTTTTGCCTCCCTTTCTTCTCCAGTCTGGTCTTTTTGCCCCCCCCCCCCTAACCTCCACCTTTTTAACTTCCCCTCTCCGTTGTAATTCTCTTTTCAATTGCTTTCTAACATTGTACCTTTTTTTCACCTTATTTTTCTTTTTCTTGGTTGTTTTATTGAATCTTAAATTCTCATTTTTCCTCCCTCTCTTCCTATTTTCTTTCTTAATCAAACTTTTTTGTCCATTAAAAATGGCTTCTTCCTTTTCTTCTTCTTCTCCTTCTCCTTCCTCAAGTATTTGCTGGTACGTAGGAACCGCCATTTCTAAAAAGTGGAAGACAGCTCCCAAAAAATCCTTGCCATTTTGTTCTCTTTCTTTTAATTTTTCATATTCCATTTTTAATTCATCCACAGATAGTGCCATTGTAAATTTTTAAGAACAACCCAGATGTTTTTAGTCTTAAAGTAATTTCCAAATGTCAAAGTTATCAAACAATCCAAACAGACAGAAATTATATTCCTCTTCTTCTCTTTGCAATTTTTCCTCCTGGGGCAAAATCCCAAATATATTTTAAAGCCGTATTACAGTTAGTTGCTGGTCTTATAATCTTCAAGGCGTCTCCTCCAACAAATTTTTAAAGATTTTTTTTAGTCCTCTCCTTCCCACTTATAACAAAGAGCTTATTTTTACCTTAAAGAAGCAGGTTTTTCTGTGCTCATTTGCTTTCTCCGTAAGGAAGGGGAGTGAACTTTCCTTCAGCACTTTCGCCGCTGTAACAATCTTTTGGAAACAAATGTATCAATCCACAAGTCAGGTTTCCAGGGTGTTTTAAAAGTAACTTAATGTCCCGGTTCAGCCAAGAAAACTTCTCCTTCTAAAAAACTTCCTCCTGCACAGTCTTATCCGGTTGAAAATTCCTTTATGGCTGCCATTTCTGACAGCCGCTCCACCGCCTCAGGAAAAAGGAGTCTAGCCGGGTGGGGAAGCGGGGTGCGATATCCCCAGACCCCTGCATGGATCTCCTCTGTCTTCCGCTGCCCCTTTGGGGTAGCGACAACCCCCAAATCCAGTTGGATCGGGGGTACCTCAGCGGCGAGCGCAGCAGAGACCCGCAGAGAAGCGGATTCCTGCCGCCGCCGAAGCCTCGCAACCGGAAGTTCCCAAAGTCATACTGTTTCTATACTATAAAATTATTGAACCTACCTAATTAAGAGGTAATTTAAAAAGTTTTGTCGAAGACAATGATAACCTTAGAAACTTTAATAATAAACTTTAATAATAATGTTACTGTGTTTCCCTGAAAATAAGCCCTAGCTTGACTGGGGGGGAGCCTGACATTTGCTTACCCAAAAAATAAGCCCTAGTGAAGGGGTGGCTGTGGCCAGCACAGGAGGCAGCCCTTCCCTTCCCCGGTCTACCTCCTGGCTGCTCGGTCCCTTAATTGAGCCCGCGGATCAGCTGAGTCAGCGAGGGCCGGGAGCTGTCTCTCGTTCCTTCACTCGGGACACAGCCTGTTCATTTCAAGCAATCAAATGTCGCTTGAGAAAAGGACGCACACCTCAGGATTGCAACACTGAAGGCTCAGGAAGGAGCCTATTTGGAATGCCCGTCTATTCTGAGCTTGAGGAAAGGATGACAGGCAGAAAAATCCCCCTCCTCCTTTTCCTGCCATTCACCAAAAAGGCTCCCAGGATTGCAATGCTGAAGGCTTGGAATGGAGCCTTTTTGGTGAATAGCTGGAAAATGGGGAGGGGGATTTTTCTGCTTGCTATCCTTTCCTCAAGCTCAACACAGACTGAAGAGAAAATGGCAGGCAGAAAAACCCACTACCCCATTTTCCTGCTTTTCACCAAAAAGGTTCCATTCCTAGCCTTCAGCGTATCCCAGGATTGCAACTCTGAAGGCTCAAAATGGAGCCTTTTTGGCAAACAGTAGGAAAATGAGGAGGGGGATTTTTCTGCCTGCCATCCTTTTCTCAAGCTCAGCACAGACTATCAGCTTCATGGATGATGGGATGGCCTGCTGCGACCATCACACCGTTAGGTGTGGGGCACGTCGTTGGGCCTTTTGCCGCTTTTGTGGCTGCAAAAGCAGCCATGCTTGCTGGAGGCAGTGGCCTGAGCGGCATCCATGAAGTAGCTGCTTCATGGATGGTGAGAGGGGCTACTTGTCCCCCTGCCTCCTACTGGTACATGGAGGGGAATAAAGACACCCCTCAAAAGAAGCCTAATCATTTTGGGGGGGGTCAAAAAAAAATAAAAACCCAGTCTTATTTTCGAAGAAACACGGTAATAGAGATAAAATAAAGGCAAGTAGGTATAGGCATCATTACTTTGTTACAAATCTGTTCTTATAGTAACTGGAATAAATACTTGGAGTTACTTCTGGGTCTGAAATGATAAGTCTTCATTCAAACTAGTCATGCTTATCCCCTCTCTCTGTATCCTATTGTAATAATACCGTCGCTGTCTTAGAGAAAATTGACAATGTAGTCAAAGAGAGAGTTTTATTTCAGAATATTTTGAAACAAAAGATAAACATAAAATATGATAACATCAGGAATTTTTTATGAACCATTATTAATTGAATTTATAGAGCGCTGTAAACTGCACACACAATAGAATAAAAACTGTCAGAAGATTGAAATATATCATTTTATGTAATACTTTCAGCTAACCTATTTTATATATTACTTAATCAGTTTCTGCTGGAAATTCTTCGATTTATAAGTTCTTCCTGTGGGTCAAAGTACCTTGTTATTATATATAGCTTGAATTCTCAGCTTTCAGTGACTCATGTTTATCAAGATAACATTGTAAACATGAACTAAATCTTAATGCTTACTGTATTTTTCACAGGTTTCTGCATGGGGTGGTTATGTTTTCATCATCAACCTTATTCCACTGCATGTATTTGTGTTATTGTTAATGCAAAGATACAGCAGGAGGGTCTATATAGGTGAGTACTTCAATATGATGATATTGGATGAAAAGTGATTTTTCATTTCAGCTTTACTAGTCTTTCAAATGTCTATGATTTAAACACATTTGAAATAATAATCAGAACAATAATTTTGAAATTTCTTTCAGTTTTTGTTACAGATATATTTTTAAATAAAATGTTTATTAAATAAAAGAGTAACATAAAAATATATGAAGAGAGTTTAGAAAAACTTTAAAGTGCCTCATGTGCTGGAGCCAACAAGGGTATTTGGGGACACAGTCTGAATTATTATCTGTCTCATATTCTTAATACAGTATACCTACAATAATCATTTTTAAAATTTACATTAGCTTTATTTTTATCATACTATAAGAAATCATTCCATCAATACCTCAGATAGTGTTCTGCTACATACAATTATTCCTACAATTTGCTCAAGTTTTCTTAATGATACCCAAGTTTCCCTGAAAATAAGCCCAGGTCTTATTTCTTTTGGATCCCCAAATAAGCACTAGGGCTTATTTTTTGAGGAATGTCTCCCCATGTACTGGAGGCCCATTTCTTGCTCACGACTGGGCAGGAGGCCACGTGGCTTGCCAGTGCCACCATCGCAAGGAGGTGAGTAGAATTGCCCTACATGACCCCCACCAGCTTACAACAGGGCTCCCACTACCAGGCCATCCAAGCCCCAACATCTGCCTCACGGCCATGGCACCACCACACCACTGGGCCTCCTGTTCTGTCGTGACCATGAGCAAGCAGAATAAGTGGGCCTTCAGCCATGGAGCTTCTACTGCACATGGCTGCTAGTGCAGCCACCATGAGGTAGGTGTCGGAGCGTGGATGGCCTGGCTGCAGGGGCCCTGAGGTAAGCCAGTGTGGGGCGGGTGGGGTAGCTCTATCACCATCCTGCCTTGCCTCGTGACAGTGGCACTGCGAGCAATCAGACAGAATGGGTGGGCAGGTGGCTGTGCAGGCTCTTAAGTACGGCTTATATTAGGAACACACGTAAAACGTGCTGGGTCTTTCAGGGAAACATTATATAATCAAAGATATGGATTCCTAAAGAGACAGATGCCATCGTGCAGATAGTCTGTCAGGGCTACTCTCATAGAGATAATCATCTAGGTTCAGTCGTATCAGCTAGTAACAAAATATATTTTTCTAGTTATATAATGATGAGAATTTCCATACTAAAAGGAATAATTATACAATTGTTTTTATTCTATACATCTTAGCTAATGTTTTTCCCAATATAACAATTATCTTCATGGATTTAAGTTTTAATATTAGATTAAGTAACATAATACAGTAAAACACTGTATATTATTTTACGGAAACCAGATGTACCCTTTGTTTTGCTAGAATAAGGACTGACCAACTAATTTTTCTATATTCTTTGCAATATGTTCTTATAAAAATTGTTGGTGTATTCCATTAGCCTAATGGAATGTAATTGGTGATTTAAATTTAAACATTCACCTGCAAAGTCCAAAATTAATACAAAGTATCTGTAGAATGCCCAACTTTTATACATTGTCAATCTAAGAAGGCCATAGATATGTGTACATATAATATTGTATATGTTTGTGTGTCTGTCCTAAGATACATACTAAAAATAAAAAGAGAGGTTAGAACAAAATGTGCATTAACATGTTAAAAATTAATTACTGATTAAAATTAATTGCCATAAAATTCAATTTATAAATTCCTTAAGTATATATGAATATGTGCTCTCTCAACAAATATATGGGCAAATGGAAACAAAGACTTGTAAAAATGATATTCTCCTTATAGAAGAAACAACTAAAAAGAAAACAGGTTCAAAATAGGATGAAGGGAAGGGATAGCTACACTATAAAGAAAGAGGAAGATGGGTAAAACTTGGATAGAGATAGGGCTGAGGAAGAGATAAAATCAGGAGGCTGTAATTACAGTGAAATAGTATTGCCAACAAACAGTAGATACTATTAAATATACCTTGTAATGGAATTATAACTTTTACTTTTTTATGATTTAATTTTAAAAAAAATATTTTGAAAGTTGTAGTTAAACTAAAATTATATGAGTTTTATTTCCTTTATGTGTACTTCAGGAGAATACTGTCAATTTCTTGATTTTAGCTTGTCCTTCTCTATATATTCCCCCCACCCCAATACTTTCACATCAGGTTACATAATTGAAAACTTACAGAAATGGGGAAACCTTGGTTATTGAAGTGTGAGAATATATAATTTCTTATTGAATCATATGGTGACCTATTAACACAACAAACTGCAAGAAAAAGAACATGATTTTGTGTTTGATGGATTTTGTAGAAGTGTATAAGAAATCTGCAGAAATAGATTGTGAAGTTAATGAAGGCTGAAGGTACTACTATTTCCAAAGCAGATAGATCAGGCTCCATGACTACTTAAAAGATATCCTGGTTTGCCACATTCTTTTGAGCGACTTTCACTAGAAAAAGACGTAAGTGATCATGGTCTATCATTTTCTCCAGCAATACCATTACAAAAAGATTTAGACCAGGTTCACTTTAAAAAAACTGTAAAGATTTTGATGTATTGCTAAACCTATCTCTATAACCATTCGTCAAAACTTGCTTCCTTTCTAGTCCATAGTTAAGGGAAACAGTTTGTTCATGTTTGCCCTACTTGCTGGGAAGAGAGATGCCAGTTATGCAGACAAAACAATTTTAAGCTGAAGTTTGTTCTGTGCCTCCTTATAGAGTGTAGAAAATCGTAGAGAAATAAAGGCATTGTCAGCCAAGGTTTGGAACCATACCATTAATTATGCAAAACTTTCTACTGGGGAATTTTCATTTTTAACTAAAATTTGTAACTCATAAAATGCTTTTTGTCCTATTAAAATTGTGTAAAGTTTAAATTATTAAATCTGAGAGAGAGATTCACTGCCCATTTAGCAACTTAGTCAACTACCTTGAGATCCATTGTTCATTCTAAGAAATAGTATTATTTTTAAATGCATCAAGACCTAATGAAAAAGGGTTTTAATATTTTTCTTAAATGAGTTATGGGAATTTATCTAATTAAATGCCTAAAAAGAAAGATTTGTTTTGTTTGCTTAGTTTTTAATTTTTCTGATATAGTTTGGGATCCACTTGTGACATTTTAGAGCAAAACTCAGCATGAATATTTATACTTTCAGATAAACATCTTATTTTTTCCATAATGTGAATTTTAAGAAATTTCCTGTATGTGTTTTTGTTTTTATTCATACATAACCTATATATTTTTCCATTAGTATTTATTTATTTTGAAAAAAGTGCAACTATTGTAAGAAAATTGCATTCTTCATATACATTTCTAAGCAATGCATATTTGAAAATGTCACATTAAAATATGAACCAAATAAATTTTGTCCCAGATTTATTAAAATATCATTTGATAGAAAAATTTAGAGAGACTCCAAAAAGGTTGATTTCTCACTTTATATTGGCGGTTTTTTCTCTCTAATGTAAGTCTGAAACAATATTTTGGTCAAGTAGAAAAAGCATTTGAAAAAGGAGTTTTAAAAAGTGCTCAGTATGTACAAATTAGAGGACAGAAGTAGGAACAGTGATTAAGCAATATGGTTTTGCTTTACTTCCCAGATTTTAAAGTTAGGTTTTGCTCTATCCTTTATAAGTAATCACTTCTTTTAAATGATGGAAGTTTTTAATGAATCATATGAAAAATAATTACTGATGGGAATTTTGAAGTATTTATGGATAAAATGGACTAGATTGCAACTTTCTTTAGAGAAACAAAAAATCTATTAGTATTTTAATATGAACAAACATTAATATTAATAAAAGTCAAAGTTTAATTTTTCAAATAGAAGCAAATTCCTTGATCTTTTAAAATTACTAAAATAGATAATAGGACACAAAAAGTCATAGAAATCTGTTAAACACCACAAGATGGCAATGTTGTAGTTACTATATCTTCTTGCATTTTGAATTGTAAAAGTTACATAAATTGTCAAACTTTCAGATGAAAATAATTCTCATTATTCAAACTGGAATTAGGTAAAATTAGCTGCTGTGTATATTGGCTCCAGATTCTCTTAGATATACTCTCACCTTGCCAGTTATCTTAGCTTGTTAGAGATAATGAATCTTCAGAAAGCTTTTTCGTTTCCACAATATCATGTTCCACCCTCATCCATCCTGGACGGCAAATATAAAGGGATAACATTGGTTGAAAGTGATTTCCCTGTGATTCTGGAGCGATGGAAACCCCTGAACATGTCCTCTTTCACTGCTCTCTCTATAGAGACATTCAAACAAATTTATTTTCCTGATAATTAATAGGTTTCCTATTGTAAGGTATCCTTACATACATTATGTATGTAATATAGGATTTTACAATTTAAGGATTAATATTACATTATAGCTTAGACCATGCTTTTGTTTATGTTCAATTGATAGGCTGTCAGATTATGACTTTAACAGATATTATTTGCTATTTGTCATTATTTTATTTTAGAACTTTTAACTAGAAACTCTTAGAGTATTTTTAATTGTATTGGCTTTGACTGTAATAAATATTTTAAATTTGCTGTATATATTAGTGACTAGATTTTTTGGAATATGATAATGCACAACTTGAATGTAATAATGATCAACTTCAAGACTACCTGTAAGCATGAGTGACTATGAGCAAAACTTCCCAGTCTAGGAATAGTTATAATTGATACGTACATTAATGTCCTGAATACCATTGCCACTTGCTCCTACCCTGGGGTCTTCGCTGATAAATATCCAAATCTTAATGGACAAGTCTCCAAGAGAGGCATCATTGCCACCTCAGTCCAAGCCCAAGTCTCAGACTGCCTGGTTACTCCTCTCATCTGTGATCAAATCATGGCAGAGGACAACCTTATTACAGATAGACCAGGTATTCACTACTAGGAGGCAAAAGCCTGGCTCCTTAGAGATTTGCTAATTGGGATCTTTGGGCTGAGATTAGGGGACTGGAACACATCAGAGAAACAGTCTACTGAGGACACATTCCCTGAGAGTTGCCAACTCTTTGTCTTCCATCATATCTCGCTCTATGTGTCACTACAGTGATATTCAGGCTGCCCTAGACTTTTAGAAATCCCTTTTCTATACTAGAATTAATTAAGGAACCAAAATGTCAATGTACCAGTCAATATTTGATGACATAAATGTATATTACTGAAATGGCCTTCAAATTTTTGACAAATCCTAAAAATATGAGTATACCAACTTTTTTCTTTTATAATCTGACAATTTTTTTATTCACAGCATATAGCACTTTCTACATTGTTGGGTTAATATTATCCATGCAGATACCTTTTGTTGGATTTCAGCCAATTAGGACAAGTGAGCACATGGCAGCTGCAGGTAAGAAAGAATTTAATATATTGAAATATATATACAGTTAGATTTTAATAAAAAATAAACTAATGAAAATGATATTTAGAATATAGAAAAGAAGAAAGAAAAAGCCAAAGGTGTAGAAAAGGAAGAAAGTAATAACATCTGATTTTATTTATAGTACTTATGTAATTTTATTTCTTATTCTATTATTACAGCATAAACGTGATTAGGAAAAAATGGTTTAGAAGTTATAATTTTCTAACATGATATCCAGAAATCTCTATTTGTGTTGGTTTATAGGCTGCCTTAATATTCTAAAAGAAAGGTAGAATGTAAATCAAATAAACAAAAATAAAATAAGCATTGTAAAATGGAAGTTCCTATATAGCATAAGAATAATTTTGAACAATTTTGCCTAACCATTACAGATACTTACAGGTAGTCCTCAAGCTACAACTGTAATTAAAACATCAGCTGACTGCTTCGCTTAGCTACCACAATGCAGGCCATTGTCCTAACCCTAGACTTGTTAAATAGTTTGGAGGGGGTCCCAGGTAAAGAGCATGGAGATGTCACACTGAGCTGGGGGAGAGTGCTGTGATGGAACGCAAGCTTAAGAATGCCAAGAAAAGAGATTGTGTGATGCTTGCTTGCGTACAGTCACAGAGAGACCATGGAAAGAGGATGTAGAATGTATGTGTGCGATTGCAGAGAGGCTTAGAAAGAGGGTGTGGGGTGCATCCATCTCAGGGAGCCCATGAAAGGAGGATGTAAGATGGGGGGGGGGGTGACAGGAACCTCAGGAAAAGAGGGCACAAGGTGTGTGTGAGAAGAGGGGGAAAACAGTGCTGTGCATGCAGGTGGAGAGAAGATGGGAGAAAGACTCTTCTAAATGACTCAAAATCTTCCTTGACAGCTTCTCCATTGATTTTGCTTGTAGAAGCCAGTAGGGAATGTTACAAATTGTGATCACATAACAGCAGGCACTTGAAATTGGTCATAATTAAAGCTGGTTACCAAACACCCAAATTTTATTCATGTGACTGCTGGGGCACTGCAAGGCCCAGAACTTCAAGTACGGGTAATTCTCGACTTTCAACCATTTGTTTAATAACTGAAGTTACAATGGCATTGAAAATGTGATGTGACCGTTTTTCATAATTATGACCATTACAGCATCCCCATGGTCACATGATCAAATTTTGGTGCTTAATAACTGGTTCATATTTATGATGGTTGCAATGTTCTGGATCACCTTTTGTAACGTTCTTATAAGTAAAATCAGTGAGGAAAATAGATTCACTTAACAACTATGTTACTAACTTAACAACTTCAGTGATTCAACAATTGTGGCAAGAAAGGTCATAAAAAGGGAGAAACTCATTTAACAATTGTGTCACTTAGCAATATAAATTTTTGGCTCAATTGTGGTCATAGGTTGAGAACTGCCTGCAACTCCATTAGTTCAGAACAACTGAAGCTTTGAATAGTTGCTGAAGAAATGGTCAGTCTTATTTGTAGTCAGATTCATTTTACTCTTATTCCTCCCTAGCCAGCATCTCTTTTTACTTTTACCATCGGGCAGAAGACACAGAAGTATAGCCAGCCAGACAAACAGATTTAAAAACAGCTTCTACCCATGGGCTGTCAAACTCCTAAACACGATATAGCACCACAAACAGATTAATATGATGAATTTCACTGATGCCATTTATCTACCATGATATAAGATCATGTTGCCCAGAATATGATGTACATATGGAAACATATGGCTAGTTTTTTTCTCTAACTACTTGTATAAAGATTATTCTTTATATTATTCATGTTTTCTTATATTCTTGCATGACTGCACCAGTAAAGGCTAAACCAGTTTGGTTGTATACATAGACAATGACAATAAAGACTTTGAGCTTAAATGTTGCAGAAATTTTCCCAGTAATAATCCTATGCTGATTGTGTGCCATCATTCACTAACCTCGTTGATGGCAAAATTATAAATAAGATTATCAGTAGTTATTTTGAAAGGCAAAATATGCAAAGGCACTGCCTAAAGATTGCTAACAAACGTAGCAGCACTTAGACTTATGCACCATCCCATAGTGCTTTATAGCACTCTCTAAGCAGTTTACAGAATCAGCATATTGCTCCCAACAATCTGGATCCTCATTTTATTGACCTTGGAAGGATGGAAGACTGAGTTAACCTTGAACTGGTCAGGATAGAAGGAAATGAACTCCTAGGAGTGGGCAGAGATAGTCTGCAATACTACATTCTAACTACTATGGCACCATGCAGATATTCTACTATTTAGTAATGGATAAAGAGCAGTAGTAGTAATAAATTAGTAATTTTTTGTTTGGAGAGATGTTCCAAGTAGCTATTACATTTCCTGATCAGAAAGGAACTATGAAGGAGAATATTACAAGAATATCTACAAATTGGTGAATGGCTATTAGAATGGCAAAATGCACTTCAGCAGAAGTATAAAATGATGTGCAATAGTGCAAAACAAAACAAAACCCAACCTTTACATTTATATTAATGGGTTCTGAGCTGACAAGATTGATCAGGAAAGAATGTTGACAGATTTTAACTGAATGAAAATGTAAACTCTTATGTGAGGACTATTAATAAGCATACCTTGTGCTCCTTAGGATCATTAAGGAGATTGAAAATAACTTTGTCAATGTACAGTGGGTTTATTTAAATCTGTGATGAGGCTTTCTTTGAAATATTCTGTACTGCTCTGATAATCATATCTGAATAAGATATTGAAAAAATAGGAAAAGATAAAAAAATCAGGTAATATCAAAAAGAGCTGGTTTTTATGAGGAAATATTACAGGTTCTAATACAGGGGTATCAAATGAGGAAACAGGCCAACAGGCCGGATACATCAGGAGTAGGCCACAACTATCCCAGTTTCGCGAATGGGGGAAAAAAAGTCACACGACGGCAACCACAAATTTTACATCTGTGTTCTAATATGGTAGAAATATGTCAGAATTTGATGTTTTATCATTGTTGTAATTCAGGACTGTATTTTGTCCCAGAGCATTTTAATTAATTTTTTATTCAGATTCAGTTCAACTTGTTTCATAGAAATAAGTAATTGGGGAAAAAATAAAAATAAGAATAAAAATTAAAATGAATTAAAATGTTAAATATTTCATTTCATTGAGTAATAAAAAAGAAAAATGAACATCCAATGGGGGGGATAAGATAGCTGCAGGGGAAAAAAAGGATATTACAGATCATGAATATATGTACATTAGGAAAATAAGAACATCTTAAAATACAACGGTCATATATGGCAGCATATATAGAAATCCATGTAAATACATAAAAAAAACATGCATAATGTGAACAAAATTACTTAAAATTAGTCTTTGTTTAGAATAAGGAGTGTTTGTTAAACTGTTTCTTTGCATTTTAATAGGTGTATTTGCTCTTCTGCAAGCCTATGCTTTCCTGCAGTATATGAGAGACAGACTAACAAAGCAAGAATTTCAGACATTATTCTTCTTAGGTATATCTTTGGCTGCTGGAATTGTATTCCTGAGCGTTATCTATTTAACATATACAGGTAAGTAGTATCCAATAAATATTTCCTGTTATCAGATAAAGCTTTCTGACAGCTCAAAATTATTGGGTAGAGATGTGCAAAATGTTCCTTATATGAAATTTTCATGCCTAGAACAGCTAGTTTGGGAGTCTGTGCCAGACACAATATGCTCGTTTCAGATATTTTTTGTTTCTATGCATGGAATAACATGGAGCTTTTTTATGAGGAGCAGGCAAGGACATCAACAGCTTGAGGGAATGGCTCCTTGGGCAGGCCACTAGTCTATGCCATGCTTCAGCCATGAGGAGGAAACGAAGGTGCTGGGAAAGTGGGAGGGGGAGCAGTCAGGCCTATGATACATGTTATGCTGAGATGTTGGTGAAGGGTGGAAAAAAAGATGCTGGGAATGTGGGGAGCAGTTGGGCCAGTGGATATGCTATACAGGGAACTTAATGTGGGGAGAGATAGGAATGATGTGAATGAGCCTAAACTTTGTTCTGTCCAGAACAATTATAAATGTTAAATGTTTCATTTCTGCCAAACTATGTCTAGCCTGAAACAAGCAAAATATCAGGAATATGATGGAATATGCTTCTGGAATCAAAACTGTATTTTAGGTCTGCCTCTGTTCATAAAATAATCATTTCAGATAATCTTCGGAATTATGAGTGGATGTTCCATAAGAAACATGCATTTTATTGTATAGAAATTGATTGTTAAAATTTTTCTAAAAACTGGAAACAAAGGTTCAAGTAGAACAGAAATGCACATTTTAAAGTGTGCGTTTTAATATGATAACTTTGCCCCATCAAAACCCTGCATATAAAGCTAGAGTCCTTTCTGCCTCCGTTTTTGCTATCTTTTAAATTTTGTTCTTATTTCCTGCCGCTATTTCCTGCTGCAGAGCCTGTAATGTCCTTTTCCATTCTGATCTGTTTTTTTTTTAAATCTCTGAGATCATTAAAGAATGTGCAACTAAAGGGAAATTCTATCTTTCATTGTTAAGATGTCTGTGGTTTGTTGTGCAATTAAGATGGTTCAGGCAGTCAGTAAAAATAAGTATCAATACACAAAGAAGGAACAATTTACTTTAGAGCTGGGACTAAGGGAATTAGTTTAAAAGTGAAGTTGGAGACAAATATTTTTTAATATGGATTGATAGAACAATTTCGTTTGAAGGTTTGAAAGTGAATGTATATATGCACAGTAGCTGCTCAGTTACTGTAATATGTATTTTCAGGTTACATTGCACCATGGAGTGGCAGATTCTACTCATTGTGGGATACTGGGTAGGTATAAATATAAGGTAAAATGACATAATCTTTGACCTGTTAAAGGAAAACAGTTAGCCACCAAACACCACGCCATCTCTATCCTAGCAAGGAAAAAAAAGTCAAACATAAATAACAGCTTTTGCTGTCTACATTAAAATACTTTAAAATTTCCATTTGTGTCAATAGAATTTTTTTTATTTATAGTACAAGAACATTTACTTTTTAAAAAATGATTTTTATTTTAGTTTTTTATATTTCATCCCTGGATTCATCTTCTATAGTGTATTCATGATTAATATTGAATTTATACTTAATATTTTATGTTGTCTGCTTTTTATAATTCTTTGTATTAATATACACACTTTAAAGGAAAAGGTAACATTACTTCATTGAATAGAATATAATTATGCCTTACCTTGTTATATAACAATAAATAGTGTGATTTATAAGATGCAAAAGAATACTTTGATATTTATGACATGCCATTTTTTTTCATTCTTTGAATAAATGGCTACATTTGATCATACCATTCAGTTTTTAGCAAGGATGCAAAGATAGTTTAAGAACCACTTTTTCTCAATTTCTGAAATTTAATTGAAATAATATATAGGACATATATACCCATTCCAAAAAAAAGCTTTATATTACAAACCTTTAAAAGATAGGAATATGACTAGTATTTAAAGACATAATGTGTTTAATTTGAAATTTTTCAGTAATCAGCTGTATTTTTATTAACATTTATAGAGTTTCATCACTAAAATAATTTGAATTTGATTCTTTTAAAAAAGGTATGCAAAAATTCACATCCCAATCATTGCCTCAGTGTCGGAGCATCAGCCTACAACTTGGGTTTCCTTCTTTTTTGATCTACATATTCTCGTCTGTACTTTTCCAGCAGGCCTGTGGTTCTGCATCAAAAACATCAATGATGAAAGAGTTTTTGGTAAGAAGAAATAACTTTTCAAAATGAAGCTAAACTGAATTGCTAGCATTCTTGTATTTATTAGAACATATTTCTCAGGAATTAAAAATTATACTTAATGCATTTTTTATTTAGGTTCATTAACTTTCTTTACAATCAAAGTCATTTTATACATTTATTTTTATAATAGGCAACCCATGGCCTGCTGAGTCATATAGGTTTGTGCTGTTTATCCTTCCCTCACTTTCTTCAGTAAAGCCCCTATGAAGCTGCCTCCTTACCATTTCATCTCCTTCTTCTTGGCTGACCCACAGAACTGCCTGCCACTTTGTTAAGAGGGAAAAGAGTTATGGACCATGAGAAAAAATTCATTCTCATCTCCCTAGCCTTCCTCTAGGGAGGAAGGAGGCTCACTCTTCAAAATTGACAAAGTGAAGAGGGTCTGAATTCTTTCTGAATTCACTGTATGTAATGCTGGATTCAGCAAAAAATACTCTTGTCAAAACATAAGAACAGACTGAAAATGTTGAAGCTGATATGATGATAAAAGACCACTAGAACAATAGCTACTTACTAAAAAGGTAAAGGTTTCCCTGTCAGTTGTGTCCGATTCTAGGGCACAGTGCTCTTCTATTTCTTGGCTGAGGGAGCCAGCATTGTCCAAAGACCATTTCTGTAGTCATGTGGCCAGCATGGCTATATGGCAAAGGCACACAGAATGCTATTACTTTCTCACTGAAGTAGTACCTATTAATTCAGTTGCATTTTTATACTTTCGAGGTGGGCATGAGTTGTGGCAAGAAATTAGCATTCATTAAATAGTCCTTCTTTTTAAAGATGATATAATTCAAATGATAATAAAGTTTTATTCATATGAACTTCCAGGAAATAAACATTGAAGCTTTAATTCCAAGCTTACAGTGCACTTGAAACATTGCATCTGTGAGGAACCTAATATTAAAACTGAATGTCTGTGTGTCTTTGCAGTGGCTTTGTATGCAATCAGTGCTGTTTATTTTGCTGGAGTGATGGTTCGCCTGATGCTAACTTTGACTCCAGTGGTTTGTATGTTGTCAGCCATTGCTTTCTCAAATGTTTTTGAACATTATTTGGGTGATGATATGAAAAGAGAAAATCCTCCAGTAGAAGATAGTAGTGATGAAGATGATAAAAGAAATCCAGGAAACCTTTATGATAAGGTGAGCCTTGAAAAGTTTGATATCTATCTAAATTAATTTAAACAGAAATGTTTAATGTAGGTGAAAATCATATGTGGAAATAATGTTTGTCAGCGGTCCCCAACTTTTCCACCTTGGTAGCCTGCTGCAGGGGGGGCCTGTGAGTGGCAGGCACACATGCACAGCTCTATTGATGCGAGCAGTGGGCACACATGCCTTCCTCGCATGCAAAGGCAGTTTCACACATGAGCAGCAGGCCCTTGTGCTCACACGCGAGTGGAGGGCCTTTGCGCTCACACATGAAGCTCCACGGTTTTAAACAGGCCGCAGCCCAGTAGGTTGGGGAACTCCCTATTGTTTATGATCTCTTCATTAAACTGTTCATTTTTTTCTTCTTTCATTATGATTGTACCATTTTAATGTCCAAAACATGGTTGAATATATTAAATGAAGGCAGATTTAGACTGTTAGTATCCCTTCATACATTCCATTTTGAAAAACTCTTTTCACCTGAAATATTTTTAAAGTGCTTTTTAAAATCAGAAATGGTGAGACTTTCTTATCTAAAACAGGATATTTACTCTGAAATCTGATAGATTAAATGGAAAGGGTTAATTTGTTTTCTTTATTCAGGCAGGTAAAGTGAGGAAACATATTTCTGAGCAGGAAAAAACTGAAGAAGGTCTTGGGCCCAATATAAAGAGTATTGTCACAATGTTAATGCTAATGTTATTGATGATGTTCGCTGTTCACTGTACATGGGTAACCAGCAATGCCTATTCCAGTCCAAGTGTTGTCTTAGCCTCTTACAATCACGATGGGTAAGATTTGCTATTTTTATGTATCCATTATTTATGGTACATTGTAATTACACAAAGCATTGCTAATATGTAGTGGTAATTATTTTGTCATAATCTTAACTTTTATTTTTCTAAATAGCACAAGGAACATTTTGGATGACTTTAGGGAAGCATATTATTGGCTAAGACAAAATACAGATGAACATGCCAGAGTAATGTCTTGGTGGGATTATGGCTATCAGATAGCTGGAATGGCAAATCGAACTACTCTAGTTGATAATAACACTTGGAATAACAGCCACATAGCTCTGGTATGTAGTTATTATTGATCACAGCTGTCACTGTACGTATTGGTTATATTGTAACATATTGAACATTATATTCAATTACGCTAATCAAAGCTTAATTCTAAAAAGATTATGAGACAGGAATGTACTAAGATTATAGTGGGATCTTTATAGGATTCAGTTCACACTTAATATAATTTTTATGAAAAAAAATATATTGATATATGTAGACTGATTTCATTACTGTATCTTATTTTTCCCAAAATTGGAATTTTTAAAAATGTTATTGCTATTTTAAACTGCATGTTTTCTTGCATGTGAACTTTACAAGGCACACCAAATGAAGCTGGTTATTTATCTGAATAGTAATGTTTTTGCCTCAAATCTCAGCTGAGTTTATTTTTCTCCCAGTAAAATAACACATTGCAATATTAAAGTTGAATTTTAGATTGGACAAGGCAGGTAACATAGAGGATTGGGTAGAAAATAGTATTTTTGCAAGGATGGGATTGATAGAAAGCTTGAATTTGGATACCTTTTTTGTTGTGTGATCTAGAAGATTACTAAATTAATTTATTTTTTACTTAGACAAAATTCTAAATTGGATTGGGTTTATTTCATAAGAGATTAATAGCTTCTTTGGGTGTGTTGGATTAAGCTTGTGATTTGATAATATTTTTTTTTCAGCAGAAGTAAATAAAACTCTTTCTTGTTCAAATTGGTTTCACATATATTCAATTTACATGTAGTCCTTAGGTCACATATGTTCAACAATAGTTCACAATTATGGTAGCCCTCAACAAATGGTTGATCCCTAAAATCGTGACTATTACAGTTCCCTTGTGGTCATGTGATAAAAATTGAGTTGTTTAGCAACCTGTCTGCATTTACCAGTATGACCATGGGGCAAATCAGTTCCTCTGGTCCACATATCTCTCCCCTTCCCATCTTTCCATTTCGTCACCTATGTGCTTCATCACTAAGTTGGCAGCATTTGGGCTATCCTTTACTTCAGCCACAAGACAATCTCAACCAAGAAGTGATGCCTCAAGTACCACAATACAGTGGCTAAGTGCTGCAGCGCAAAACTCTAGTTGTGAGCACCTCCCTGTGCATCTTTAATCCTGCTACTTCCAGCTGACCTTCACTATCTTCCTCCCAGTGCCGACAAGGCATGTGCTGCCTGAATATTTGCTAGGCAACTGCTAGCCATGTCTTCTTCTCAATGCTATTTGCATCATACCTTCCCTGACTTCCCACACTTGTACCACAACACTGCCATCTCCAACTTCTGCATCAGTTCTCCCCCATCTCCACATGGCACTCTTGCACTCCTTACTTAGAATTCTCACCAGTCTTGCTTAAACTGCACACCTTAAATTACTGGATTGCCATTGCTAGGCAATGCAGTCATGTGACATTGCACAATATGAAAGCATCACTTAGCAATGACAATCCTGGCCTTAACTCCAGAACTACCTGTTATGATATGTACAGAATAACCCTTGAGTAACAAGGATATGCACATGGAAACGTTTATGAGAATAGTTATGAATAATTATCCAGCCACACACAGATACACTAAATTGGGTTAAAGTTTACTTTAAGAAATAGCACAGTCCAATAAATGGTCCAGGTCATATACGTTTTACAGTCCAAATAATATCCAGTTACAAAATCTTCTTATCGGTTGCCTTTGTCATTTACAGTAAACAAAGATATCAAAGTATAAGCACAGCATAAACACAACAGAGTCTCCGAGTCAAACTGAGATAGCAACAGAATGTCAGAGAAACAGAATGTCAGAGAGAGAAACATATCAGAGAGAGCAAGCCATGATCTCTAGCTCCCTCTTATGGCAATTCACAACACAATCAACCAATCGGAATATAGTACAAATCAACACAGTGACTTTGTCTTAAAGCTACAAACATACATTGTTGGTTTATATATTGCCAACCCAACTAATTGGTGGACAGATTCCAACATTCTCCCCTTTGGGTTGGTCAATATATAATACATTACATTTTTAAACCATAATTCTCACAACACTCTTTATGCTTAATTGCACCTTGAGCTTTCGTGAAATCTGCAATATTATGTTCAGTCATGCAGTATTCTAACTGAATTAATTTATTTTGAACACACTGTCTATCGTTCAAATATCTCAAATCAGTATGTTTAGACCTTGTTTTAATAGCTAAATTAGTAGCATATTAATTGCAGATTGATTGTCTTCATAAACAATAAACGGATCACGTACAGTAATTCCAATATCCTTCAACAATTGTTTATAAGTATATCAGTTCTGTACACAGTAAAGATAAACATGAGAATTCCGCTTCCATAGTGGATAAACTAATATGTTGTTGCCTAATAGACTTCCATCCTCTTAAAGCATTACCCAACATTACCACTTTACCTGATGTTGACTTATGAGTCATTATATCAGTAGTAAAACTTGCATCAGCATATGCAGTTAACATTAATTCATTACTTGGTTCTAAATATAATGAATAATTGATTGTGTGTTTTAAATACCTAATTATTCACTTAGCTGCTTCCCAATGCCTTTCATTTGGTTCAGCATTATACCTAGCCAATTGGTTTACACTGTAAGATATATCTGGTGTAGACCAATTACTCAGATATGATAGACTACCAATTAAGGATTGATATATTGCCTTATCAAACATAGGACTTTTGATATCACTATGTGTAAATTCCTTACTCATTAGTGTCATAGCAGATTTACAATGCTCCATGTTATAGCATTTTAATAATTGGCTAATCTTCTTAGCTTGCAAAATTTTAAAACCTTTATTCGTTTTCACTATATCAAGATCCAAATAATGCTTAATTTCCCCTAAATTTCTAATCCTGAACTTTTCCTGTAATCTATAAACAATATCATTTGCTTCTTGTTCAGTTTTAATTACAATTGCTATGTCATCCATAAATAACAGTAATAGAGAAATTAAACCATCTTTTTTCTCTTCGGAACAAACAAGGATCAGCTATACCAGCTTCAAAACCTATTGAAACTAATTCCTTTATAATACATTTATTCCATTCATAACCTGATTGCTTTAGACCATGAAGACTTTTCTTTAATTTCCAATAATCAGTTTTTCCATCATCCTTTAAACCTAATGGCTTTTTCATAAAGATGGTATGTTGTAAAGGTGCATGTAGATGTGCAGTTTCAACATCTACATGGTTTATTTTACATTTATTCTTAGCTGCCCAAACTAATGCTGCTCTCAATGTATTTGCTCTCAGACTAAGTGCAAACACTTCATCATAGTCTTTATCTGACTGAGCAAATCCTTGAGCAACTAATCTTGCTTTATGGGTAATAGTCCCATCCACACCAGTCTTTATCTTATACACCCATTTGCAACCTATTGCACGCTCACCTGATGGTAACTTTACATCCTCATACACCTCTAAATCCTTTAACGATTTTAACTCCCTGTTCATAGCTTCCTGCCAAGCTACCTGATCCTTTGTAGGATACAGTTTTATTTCATTGAAGTTAGAAGGTTTTGTATTAACCTGACATACAATGCTTGCTTGAAATCTCAGGTGGACGTCTCCCTAGTTGACCTCCTAGGCAACTCAGTACATGTTGTTGGCGTGTCCTCTTCCTTTACCTCCCCTATCAAATCCTCGTCTTCTACAGTCATAGAGGGTTCTTCTATTGATGATTCCTCCATTGAGGATTCCTCCACTATCTTATCATCAATATTATTATCATCAGGATTATCGGTAAACAATGGAGTCTCAACAACAACACTATCCTGTACCTTATTATATTCCTGTTCAAGCTTTCTCCAGCCAACATGCTCCATAAATTTAGCACTTGCACTGCAATATACATTAGTAGTACCTGGCTCCCAAAATCTAAATGATCTATGATTAGCTTTATAACCTACAAAATATAATTGTCTCGCTCTATGTTGTCTCTTTCGCCTTACTTGCATGGAAATATGAACCCATGCTGGGGTTCCAAGTGTATGTAAATAACTGAGATCTGGCTTTTTTCCATTCCAACTAATAAATGGTAATTCACTAATCATTGAATTCACTATGTTATTCAAAACATGGTTAGCACACATTATTGCTTCACCCCAAAGTTTCTCTGATAAACCAGAATCCGAAATCATAGTCCTAGCCATAGCCTGTAATGTTTGTCCTCTATGTTCAATATATGAGTTATGTTGTGTTCTATAAGGAGCAGAACGTTTATGTTCAATGCCAGCTTTCTGTAACATGGCTTCAAATTTTCGATGGTAAATTCAGTACCATTATCTGTTACTAAGCTAATAACTTTCTGTTTCTTTTTCCTTTCAGCAAATTTTAGCCAGTTTACAAAATGCTGATACGTTTCTTTCTTCATTTTCATTAAATAACAGAAACCATATCTGGAAAAATGATCAATTATACTTAATATGTAACAGGCTCCACCTAAACTAGGTTTCATAGGTCCAATAATATCAGCAAAAACAACCTCTAATGGTTCACTGGTTTTGAATCCATTTACCCTATTTGCAAGAGTTACCTTGCTTTTTGTTTGATTGCAAACATTGCAATTTAAATACTTTGTACAAGGTTTTAATTTTATACCATTAGATAACTCAACAATTTTCTTTAGCATTTTGAAATTTATATGTCCCATATGTCTATGGAGCAGATGAATACATTCATCATGAGGCTTTTTATTCTCATAAACTGAGTTAGCATTAATTAATGGATTATCATGTATAATAAATAAACCATTATCCAATGTTGCAGTAACACTTTTACCCTGTTTTTCAATTAAACATTTATCTCCCTGAAAAGTTACAACAAATCCTGCTTTTACCATTTCTCTTACAGATAGCAAGTTAAATATCATTCTAGGTACATATAACATCAGTAAATGTTCATTAATACATGAACAATATGCAGTACCTTCTCCAGATGCTCTCAATTTCCATTCATTAGCTAATGATACATGCTGTTTACTCTTTTTCATGTTAACAAATCTCTTTACTTTTAGTTATACCCTGCGATGCTCCACTGTCAACTACCCATATATCATGGTTTACAGTTGTAGTTGTACATGATATGGCTAAACTAACATCTTTATAAGCTCTCTGTATATTAATAGCATTCTGTTTCTTACCCTTTTTACAGTATCTGGCTTTAGCCCCACAAGACCTTTAGCCCCACAAGAAAAACATTTCCTAACAATATAGGCAGTTGAAGACAGTTTTTCTTCCTGTGGTTATCTTTCTTTCAGTTCATTTCTACTTGCCTTCTTCTTGACTCTTCTAACAGTCTTCCAGTTATGCCAGTCAATGTAAATTCATCTCTGTTTAAAACTTCCAGTGAAGACACATAGTCATCATAAGTTTCATCTAAAGAAGAAAGAATGATGTAAACTTGATGCAACTCTGAGAAAATCAGCTCCTTTTCATGTAGCTCTTGTAAAGTCCTTTTCATAAACTCCAAATAAGCTAACATATCTCCACCTTTTATAAGACAGGCTCTAAACAGTTTACGTGTAAGGTGTATATGTGCACTCAAACTATCTCGAACATAAATCCTCTTCAAAATGTCCCAACACCTAGTAGCAGATTCTTCACCACGAATATGGACTAACTGCTGATCACTCAGTGTCAGTCCAATTATACTAAGAGCCTTTTCATTATCCTGGTTAAAGTCAGCTATTTTCTTTTTATCTTCATCATTCAATGGGTCCCAAGCTGTTACATCCGGTGGACTATTAACTGCAGTCCATAATCCGTCTTTACGCAAAAGTAGGCTGCACTTCATAGACCAGGAAACATAGTTTGTTCCATCTAACCGGGTTATTGGGGATATACTGGTTGATCGTTCTTGTGCCATTGTTAGTTTAAAAATAAACCGCAATCAGCTGGCTGAATATGAAACTGCATATTCACACTGGTTCTCAATATCTCTCTGGGGCCATAACCAATGTTATGATATGTACAGAATAACCCTTGAGTAACAAGGATATGCACATGGAAACGTTTATGAGAATAGTTATGAATAATTATCCAGCCACACACAGATACACTAAGTTGGGTTAAAGTTTACTTTAAGAAATAGCACAGTCCAATAAACGGTCCAGGTCATATACGTTTTACAGTCCAAATAATATCCAGTTACAAAGTCTTCTTACCGGTTGCCTTTGTCATTTACAGTAAACAAAGATATCAAAGTATAAGCACAGCATAAACACAACAGAGTCTCCGAGTCAAACTGAGATAGCAACAGAATGTCAGAGAAACAGAATGTCAGAGAGAGAAACATATCAGAGAGAGCAAGCCATGATCTCTAGCTCTCTCTTATGGCAATTCACAACACAACCAATCGGAATATAGTACAAATCAACACAGTGACTTTGTCTTAAAGCTACAAATATACATTGTTGGTTTATATATTGCCAACCCAGCTAATTGGTGCACAGATTCCTAACACTACCTATACATGAACTTTTTCTGATGTACATATTTGTATGCAACTTTGGAATTGAAACCCAAGTTGTCAAATTTCAAATTCACAGCTGGAAAATGTGTCTATTAAACTTGAAGGAGCTAGAGTTGGTTTATTTAAAAAAACATGCAGACTTAACCAAATTCTTGTGTGTGTGTGTGTGTGTGTATGTATATGTATATATGTATGTATTTATGTGTGTATATATATTCAGCAGAATCTCATCTGTCATCATCAAGCTCGTGTATTGGGTTCATCTGTGTGTCAGGCTTTCCCAGCCGTTTCTGTTTTAAATTTGGTGCTAGCCTCATGCTTTGTTAGAATGTTTTTTTCTTCATCCCGATTGGTTGAGAGTCTTAGTCTGTGTTTATTGGTCTTGGAGTTTGCTGTGTTCTGCTTGATTGGTGTTTCTAATATCTTCTGTCTGTTTTGTAGCTTTTTTTTTGTCTTGATTGGCTGGCAACATTGTGTTTCGTGTATTGGGGGCTTTTAGCGGGCTTGGCTTGCATAGGTACATAAAAACTGAATTATGCACCCTGACCAAAGTAGCCAACGGCTTCCACAAAAGCAAAATCACAGGCCTGATCCACAAAAACACACTGAGACATAATAGAGACCTAGAAAACCCCAGCTACAGAATTATCAGAGAAGCCATAGAGATTGAAAAATGACCTGAAAGCATGAATAGAAGAGATGACTCCACCAGACTGTCAATTATCTGGAAGCCTGCACTCAAACAAAAAAATCTCCACACCACAAGTCAAACAAACACCTGGGCACAAACAGACCCCCCCCCCCGATACCTCCAGCCCAAACACACCACAGCCAGCCACCTAGATGAAACCTAGCTTCCTAATAAACGATAGCCAGCCATTCGTCCGAAGCTAAGCTGCGCTAAAAGCCCCCAATACACGAAACACAATGTTGCCAGCTAATCAAGACAAAAAATGCTACAAAACAGACAGAAGATATTAGAAACACCAATCAAGCAGAACACAGCAAACTCCAAGACCAATAAACACAGACCAAGACTCCCAACCAATCAGGATGAAGAAAAAACCATTCTAACAAAGCACAAGGCTAGCACCAAATTTAAAACAGAAACGGCTGGGAAAGCCTGACATACAGACGAACCCAATACACAAGCCTGATGATGGCAGATGAGATTCTGCCGAAATGTTGCTACAACTTTAAAAGCACAGCTATAATGACGTGGGAAAATACCCGAACAAAGCTGAATACCATACTTATAAATATCCGCAAAAACTTAAGGAAATATATATATCTGCCCATATCCCAGTCTCCTTATCAAAGGTAACTTCTTGTCTTTCCAGTTGTTGATTTGCCTGTTTTATTTTCTTCAGTCCTCTCTTTGTCAGCTGATTTGTCAATCCTATTTTTTGCTCCAGTCCTTGGTTTCTTTGCTGATGTGACCAGAGTCTATCTGGTCTTTCTGCTCCTTTTGCTTATCTTTTGTCTGGTCTTCTTCATCATGCTGTTGCTTTATTTGCTGGTTTTTCTGTTCCATATTTTCCCCCGTTCATATTCCATTTGTTGAATTAAATGGTCCTTTTTGTCCAATCTTTCTGTTGCTTCCACCAATTCATGGGCAGTTTGATCTTTATTCAATGTCTTTTGCAAACTGTTTTCTACTTTCTGGTCCAAACCATCAACTAAATTAAAAACATTTTGGAACACCAAGGCCATCTAATCAAGAAATCCTCTCATTCCCACAGTTGTTCCTTCAACTCCAGCCATAATAGTGACAAAAGTAGAACAAACAATCACACCTCAATCGCCAGTAGGTATTTGTTTCATTCAGTCTCTATTTCTTTCAAAACACAGTAAATTGTTTAAATGAGCAATTCCAACATTTACTCAGTACTTTGATAGTCCAATATATTTTCCAAGTTCTTTAAATCTGCTCTGTGATTTTAGTCTTTTATTCTAACTTTCCAGAATCTCTTTCATAGAATGTTTCCCTTATTTCCACCTCTGGTGAGCATAAGGCTATAAGTTTCCAGGACACTAGGAGTCACTTTTCCTTCCGTCAGTAGATGGTGATTTCAACTTACTTTTCAGCATAATCCTCTTTAAAAATGTTTTTTTCCACCACTTGGATAATTATAATTAAATTCTCTAGGATTTTTTTTAATCCTTAGGGTAACTTGTAAAGAAGTAAAATTGTCTGACCCAGCAATACAGTTTCTAGTCACTGTTCCCTTCGCTTGTGCACTGTCTTGGGTATTCTGGCTGTTCCCAGCTTCATGGCAGCCATGTTGAATGACTGCCACTATTCCACATCTTCGGATGAGGGAGAATTTCCAAGTCAGGGAGGAGAGAGGCAGCTCTCCTCAACCTTTAAGGCGCCCCCCCCCTTTACTTCACCATCCCTCCAGAGTGGCTGTGGCTCCTTTTGGAGCTCTCTGATGGGAAAGCTTGGGGCAGAGTTTGCTGTCGTTGCCTCTGATGGTGCTAGAAGTCTTAACCAAATTCAAAATACCTAGAATAAAGGTAAATTTAAGGAGAATATATTTATATTTATTTTAAAATATTTTTTATTCTAGGTAGGAAAAGCTATGTCATCAAATGAGACAGCAGCCTACGAGATTATGAAAAGCCTAGATGTGGATTATGTCTTAATAATATTTGGAGGTGTAATTGGCTATTCTGGTGATGACATCAACAAATTTTTGTGGATGGTAAGAATAGCAGAAGGAGAACATCCTAAAGATATTAGGGTAAGTCAGGACAGTTTTTAAACTAGGTACTTAGGATATATTTTTTTCCTGCCTTAGTCTTTTTGTTTAATCTGACAAGATCTTGTGCTTTCATCTTTCTTTAAAAGAAATTATCCCAAATTTGTTTGATATTTCTAAGGACACTTACATTGTTTATAATTACATAGTGTTCTAAGTAACTAGCATATTTAGTAGTATTTACTGTGTATTTGTCACATTTGATGTTTTAATGCAATATAGCCAATATAGCCAAAAGTGAAAATGAAATGAAAACATACTGTCATATAGTTTTAAGGCAACAAGACAAAAAGTAAAACAAGGAATTGCAAAATAAATATTTAAAAATGAATTAGTAATCAAATCATTTTTTACACTTGAATTGCCCACTTTTGTAAGAATTCTTGAATAGAGTAGAATAGAATGGAATGGAATTCTTTATTGGCCAAGTGTGATTGGAGACACAAGGAATTTGTCTTTGGTGCATATGTTCTCAGTGTACATAAGAAAAAATAAAATACATTCATCAAGAATTGTAAGATACAACACTTAGTAATAGACATAGATTACTATAAGCAATAAAATCATACATAGGTTACTAATACCAATCAAAACATACTAAGAAAATAAAACAATATAAATTATAAAGATACAAGTGGGAAGAGATAGGTAATAGGAAGGATGACAAGAATAATAGTAATACAATCTTATTAAGTAAGTTGACAGTGTTGTGGGAGTTGGTTGTTTAGCAGAGTGATGGCATTCTGAAAAAAACTGTCCTTATGTCTAGTTGTTCTGGTGTGCAGTGCTCTATAGCGTCATTTTCATGGTAGAAGTTGAAACAATTTATGTCCAAGATGTGAGGGGCCTGTAGACATTTTCACAGCCCTCTTTTTGACTCATGCAGTATACAGGTCCTCAATGGAAGGCAGGGTGGTAGCAACTGTTTTTTCTTCAGTTCTAATTATCTGTTGAAGTCTGTCTGTCTTGTTTGTCTGCAGAGCCAAACCAGACAGTTATAGAAGTGCAGATGACAGACTCAATAATTCCTCTATAGAATTGAATCAGCAGCTCTTTGGGCAGTTTGAGCTTTCTGAGTTGGTGCAGAAAGAACATTCTTTGCTGTGCTTTTTTGATGACGTTTGTGATATTAGGTGTCCATTTTAAGTCCTGAGATATGATAGAACCTAAAAACTTGAACGTCTCTACTGTTGATACTGTATTGTGTAGTATTGTAAGAGGTTGCAGTATAGGAGGGTTTCTCCTAAAATCTACCACCCTTTCTATGGTTTTGAGTGTATTTAGTTCAATATTGTTCTGGTTACACCACAAGGCTAGTTGTTCAACTTCCCATCTGTTTGCAGATTCATCGTTGTCTCGAATGAGACCAATCACTGTTGTGTCATCTGCAAACTTCAGTACTTTAACAGAGGGATGTTTTGAGATTCAATCATTGGTATATAGTGAGAAGAGAAGTGGAGAGAGCACACAGCCCTGGGGGAGCTCCTGTGCTAATTGTACAAGCATCTGATGTGATTTTGCCTAGCTTCATCTGCTGCTTCCTGTCTGTTAGGAAGCTTATGATCCATTTACAAGTGTGGTCAGGTATAGCAGCTTGTTTAGTTTAGTTAGAAAAATATATGGAATGATGGTATTGAATGCTGAGCTGAAGTCTACAAAGAGGACCCTTGCATAGGTCATTGGAGATTCAAGATGTTGTAGGATGTAGTGCAGAATCATATTAACAGCATCATCTGTCGATCTATTTGCTCGGTAGGTAAATTGCAGGGGGTCTAGCAGCAGATCCATGATGGCTTTTAGGTGGGACAGTACTAGCCTTTTAATGGTTTTCATAACTACAGATGTTAGAGCAACCAGTCTGAAGTCATTCAGTTCCTTGATGGAAGGTTACTTTGGCACTGGGATGATAGTAGAGCATTTGAAGCAAGAAGGAACATAGCACATCTCTAGTGATTTATTAAAGATTCGGGTGAAGATGGGGGCCAATTGATCAGCTCAAGCTTTTAAGCAAGAAGGAGTTATCTTGTTTGGGCCCGGTGATTTTCCTGACTTTTGTCTGTGAAATAGACCTTGCACCTCATTCTCTGTAATCACCAGAGGTGGTGGGCCCAATGGAATGGGGTAGGTTGCAGGAGGCTTTACTGTTGTTGGTGTGTCTGAGATGGGGATTGTGGAGATGGATGGCAGTAATTTTCTCTCAACCCTACAGTAAAACACATTCAGGTCATCTGCCATTTGTTGATTTCCTTCAGCATGGGAAGAAGGTTTGCTGTAACCAGTTATAGTTTTCACATGTTTGCTGGCTCATTTGTTGAGAACTGATTCCTTAGCTTTTCAGAGTAGCTTATTTTCGCTGCTCTAATCTCCCTGGCCTTATTGTACTGTATTCTATTGCTTTTTCTGTAGGCTTCTTTTTTGGTACAATGTAGCTGCTTAAGTTTAGCTGTGAACCAAGGTTTATTGTTACTGTATATTGTCAAGTTTCTAGTCGGCACACCTAGGTCTTAACAAAAATTGACATGATGTTACAGTATCTGTGAGTTCATCCAAGTCTGCAGAGGTATCTTCGAACACATTCCAATCAGTGCATTCAAGACAAGCCTGCAACTTTAGCTGTGCCTCCTCAGTCCAAGTCTTCATTGTTTTAATAGTTGGTTTCATGGTCTTGTCTGTAAGCAGGTACAAGGTGAATCATACAATGATCAGAGTGTCCCACAGCTGCTCGTGGGGAAAAAAACCCGATAAGCATCTTTTAATGTTGTGTAGCAATGGTCTAAAGCAGTGGTTCCCAAAGTGGTGGTACCGCCCTGTGCGGATGGTGGGATGCCTTAGGGAGGTGCTAAGAGGCAAGGGGGGCAGCAGGGGGGCCTAAGAGGCAGCGGGGTGTCGCTGGCACTCTGTCCGGCAGCCTCCAAGGGGGGAGAAACAGGTGGCACGCAGATGGCTACCTCTCTCTCCCCCCTTCTTGTCCAGTGCAGCAGCTCTTCCCACGGCAAAATCTACCCATGAAATGAACATGTATGTTTGTGTGTGTGTGTCAGAGGAGTAATGTGTGTCGAGGGGAAGGAAACATTTTTCTCGGAGTTTTGAGCTAGGAGGGGCCAGAACGAGCTGAAGCACCAATGGGAATTATCCCTGCTCCAGTGTCATCAGTCTCTGGGCAGAGTCTCCCTTGACTTCACCTGATGGAGGAGAGAGTTCCGAGCAGAGACAGAAGCAGAGAAAGTGGGAAGGGAATCTTTTCAGTCTTGGGGTGCTGCATTCTGGGGGGGGGTCTTTCATACCAGCTCCAGAGGGGAGGGTGGACTTCCTTTTGTGCCCCCCCCCCATGATTCTCATCCAATCTCCCTTTCTCTGTGCACCTGGAGGGGCGGACTAGATACCCTTTGAATTCCCACAATGCCCAGAGGGCACCCAGGCTGGAGCTGCTGAGACTCCAGAAGGGCAAAGTGGAGCCAGAGCTCAAGTGGTCCTTCCATTCTGCCCCCCTACTCAATCTGGAGGGAGGGAGCCCCCAGCAGCTGCACCAGAGGCCCCCACACTCACCCCAATCCAAAGGGAAGCCAGGAAAACCCTCAGCTGACAGTCCATGCAGGAAGAGACGAAGATGCAGGGATCCCCCATAATCTGGCTGGATCCTCTCCCCAGGCCCCATCCTCTTGAGGGGGGATTTCCATAGGGATCTCTCGGCTTTACAGGAGAAAATGGTGTTTTCCGTCCTTGAAACCCGCTTCCCTCTCGCTTGAAGAACCCCTTCCGATCCCCCCTCAGCCCCCAATGGGAAGGTATCTCCCCTTCTCTTTCTGTGGCTCAGGATCCCACTTTTCCTTGAAAAACAGCCCCTGATGAAGATCCCAGAACAAAGTTTGGCTGTTTCTCCTCCATTTTCCACTCCTTTTCTAGGACAATTTCAACATCTGCCCATCATTTCAAAGCGCAACAATCGATACTTTCATCAGAAAAAAATATACAAAGCAACATTTTTGGGGAGAAATTGCCAATATAAAAATGTGGACATAGAAGTGGAGTCGCGATGAACTTTTTTTCCCTCAGAAATTTGTGTATCTCGGCTGTGGAATATGAAGCACTGCTAAAACACGGGTCATTTTTCTAATGGTTTTTCTTCATTATTTCTTTATTATTATTTTATCATGGTGTAAAATATAAAAAAATAGAGCAAGTGAGGAAATGAGAAAGGGAAGGAAAGGGGAGAAGTGTGGGAGAAAGGATGCGCCGGCCCCGCAGGCACATCGGGAAAGTAGAGCAAAGCCAGTCTGGCTTTGCTCTACTTTTCAAACATGCTGCCACTACCGTGTTCTAGGTGCCAGCCCCGCAGGTCCACCCCATTGAGCCCACTGCACTGGAGGGACCTGCCCAAACAAGTCGAGCGGAGCGGTGCACCAAGTCAATGGGGTGAGCCACATCACAGAATTTCTTTAGTATAGTTATATATAAAAACATAAGCCTCCTCCTTTCTTTTTACCAGATGTTTCTGCAATTCTGTCTGCTCTATAGAGCACTATATAGAAACACTATAGAAATCATCCTTGATTGACAATTAATTAATTAGCAAATTTTCAAAGTTGCAACAAACTTCTCTGGGGCGAAGTATGATCCAGTTTGTGACAACATGTGGGTGCTTGGCAAGCAGCCGTATTTATGGCTCTTTGCAGCGTCCAAGGATCATTTGACCATATCTTACGAAATCTGTACCAAAAACGTATTTATTTCTGGGTTTTGGCTCATAACGACCCATTGGTTCTTTTAACAATCACTGAATTCACTGGATCACTTTTCCAATGATCACTGGGGAAAAAGTCATAAAATCAGATTGGCCACATAAGTGATTTGATTTATGATTGCCATGCCTTAGAACCGTGGTGAACAGCTGCATTATGGTCTTGTGGAAAACTACTTGTACATTCCTCATCATTTTATGCTTCATAGAATACGAATACAATCTCTATGAAAAAATTAGAACTACTCTGAATCACTCTGGGTTTTTTAGCAATTACTTGTTTACAATAACTGATTATTGTAATTTTAATTCTGTTTTATCCTATTTTTCTAATCTGACTTCTTCAATTCCTTCTTTTTCTTAAAGGAAAGTGACTATTTCACTCCACAAGGAGAGTTTAGAGTTGATAAAGCAGGATCTCCAACCTTGCTGAACTGTCTTATGTATAAAATGTCATATTACAGATTTGGAGAAATGCAGGTTAGTCCTACGTTGTTGTTGTTTTATTATTATTATTATTATTATTATTATTATTATTATTATTATTATTATTATTATTATTATTATTATTATTATTATTATTATTATTATACATTTTCCTTTGTTATGCATAATGTTTCCATTTCTGCAATGGCAGTGTACTGTCTGTATCAAATCTCTTTTGAATACACATAATATTATACACACCATAATTATAACCATTATTCTTCACTTCTAATCGCCCTATACAATTTAATCTATAATCATATATAATCCAGTTATAATATTGCTTATGGTATTATTGTGTGTGTGTGTGTAATTGATCATCCTTAATTATAAATTTATTAACTTCTGCTTCTATTTTCTAACCATTTATAAAATAGGTTAAATAGTACACTGTTTCCTCTTTATCCTTAATTTTCATCGTTAACCTGTCCATTTCGGCACAGTCTAGTATTTTCCTTATTACATTTTCAGCTATAGGTATATTTTCATTTTTCCAATTTTGTGTGTACATAATTCTCACTGCAGTTATTACATGTATATATTAAATATGTAATTCTTTTGTTATATTTTCCCGGTGGTATTCCTAGTAAGAACAATTCTGGTTTTAAATCTATTCGTTGTATTGTCATTCTAACCACCTTTATTTTTTTGCCATTGGACAAAATCCACCACATATGGATATAGGAACCCAGAATCTGTTTACATTTCCAGCATTCTGACGATATGTTTTGGAACATCTTTGCCATTCTTGCTGGTGATAAATGCCATCAGTAAAACATTTTGTAAAGGTTTTCTTTATATGTTGTTGACATCATTAGTTTGTAGTTGCTTTCCCAAAGTTTTTGCCAATTGTCTAATTCTATAATATATCCAAAATTTTGGCCCATTCTATCATAGTTTCTTTTACATGTTCTTCCATTTGAAAGTTCAATAAGTAGTTACATATTTTCTTTATTAATTTATTATCTGTCCCTAGAAATATCTGATCTAATTCTAGAGGTTCTTTATAGAATCCATATATTTCTGCATCTTTCTTGTGTCTTGTTTGTATTTGAATATGTGGCCACCAGGCCAAATCTATTCCTTGGTTTTTAGTTCCTGTTTTGATTTTAAATCCCCTTGTTCGTTTAGGATATCTTTATACCTTACAATTTTTTCCAGTTCAAGAGCATTTGGATGTATTAGTGCTTCCATCATGGATAGCCAGACCGGTATTTTCATGTAATGTTTCTGTTTGATTCTTCCCCTTACTGAAAGCAGAGCATTCTTGATATAGTGCCTTTGAAAATATCTCTGTATTTTACTTTTCCCATACCATATAAATGCATGTCACTCCAATTATAAAGTCAATATTCTTTTGTTCTTCAAATTTATCCACTCTTTTACCTATGTGAGTGCTGACGCCTGATAATACAGCTGCCAATCCTGTAGTCCAAACACACACACCCTTATTTTTGGTCTCTTGTAACATTTTCAGTTTGATTCTTGCTTTTTTACCCTGCCAGACAAACTTTAAAATCTATTTGTTTAAATCCTTAAAAAGCTTTTTTCCTAGTTTTATCAGAATTGCTTGAAATAAAAATAGCAATTTCAGTAGGATATTCATTTTTGTTTTGGCAATCCTTCCAACCAACAACAACTGTAGAATTCTGAATTTTTCTAAGTCTGTCTTTATTTGTTGTATTAATTTAATGTAGTTGTCTTCTTTAATGGTTGTACATCTTATTGTTAACCAGATTGCCAAATATTTAACTTATTTAGTTATCTGCATGTCCATCTTTTCTGTCAGTTCATTTTTCTGTTTGTTTGTGAGATTCTTTGTCAACATCTTTTCCTTGTTTATTTTTAGTCCTACCACCTCACCAAACTCTTCTATTCTTTTTATTAGTTTGGGTCCCATTTCTAGGGATTCCTCCAGAATAAATACTAAGTCGTCTGCAAACCTTGTATTTTGTAATTTTCTTTTTTTATTTCCAAACCTTTTTATTTCTCGATCTTGTCTGATCTTTCTAAGCAAGACTTCCAAAGTTAGTATGAATAATAAAGGAGATAGTGGACATTCTTGTCTTTTGCCCTTGCTTATGTTAAAGCTTTCTGTTATATCCCTGTTTATTATCACTTTTGCCATTTGTTTGGAATATATTGCTTGGACCATATTTACGAAGTTTTCGTCAAAGTCCATACATTTTAATTGTAGTATCATAAATTACCATTGATCAGAATGGTTTCCTACCTAAAAGACAACTGAAAAATAATATGAGGATTATTGTGAATGCATTGGAATATTACGAAGCCCATTGTGAAAAACAATGTTGATCTTCTTGGATGTGCAAAAAGCCTTTGATAATAGTCCAACATTGTTTTGATGCACCTTAATAGTAATGCTTTGTTACATTTCTATGTGTATCCCTGACAATACATTTCACAGTTATATGATTACATAAAATCATCACTATTAGGCCTTTCTATAATATAATAAAAGTAAGGTGTAATCCTTGTTAAGTAATCCTGAAAAGGAAAAGAAAGGAAATTCTTCCTTGTAATGATGGATAAGCATGCAGGGGCACAAAATATTTTTTGTATCAACCCTTTACTAATTATACTAGTTACCATTTTGTTACTGAGCTCAATTCAGTGTTTGGTTTTTACCTCTCAAAATTTGAGGTTAGATTTGTTTCAAAATTCCACTGTGCCTTTATATTTCCTTGTCAATTAAGGTTTAGCAAATAGAAACTAGTTAAAAGGTCATATTGGCATTTTACTCTCACTGGAATCTTTTAAAGGAGCAGCATTTAATTTTATTTCAAAAGCATTCTTAGTGGCAATGCATGATCTGCATTTATATATTACAATTATTAGTTTATGTGGTTTATTTAGCCACAATTTGAAATAAAAAATCAAGATCTTTCTATGAGGGGAGGGATTTTGTTGAAATTCTTGATATTTTCTCCTTTTTTGTACTGAACTGGTTACTTATCTCACGTTTAATTTATATAGTACAATGCTGGACTTCTTCACTGTGTGGAGTAAAAGTAAGGCCTCTTTAATCATGATTTGTTTCAGATTAAAAATAACATTTTCAAATCCATTACCAATGTTTTCAATATAACCTTTGTAGTTTGTCTAGAATTTAATATACCTGCAAACTAATGGGTTGCGTTAATTTTGTAGCTGGATTTTCGGACTCCCCCAGGATTTGATCGAACCCGCAATGCTGAAATTGGCAACAAGGACATTAAGTTTAAACATTTGGAAGAAGCCTTTACTTCAGAGCACTGGCTTGTTAGAATATATAAAGTAAAAAAGTTAGATAACAGAGAAACGTTGGACCATAAGCCTAGACTAACCAACATTTTACCAAAACAGAAGTATTTGTCAAAAAAGGTGGGTTCTTAGTGAAATTTTCAAAGGAAATTTTTAATACTATGCTAGTTTTACCAGATATGCTATTGGGTCTTTCTATCAGCCACATAAATGGTCACTTTTGTTTCCAATAAAAGAACAGCCAAAATAATAATTGTTAACATTTGATTAATAAAGCATGTGGGATTATATTTATTATTTGTGCTCATTAGCAGACTGTGCCCATAAAATCCCAGCTAAGTGTAATAAGATTGATTATCTAAAGTATATTAATAGTATTCCAGTTATTATGTTGGTTCACTTAGTAAATGTGAAAATGTCTTTCTGAAAAATGATGCTTAAGACATTTCAGAATGACTTATTTTGTAAAATAATTAAACCTGAACTTGTTGTTGACAGCTCAAGTGTCTGGCTTTTTCCTGTTTTAAAATCATCTCATTTGAATACATTTTCCCCCATCATTGTGTGGTCATCTAGTCTATTGGACAATCAAGTCTTCAGGAATGAAAATAAAATTCTCTTCAAACAGAAAAGTTTTACCTGATTTTTTTTTTTAATACGAAAGTAGTCTATCGTAAACATTCAAGCAACAATTATTTATATATAAAGCATAGTGTATATATATATAGTATATATATAGTGTATATATATAAAGTGTGTGTATGTGTGTGTGTGTATATATATATATATACACACACACACACACACACTTTATATATATATACACTATATATATATATATATATACATACATACATACACACACAACTTTAAATAGTTAATGTGTGAAATAATTAATTACAGTTGTAAAAATGAACATTGCATCACATTGTATTTTAGAAATAACTGCAGCATGGTAGAACTGTTTTTTTCTATAGTCCATAGAAATTAAAATGTAAACCTTACAGCATTATTTTTACATTATAACCATGATAACACTTTTAAAGAAATTAGAGGTTTATGACTGCAGTTTTTGGAATAATACTTCTTGTATTGAATGCTAAAAGTTACAGTGGCATTAGCAGAAAGCAAACAGTATCAAGAAATATTTTTCCTTGTTACAGGACAATATACTAAATAGCTGTTATTTAAATTAATTGGCAGTATTTGCTTCAAATAAGTGTAGTCTGAAACCTAAAAGCTTAGGTTTAATTGAAAACAGTGACAATGACTAAAGAAGAACACACATAGAATAACACAAATTTGTGGTGAGAGATTTGGGGAACATGCTACATGTCAGAACTGGAAAGATCACATCCAAAAGTACCCGCATATGCTACTTCCTATCTTTCTAACCTTGACTTAAAACATAATAATTAAGGATTCTGGAGCAATACAAAAACATAAGCATTGCCGCTAGAGCATTACAAATAACTAATACACTATTCTGTTTTTCTTTTTAGACTGCCAAAAGGAAGCGTGGCTACATTAAGAATAAACTAATTTTAAAGAAAGGCAAGAGACCCAACAGGAAGACAGTTTAAAAACACTGTACTGATTGCTAATATTGAAGCAGTTGTCCTTGAGATAACCAGTCTTTGCCTTTAGCTCAAGTCATGTTTCACAGCAACATGAGGGTACAGAACCATCTTTGGTCCAGATTATTGTACAAAACTTTCAGGCAATGTCTGACTTAAATTTTGGCTTATTAAGAACAGCTGTTTTAGATTTGTATTGTGGAGCAAGACAGGGCTGTTGTCCAGGTCTTAGCAGCAGATTTTTAAAAATGGGTACATATTATCCTTCATATTAATTGAATTTGAATCGATTGCACCAAAGAGCCCTTTAATTCGGTCCTTGGCACATGCATACTTGTCAGTTTTTTAATCTTCTGTTGAACAGCAATATCTCAACTGGGATTTAGCTATCCTAATTGTGATGCTTGCAATAATGTGGGTATTTTGACATTTCAGATAGTAGAACAGCTTTGATATATTTATTTTATGAAACAACACTCATTGTTGCTGTATGTTGTGTTCAGGACTATATATCTAGCTGCAATTTCACTAATCATGGCACAGATTAGGTGCTTAGATGAGGCCATTTATTTTGAGAAGAAGTGATCTTGCTGCCCTTCAAGGTGATAGATCTTTCATAGAAGAGATAAATACAAGGGCTACATTTGAACCTTATATCTGACATGACAGTAATGAATGCTATTGAGCACCATAGCACTTGGTGTTCTCAAAACCTCCTTGTTTAATCAGAAGTTTATATTATACAATATTTTGGCCTGTTGGGGGGAAAATTGACAAGTATCCAAACTTGTTTCCTGCATCTATTTACAGGCAGAAGGTTTATAAGTCTGCCTGCTTACCTGTCTTTCATGGGGTTGAGTTTCTCCATATTTTTATTTAGTGCTTCAGTTCATGGAACTTCTGCTTTGCATATGCGCTATCTTTTATAGTTTCTGAAAAAGATTTTATCAAGTGCACTAAATCATAAATGGAGACTGAACATGTTCAATTTCCAACTATACAAACTTGAACATTATTTGTTATTTTATTAAACATGTGTATGGGATAGGATTCATTGACGGCCACAGGATATAATTTTGATTTAAAAAAACAGCTTATGCCATCTTTGTTGGTGTAAAGCAGAATAGTATGTACCTTCCCAAAAAATATCATTTGATCAGTGAGAAAGTTACTGCTGACATTACAGATGTATAATTTTTATTTGTATTTTTCTTCCTTTTGGATTAAATAGGTTATAAATCAATAATGCAGTAGCAACATTTTCACAAAATCTGGATTTCTGACCCTTTGTCACTGAGATTATATTATTTTGTTGCTTTACAACTCAATGCAAACCCGTTGTTGACTATAGGGATAAATAAAGTTAAATCAAGTTTTTGTTGTTAAATGGCTGGCTGCTATTTTTTATTTATTACCTTGTGGCTTCAAAAAATGCTGTGTTAAGGACCTCAATCACCATTTATTCAAAACTAATTCTGAAAGTATTGTCCTTTCTATGTTGAGAATTATCAATTTGATTATGACTTGCTTATACATTTTCTCTTGCTATAATTTCTTCCATAAACATAAGCTAATTTAGTGTGCTTATGCTACATTATAATTAGATACAAATTGAATAATTTGGAACAAACTGGAAAATGTTTTATACTATTTACACTCTGCTTTTAATACTAATGAAATTTATCCTGTAAAGGATACACTGACATACACTTCTTCTCTCTTATTTGTATTGTATTTAAAAACTAATGAAGAATTCTGGTTACCAACTCAGTATAATATGTCTCAAGCTCCCTCGTGGTATTATTTAGGTGTTTAATCTCAGTTCAGAATTCATTGAGAAATATTCAGACTAAATTACTGATTTTAATATTTTACTCATTCATCTATTAAAAGAAGTACAGGAGTATACTTAAAAGTGGGTGAAACAAATTGATATTCTAATTTTGCTGAAACATTCTACAACCTTTCATGTTTGTTTTTCCCTTTTTTTCTGCTACCTTTATCTGTTAGGATTTTAATCAGAAGATGAGCAAGTCAACATCATAGGTAAAACATAATGGGACCACTATTCTTCCAGCTATTCTTGTTCAGTTGCATTTTATTTCTAACTTTTCTTGATTAGTCACAAATCTTGCTTCTGCTGATTTTTTTCTGATGAGAAAGGCACATGATTATTTTTATTTCAAGATGTGCCAGCAGCACTATAAATGAAAATGTGCTGGGATAGGCCATACAGTCTCAGTTCTGTCCAAAAGTATTCACTTCCTTCCAGATCTTATGAATTCTATCTTCACCACTTAATATTGTTGGAGTTTCATACAAGTTCAAACCTTTATTGTCAATGCACAACATGTGTATAATGAAATTGAATTAGCCTCCCTTGGTGCAGCCCACCCATGAACACAGAATACATGTCAATAAACCAATAAATAAAAAAAAATCCCTAACCCCAAATAATTAATTAGCACACATTTCCCTATACATTAATTATATTATATTATAATATATATAATATTACATAACTGGGATTGTAAGTCTATCATATTAAGCCTGATTGTGGTGTTGTTGCATTTAGTAGTCTGACGGCCCATGGATAAAAGCTATTTTTTATCCTATTTGTCCGGCTGGCTATGCTTCTATGTCTCCTGCCTGATGGTAGGAGAATAAAGAAATGCTGTCCAGGATGCGAGTCGCCCCTTAGGATTTTCCTCACTCTGCTGAGACAGTGGGACCTGGCAATTTCATTCAGTAGGGTTAGGGGGCAGCCCATGATTTTTTGTGCTGTGCTCATCACTCTCTGTAGTGCCTTCCTGTCAGCAACTGTTAGCCAGTGTACCATATCATGATTATGTGAAGGTGCTTTCTATAATGGACCGGTAGAAGGAAGTCATCAGCGGTTCGACCTGATTTTTCCGCAAGACCCTCAGGAAATGGAGTGTCTGCTGGGCGTTTCTAACTACCTGGGACATGTTATTTTTCCAGGTGAGATCTTGGCTAAGTGCACTCCCAGGAACTTGAAAGAAGAGATCCTTTCCACACAGCCTTTCCACTTGATGCAAAGTGGGGCAGGGTCATTTCTCTGCTTCCGAAAGTCCAACACCATTTCCTTTGTCTTTGTGTTGAGATGCAAGTTGTTTTCTGCGTACCATGTAGATAACTTCTGGACTTCTTCCCTGTATGCTGACTCTCCCTTCTGTAATAAGACCCAGCATGGTGATATCATCTTCAAACTTTATTATCGTATTAGATGGATCAGAAGATATGCAGTTGTGTGAACAGCAAGTACAGTTAGGGACTTAGCACACAGTCCTGAGGAAAGCCAGTGCTGAGCTTCAGGGAGGAGGGTGTAAAGGATCCAGCCTTCACTTTTTATGGACAGTCTGTCAAAAAGTCTAATCCAATTACAAATGAGAGGGAAATTCAACTCAGTCAACTTTTCAATAAGAATGCCTGGCAAAATGGTGATAAAAGACGAGCTATGGTCTATGAAGAGCTAGTTCCCAGGTTTCTCTAGGTGCCTCAAAATATTATGTAGGGCAGTGGTAATGGCATCGCCTTTTGAACTGTTTCCTCTAGGCAAACTGATCTTGATCAAAGTTTGATGGAAGGCATGACCTGAAATGTTGAAGAACCAGTCTCTCAAAGCACTTCACTACAGACATCATGCAACAGGTCTGTAGTCATTCAGGCTATTTATGGCTGTTTTCTTCGGGACTAGTATGGTAGCTGCTTTCAGACATGATGGAACAGTGACCATTTGCTAGGACCTCTGATAATTGGTCTGCGCAGGTTTTTACCACTTTGCCTAGCACCCCATTTGGACCTGCAGCTTTATTAGGATCCACAGCCTTCAATACAGTTCTCTGTGTTCATGCAGGGCGAGTGGCTGGAAGTTGGTGGGCTGGCGACACAGGGTCAGGTCTTTTGACTTCATAGTGGGTGAAGATGATCAACTCCACCAACGAGGCATCGGTGTTGACTGTCTTCATTGTGTTGCCCTTGTAGTTGGTTGGGTGATGCAGTGCCTGCCACACCTGCCTCAGATTGTCTGCTAGATGGTTCACCTTTTGTTTATATTTCTGTTTAGCTGCCTTAATGCCTCTCCTTAGATTTCTCGTGGCCTCATATTTATCTCTGTTACCTGCCTTGAAGGGGGAATTCAGGGCTCTCAGAAGTATCTGTACCTCTGCTGACATCCAGGGTTTACAATTCCCGTAGACTCTGATGCAGGGGTCAGATTCCACCAGTATAACAACTGCTTCGGTGATTGTGCACTTTGCATACACACTCCACATTTCAAAAACATTTTATAGTTACCTTTTTCTGCGATCCCTGTGACTAAAACAGCTGAGGCGTGGCAAACTGCTCTGCCATGCGAATCAGCCATGCTCTCACAAAAAGGAATAAAGCACAGGAAAGAGCGGGGGGGGTGAGCCCATATTCTTGTTGCAGCAAACCAGTTCGCTGACAGCTGATCTTCGGAGCAAGGGGTGGCCCAAAGAGGTCCGAACTGGTAGAATCCCACCCCTGCTCTGATGCGCTTATCCACTGTTACATTATCTGTGCATGTTTTAATATATGAGAGTGCCTCCCGCATCGCCCCTTGCCTGCCACCCCTTCCCTCTGCCGCCTGCCAGCCTGCGTGCTTTGACTGAATGCGGGCCACCGCTCTGAGAATGATGCGAGTCAAGCCTCACGAGAGCGGATCTTCCACTCATGGAGCTTGCATAGTGGTGGCCCGCACTCGGCAAAAACGCTCAGAGGGGCAGCTGGCAGAGGGGCAATGCAGGCGGCGTAAGCCTCGTGCTTCCTGGTTGCCTCCCGCACTCCCACTCAGCAGCCACGACCCACGAGTCCCAGCAGCTGACAAGTTGCAGGATGGCAGGGAGCCGAGTAGCGACGGATCTGCCCTGACTGGTGAACCAGTCAGGGTGGGCTGGTTCACCTTTCCTGCAGCTCACTTCTCCCTCAGTTCCTGCGGCTGCAGCCTCGCCTGAAGTTCCCAGCCCTTTCCCCAAAAGAGGAGGGGTGAAGCCCCGTCCGCAGCCCCTTTGTTGGACCCGGAAGTCTTGCCTGCTGGTTTTTCCGGGCAACGCAGGACCGGGCGTGAACGGATAATCGCGCCCAGTCCCTGGGACTCTGGGAGACTCATCATGAGCGACGCTGCCGGGTGGCTACTTTGTTGGAAGAGTGAGGGAGGGAGAGGGAGAGTATGTGTGTGTGTGTTTCAGGTGGGTTTCCTAGCTTAGGAGGAGAGAACGAAGTGAGGAAGGGAGGGGGGAAAGAAAAAGAAAAAAGAGGCAGAAACAAGAAAGTAAAGAAAGAAAGGGGAAAGAAAGAAAAAGGTAGAGAGAAAGGAAGAGAAAGGAAGAAAAGGGATAGACAAAGGGATGGAAGGAAGGGACAGAGAGAAAGAGAAGGAGGGAGGGAGGAGAAAGTGAATGGGGTATATGGAGGGAGGGAGAGAGAAGGAAGAGACACAGAAAAAGAAAAAGAGAAAGGAAGAGAAAGGAAAAGGATAGACAAAGAAAGGGGGATGGAAGGAAGGGACAGAAAGAAAGAAAAAAGAAAGGGAAGGAGGAAAAAGTGAATAAGATACCTAGTCCAACCACCTGCTCCAGCAGGGTTAGAAGGTTGTGTGTGTGTGTGTGTGTGTGTGTGTGTGTGTGTGTGTGTGTGTGTGTGTGTGTGCATGGCTGTCAAAACTCCAAAAACAGGTCAAGTAGCTCTGGAGAGGTCAGTTATAAATTAGAACACTTGCTAAGCAGCTGGCCATTAAGCAGGACAGCTTGTATTTGGTTTACCTGTCACATGGCCACGCCCATCCAGTCACATGACCGCCAAGCCACACCCACAAATTAGGCCACACCCACAGAACCAGTTGTTAAGAAATTTTAATCCCACCCCTGGGTGGAGGTCACTGAGGATGAGTTTGTAGCACCAAGGGGACGGTGGACTGAAAAAGTTTGGGAACCACTGATCTAATGTTAGCTTCTTGCTATTTAGTATCAGAATCAAGATCCAATATTTTCTGTTATTAAAAGATGCATACTTTTGGAAAACAAAACAAGAAATTATTAAGTTAAATTGAAGTTCTTCATACTGTAATACCATTTCTATTAATGTCATCTTTCCTAAATGTTGGATAATTGTTACATAATTCATATATACAATATAAAGAGAGCCAGTTTATTGGTTAAGGCATCTGGTGAGCAACCATGCAGGAGCTCTAGTTTTGCCTCAGACATGAAGCCAACTGGGTGACTGACAAAAAGCAAACCCAAGATGTCAGCTGTTTGAAGGGTGCCAGGTTCCACAAATTTGAGTGTAGTATACACAATAGAATTGTAAAACCATGACTGAGTTTTTATTTCTTTCCTCCTTAAACTCTGGTGAATAGATAGTGTCAGTCTGAACTGCTTTCTCATGATTGCTGTTTCCAGGGTTTAAAGCATGATTTTGTTAATAATTGTCATCTCTACTTGGTCTTCCAGAAAGTCATCTCTGTGGTGCTTTCCACCATCCCACAGCAAAAGAAACTCCTGGGATATTTTTCTCACAATATAAATTTACTGAAAAGCCATATAGGTACAGAAATAGAAAAGTCAGCTCTGACATTTTCGTGCACAAACAGCATAAGAAAACTTTTCCTCCCTGGACCAGCCATTGTCCATTGTCCACAAATCAGTTGCAATTGCTTTATTTTGGCAACAGCCTGTCTGCCTCAAACATTCCCAGGCAATGACATTGGGATTTGGGTTTGCCTCACGCTTCCAAGTGGCACACTTACATCCCAGAGTTCCCTCCCACACCTTACATTCCAATGCCTTCCCTCCCACCTCCCATTACTGTTGTCTGATTGGAAGCAGGGCTGTGTCAATCATGACATGCTGATCCTCCAGAAAGAAGATTAATCTGACAAAGAAACACATTATTTCTACACTATGTTCTTTTCACACAAATACCCTACAGCAGAGATGTCAAACTTAAGGCCTGGGAGCCGGATCCAGTCCACGGGGTGCTTAGATGCCTCTGCCAGCAAAAATGAAGGCCTGGGGAGGCCAGATGTTCCATTTTCGCTGGCAGAGGACTGCAGGAGGCAGTTGCAGTTGAGAACAGCCTCAAGTGACATTGAGCTGGCCACAACCCCCTAGCCATGCCCCATGCCCCCCCCCCCCAAAGATTAAATACAACCCTGATGCAGCTCTCAATTAAATTAAGTTTGACATCCCTGCCTTATAGGGATAGGTCTGGCTACCTGGGTGTGGAACCTTTGAATAAGCCTAGTGGTAGGGGCATTCCTCGCTGTCATCCACTCTGCCTCTGCCACGGGAAACCCCTTCCATAAGACTAACTATTGCAACTTCCCCTTGTGGTATTGAGAGACAAGGATCTTGACCTCGAAGTGCTTCTCTTTGGTAGGCAGCTTAATGGCTGGCCTCAAATTTATCATCCAGATAGTAAAGGGCCCTATTTACCTGGGGCCCAATTTCTTGCAAGGTTGGTCCAACTGTAAGAACTTCATGGACAGGCATACCTCATCACCTATTCTAAACTCCATCTAAGGTACTCTCATCAGTCTGCCTCTTTTACACTTCTCTTGCTACTTCTAATGCTTTTCACACTATGGATCAGATAGCTTTCAGAGTACTCAACCAAGTTGATGGACACTCTTGAGGAAGCTCTGGCATAGGGACAAATTCTGCAGCAGTGGCCACTCGAAAAGAGGTAAATCTGATGCTACTGTGCACAGAGTTATTTAGGCTACCTCAACAAAGGGCAAGCGCTCAGTCCAATTGTTTTGCTGGTAATTCACATAGCATCGAAGATACTGTTCCAAGACTGCATTTATATATTCAATTTCCATTCATCTGAAGATTATGGGAAGAACTAAGACTCTGTGAGAAGCCTAACAACCTCAGGAATTTGCACCAAGATTTTGAGGTGAATTGCACCCCACTGTCCGTGTTTTGGAATGCCATGTAATATGTAAATGTGCTGTACCAAGAGCTTAGCAAGGGCCCAAGTAGAGGGGATACACCAAGACTAGGCACGCACGCCCCTAACTACCTCGATTACAACTACAGCTGGCCTTAACTGCAAGCTACTCAATGCAAGAAGCCTTGTGAATAAAATACCTGAATTCCGCCTCTTACTAAATATGGCTAAATTTGACATCATATTTGTCTGTGAAACATAGCTCAACACATCTCTCCCTAACTCCATTACCACAGTAAGAGACTATCATGTTTACCGATCAGATCATGAAATCCGTAGTGGAGGTGATGTTGCTATCTTCTATAAAAAGTCCTTACATCTAAAAAACATCCAAGTTACCCAAGAGCTTGCTCTTCCTGAGACCATCGTCTGTGAAGTGTCCTTAAATATCATATTTCGGTTCTTACTATGTTACAGAGCCCCTGATTATGACATAGAACATGTAAACAAGATAAATTCACTACTAACATGGGCATCATCCTGGCCACACGTTTTTATCTTTCTTGCTGACTTCAATCTACCTCATATTAACTGGACCCTAAATGAATGTAATACTGAACCCATACGTGCAATCTTCTACAATGCTGTAACAAATCTAGGACTGGAGCAACTAGTAACCAACAATATTAGACTTAACAACTGCCTCGATCACATCTTCTACAATAGTTTGAACTCAATTTACAGAATACAAATTAAAGAACCCTTTTCCAACAGCGACCACAACATGATTGACTTTTGTCTCAACATACGTCCGCACAAAAATCATCACGATCCCCAATTATAACTTTAAAAAGGCAACTATGACCTTATAGACAATGATCTCTCATCCCTTGATTGGCAATCTCTATTCACTGGATGCAATACTGTTGAAGACCATTACAACATATTTTTACTTGAAGTCCAAAGAGTCATCAAACTATATGTACCAATAACAACTCCCAAAACCAGAAAAAAACAGATTACCCGTAACAATAAGGAAACTTCAATCCAAAAAAAGATCACTTTGGTGGAAAAACAAATCTGGTCACGTTGCCAACTTCAAAAGCCAATACAAAAAATTATGCCACCAGATAAAGACTGAATGCACCAATTATCACATTAAACAAGAGGAAAACCTTCTACACACCAATTCCATCCTCGCTTTCTACAACTTTGTAAACAACATACTAAAAGACTCAAGATCCATCCCACCCCTAAAAGGACCTAATGGTAAAGACTGCAATGATGACACCATTAAAGTCAACCCTCTTTAACACATTCTTTGGCTCAGTATTGTAAACAGCAATGGATCATGCCCAGTATTTCCTAGTCGAACCACAGACATCTACAATGCTCTAATACATATCGATTTTACAGAAGACAATGTTGAAAAAGTACTACACAATCTAAAACCATCTCTATCTACTGGACCGGATGGAATATGTGCCTACTTAAAAAAGCTATCCACTGCCCCAGCTGAACCTCTAAGCATATTCTTTGGAAAATCTTTTAGAACCAGCTCTTTGCCAAACTATGGTCACAAGCCATGGTCATCCCCATCTTCAAAAAGGGAAACTCCAGTCTAGTTGAAAATTGCAGACCAATCTCTTTATGCTGCGTCACCTGTAAAGTCATGGAATCAATTATTAACCAATCCATTATCCTCCACTTAGACACAAACAACTTACTCTCTAACAAACAATTTGGTTTCAGAAAAAAACTATCCTGTAATCTGCAACTCTTACACTGCAAAAACATATGTACTACACAACTTGATCAGGGCAAAGCAATAAACGCAATCTACATAGACTTCTGTAAAGCCTTTAATTCAGTGGTACATGACAAACTACTACTAAAACTAAAATCTTATGGTATCTCTGGACAACTGCATAACTGGATAGAAGCATTCCTGTCAAACAGACAGCAAATGGTCAAAATTGTCAACAGTGCCCCAAGGCAGTGTTCTAGGACAAACTCTCTTCATACTCTGCCTAAATGACCTCTGTGATCATATTAAGAGCAACTGCGTTCTCTTTGCTGATGATGTAAAGCTATTCAACACCACAGACAATACTGCTACCCTTCAAAAAGACCTCAACTATGTCAAACAAATGACAACTTCAAATCTCAACAAATAAATGCTCTGTCTTACATATTGGCAAAAAAATAATAATCAGAAAATAAAATACAAACTGAATAGTCAAGACCTTGTTGATGATCCAAACTCTGTAAAGGACCTTGGAATACTCATCTCTAATGACCTAAGTGCTACAGCCCACTGTAACTACATAGCCCAAAAGGCATTAAGAGTTGTTAACCTAATCCAGGCTTCCGGTTTGCCAGGGTTCGGTGGCGGCAGGGATTCGCGATCCAGCGCTATCCCTGTCGCGCTAGCCGTCTTGGTGCCTCCGATCCCGACGGGTCTGGAGGATAAGGCTGCCACGTAGAGGCATCTGAAGACAGGGGGGATCCGGATAGGGGTTTGGGGGTGTCGCAGACCCCCTCCCCACCCAGCAAAAACCCCTTCTCTCAAGGCGGTGGAGCGGCGGTCAGTAATGGCCGCCACAAAGAAGCCGGCAACTGGATAAGAATGTGCAGGAGGAAGAAGGAGAAAGTTTGGAAAGTTTCAAAGTGAAAGTTTTTTTGGCTACCGGGACTTTAAGATATATCTAATATCCTGAAAACTACATTTTTTTAATGATACATTGTTTCCAGAGGAGATTCTAAAAGCCGCGAATAGTGCTGAAAGGGAAAGTTTACTTTCCTTCCCTACGGACTTAACAAAGGGACATTGAAAAATCTGCTTTTCTAAAGAAGGTAAAATTTAAAGCTCTTTTTTATAAGTGGGAAGGAGATGACTAAAACCTGTATAAAGATCTTGTTGGAGGAGATGCCTTAGAGATTTTGAGACTAGAAGCTAATTGCAATAAGGCTTTAAAGTACAGACTGGGCTCTTTTTTTCTTTCTTAACTGATATTACCCCAGGAAGAGAAAGTGTAAAGGGAAGAACTTTCTGCTCTGTTTGGATGCTTGATGTCTTTGGGACTTTGGGGAACTGTTTTTTAAGTTTTGAAACATCTTGGTTGTTTTAAGAAGAAGAAGAGGGGGAAAAAAGAAGAAGAAAGGTTTACAATGGCTCTATCTATTGATGAATTAAGAAAGCAATATGGAAAAACAAAGAAAGAAAGAAAGGACTCTTTGAGAGATATCTTTCACTTTTTAGAAATGGCACTTGCTACTTATCAGCAAATACAACAACAAATGGAGGAAACAAGAAGAAGAAGAAGAAGAAGAAGAAGAAGAAGAAGAAGAAGAAGAAGAAGAAGAAGAAGAAGAAGAAGAAGAAGAAGAAGAAGAAGAAGAAGAAGAAGAAGAAGAAGAAGAAGAAGAAGAAGAAGAAGAAGAAGAAGAAGAAGAAATCTTTAATGAATTAAAAAATCTGACTAAGAAAAAGAAGAGAAAGAGAGGAAGGAAAATAAAGGACTTGACCTAAAAAAGCACCCAAGAAAGAGAAAAATGAGATGCAAAACCAATACAATGCTAGAAAGCAAAAGAAAAGAGAAATACAACAGAGAGGGGAAGTCAAAAAGGCGAAGGTTAGGGAGGGGGGGTGAAAAGACTAGGTGGAATAAGAAAGGAAGGGAAAAAGGGGGAAAGCCATAAAGGTATAAAACAAGATGGGAAAAAGAAATTTTTTTTTAGGGACAAAGGGTAATGTATAATTTATAAAAAATGGATTTGCAAAAGTACATAAGATAGTATTGTAGTATTTGTATTAGAAATAGAAAACTAGAATTTTATAAGAACTAATAAAATATTAAAATATCAGAATGCTTAATAATGATAGACTTTATGATTTAATAAAATATTAAAGGGAATGTTTAAAATATAGAGTTTATTGGCTATTGTGTTAATGTTACTACAAATGTATTTTTGTAGCATTTGTTTTTGAAGTAGACAATTGGAATATTACAAGGTTTAATAAATCAAAATATTACAATGTTTAAGATTTAATGATAGATCTTAACATTTGATATTATTGAGAAGGTGTAAAATGCTTAAGATTTAATGATAGAGCTTAATTTGTTATTCCCAATGTTATCACAACTTTTTTTTTACTTTCTCTTTTTTTTAATTTTTTCAGTTTAAAATGTACTATTTAAAATGTACTTAAAAAGTAGAATGGTAATTATGTACTTAATTATTTTATAGATTTATTATTCTCTCTTTTTTTTCTTTTCTTAAAATTTAATAGGTAGATTGTACTAAGCAGAATCAGATTGGGAACTAGGTATTATCTTAAATGTTAACCTAAGGGATAGAAAGGCATCATACTTCGATCAGTGATTCCAGGAGAAATCCTTTTTTTTTATATTAAAGAGAATGAGATAAATGGACAATCGGAAAAGAATGGACAAAAGATACAAGGATAATGATTTAAAGTAAGACTAAATAAATAAAATAGAATTAAGAAGAGTGAAAAGTGGGGAGAAGTTATATAGAAGATATAGAATGGTTAATAAGTAATGGTATATAAGATGAGCATGAATTTAATTGAAGTCCATACAAAGAGAGGTATTCTGGGGCCAAGCCACTTTCTAAAAAGAAGTTTTATGTTTTTTGTATTTTGTGTGTTTATGTTTGATTAAGACTTAATAAAACCTTGGAGGAATGTTAGACGAGAATATTTGTAAACAAGTCAGATGAAAATATTAATATGACGGTTATAAAATAGACGAATATAGAAAAGAAATGTAATTGAATAAAAGTAAAGAGAAATAATGAGTAAAGAGACTAAAGAGAAATAATCTTTGCTAAAAGATATTTATGTGTTTATAAGGAAATGGGATAAATTAGAATTATGCTGTATAAAATAATCTTTTATCTGCCTTGTAAAAATTTACAATGGAAAGAGGTTTCATGTTTGTAATGTTTAATGATGTTTTGTTTGTCTTTAAAACTAATAAAATTTGTTTCAAAAAAAAAAAGAGTTGTTAACCTAATCCTACATACCTTTTTCTCTGGTAATATCACACTACTAACTAGGGCATACAAAACATTTGCCAGACCAATACTCGAATACAGCTCATCAGTCTGGAACCCACATTATGTATCTGATATTAACACAGTTGAGAAAGTCAGATATATTTCACAAGAACTCGTTGCAGAATACCTTATGCCACCAGACTCGAAATTCTAGACCCAGAAAACCTAGAACTACGCCGTCTTTGGTCCAATCTAAGTAAATAAATAAACTATAGTCCAGGGATGGCAAACCTTTTTGGCACCAAGTGCCCAAATCTGTGGGCATGCATGTGCATGCATGAGCACATGCCAGAGGGCTGGAAAACTGAAGACCAGCTGGCTGATGCATGCATGCCTGTTTTTTGGCCATTTTCAGGCCATTTTTCAGGCCATTTTTGGAGCCATTTTTGGCGTGAAAAATGGCCTAGAAGCAGCCTGTTTTGGGGCATTTTCTGGGCTGTTTTGGGGCCATTTTCAGTCTGTTTTTGGTGTGAAAAACTGCCTGGAAATGTGCCTAAAAACAGCCTGGAAAACAGCCTGTTTTGGGGGCATTTTCAGGATGTTTTCTGGGCCATTTTCAGGCCACTTTTGAGCCATTTACATGCTGTTTATTGCACCAAAAATGCTTCCAAAATAGCCTGAAAATAGCTTGAAAAAGGCCCCCAAATCATGCAAAAATCCTGGTTTGGGGGCGTTTTTCAGGCCATTTTCCAGTGCTCTGATGCCCACAAAAACCAGCTGGCCAGCACGCCTGAAACCAAAAAATCAGCTGGCAGTGTGCATGCCCACTGAGAGGGCTCTGCATGCCCCCTCTGGCACGCGTGCTATAGGTTCGCCATCATGGCTATAATCAATGCACAGCCTAAGGGACCTATCTTTCTTTTCTTTGAAAAACACAAGGCTGCCAACCTCAACTTAGCCAGTTCAATGAAGCCCCATTACATTTTTGTCTATGAATGGGTGGAGCTTCTCCAACTTCCTAGCTGTCTTCAAATATAGTTTTGGCTTTGGCAATTTAGCCCCAGGCACAATCTTAATCACACAGTCTGTGGGGTGGGGTGGAATTGTGTTGGAATCCTCACCAACACTTAGCCAGATTGCGATATTCCTTGGGAATCAGTGGTTCTAAGCTACCACTTCCCTCTAGTTTATTGGCAGGTTCTGTGTTCAATTTCTTAGCCGCAGGTGCATGGAAGCTTCTTAGCACTTTCCCTAACTCTTGCTACTTGGATATTTCCTTTGCATCTGCCACTTGTTTCTATCCCAAATGACAGATGGGTTCTATTTTTTCCACCATTCCAGGCTGAGGATAATGGCCTCTGAAATCCCCATGGCCACAATTAATTATATCATTTCTGTGTGGGTCCAGCTTTTACTTTCACAGGCTCAATTAGGCAAGTTGCTGGCATTCCACCTGTTATTGAGTTGTCTAGGTGGGAAAATGCTATGGGCTTCTTTAGCTTCCTTAGCCTTATTCCAAGTTTCTCTACCACTTGGGGCTGACAGGCATCTTATACACCCAGTAGGGCTGTAAGGACCCCCTTTGTTTCTGAGAAGGACACTGAAATCTCCACCCTAACAGTTATCCAGAGATGGTGTTGCTTTACTATTTTCCTTCACTATCACTCTTACAGAAGACTGGTTCTGTCTTGACAGGGCCAGGGTTCCCTCCTCTTCACTGGACAGAGGAGATAACTATACCACCTGTTGCTCCACATACATTTTCTCTTTTGGCTTTGGCAGAGCCTTTTTTTTCTGTTGGCTCACAAGGGGGGAAGCGGTCATTGGCCGTGTTATGAAGTATTCAGCAGCATCGTGTCCCTCCTTTATGTAACGAAAGCAGCTACCCAGGCTTTGGTAGGATTTGCCTTCTCTGGCTGGCAGCATGCCCATTCTTACTCCCATAGGAGCCATTTGCTTCTCTGCTGGCTGGTGGGACCGACTCTCCTGCCTGGTATGTTAGTGGAATTTCATCAGATCGATCTCTACCTTTGTACCACTCACAGTACCACTCTCTCAAGTTGTGCGGCACTCCTGGGCGAATGCAGCGGCAGGTGGCTGGCTAGGCAGTGAAAGTCTTGTACTCCATCACTGGTCACTTCTTTTGCTTTAGGGCATGGATATGAACTTTCATACATTGGGCTGCCATGGGGACCTCAAATCATTCTCAGGGCTTGCATAAAAGCATCGAGGTCAACTAGCTCAGGGATGCCCTCATCATGCAGTGACACTAGCCACTCTGAAGCACTCTTCCCAGCTTCTTTTCCTCTTCTGTGTCTTTGGCCATAGCTGACATCTTGAGGTTGACTTCCTCGTGTAATCCCAAATAGGGTGTTACACTGGCTTATGGTCAACTGTCCCACTGCATTAAACAGCAAAATAAACTTTTTTTCTCCAAGTAGACAAAGTAGAAATGCCATTTTTTGAGTGAAAACAGCATTGGAAAACTCTCCCCCCCGCCATGCCTTCCACTGTCCATTTTCCACCAATCAGTTGTACTTGCTTTATTTTGGAAACAGCCTGTCTGCCTCAGACATCCCTTGAGGTTTGAATCTGTTTCATGCTTCCAGGCAGCATACTTGTAATCCAGTGTTTGTGTTGTGGAGCGGCGGTTACAGAGGGAGACGAAGCCAGGTTTATGCTAACGTACTTTATTCAATGAATAAAGGGTCGCCGCGGCTTCAGAGGCAATCTGACAGCCAGCTGGCGGCGACAGCTGATGCCGTTTGACAGCTCCCTTTTATAGCCGGCTGTCAAAGCGGCATCAGCCAATGGGAGCGATCGGCGCTCCCTCTCTGACGGCGGACCAGAAGGAGAACTGCTGGCAGGTTCTTAATACATAACACTCCTTCCCCCTGGCCGCGAGCATGCGTAGTCCTGCAGCCATAATGGCGGCCTTCGCTTGCGGCCTGATCTCCGCGGCTCTGGAAGCTTGGCGGCTGCTGCACAGTCCTTTTCTGCTCCGGCGATGCCAGGCGTCTGCGGAGGATCGACGGCCATCCCGGACCTGCTATCTGGCGGCTGCTCGGGTGAGTCTTCATGCGGTGGATGGTTGGCTGGGAAGTCGGGCGGCTGGTAGACCAGGTAGTTCTGCGGGACGGCTGCGGCAGGCGGCGAGTAGACCGGGTAGCTCGGTGGCTGGTTGTCAGGGCCTTCGGTGGCAGGCACGGTCCAGCGTCTCCTGAGTTGGTCGATATGCCTTCTCCAGATTCTCCCATCTTCCAGGAGGACTCTGTAAGACCTGGGCCCTGTAACAGAAACTATCTGCCCTGGCAGCCATAACGGCTGCCCTGCATAGTTCCTGGCATAAACCAGGTCTTGCAGGGCAAATTCCCTGGCATGGCTGTCAGATGCCAGGGGTGTGCTGGGGGTGTAGTGAGGGTGCAACCTGTCCAGGGTGGTCCTGAGTCGCCTGCCCATCAAAAGTTCCGCAGGTGACTTGTTGGTTGCGGGGCATGGCGTGGCATGTTGCGTGAGTAGGTAAGTGGACAGCTTGGAGTGCCAGTCTGCCTGGCCCAGCTTGGCCAAAACTTCCTTGACTGATCTAACAGCCCTCTCCGCCATCCCATTACTAGCGGGGTGAAAGGGGGCTGTGAGGGCGTGTCTGATGCCCAGGTTGGCAGTGAAGATGGCAAATTCATTAGAGCTGAATTGAGGCCCGTTATCTGACACCAAGGTGTCTGGCAGTCCATGAGTAGCAAACAGTCTGGTCAAAACCCTTGTGATGGCTTGAGTTGTGGTGGAAGACAGCAAGGCCACTTCAGTCCATTTGGAAAATGAGTCTACAACCACCAAGAATGTCTTCCCCAGCATGGGGCCAGCTAGGTCAATATGTAGCCTGGCCCGGGGTGCCCCCGCATCTTCCCACCTGGTGGGTGTAGCTGTGGGTGTAGCTGCCCCTGTCGCCTGGCAGGCCTGGCATGCATTGACCCAGCTGGCAATTTGGGCATCTAGTCCTGGCCACCAAACGTAGCTGTGGGCCAAGGCCTTCATCCTTACCATGCCCGGATGTCCCTCATGCAGTGCCCTTAGAACCGGTTCTTGCAAGGTGGCAGGAATGACCACCCTAGTCCCCCATAACAGACAGCCCTGAATTGCAGACAACTCCTGCTTGCGGATCCTAAAGGGGATTAAATCCGGGGCAAATTGCATATCAGGCCACCCCCTTCCCACCCAGTCCAGGACCTGGGAAATCAATGGATCTTTTTTTGAGTGCGCAGCAACATCCCCGGCTGAAACTGGGAGGTCAAGTCCAGTGCACTCGAAGATTGCGTGGATGGGAACTGGGTCCTTGACTGGTGTAGGCAGGGGGCACCTGCTGAGGGCATCTGCGTGGCTCAGATTTATTCCAGGGCGATGGATCAAGGTATATGAATAAGCGGCCAAAAAAAGAGTCCATCTGGTCATTCTCGGGGAAAGTACCTGTGGGGTTTGTTTGTCACCAGCTAACAGTTCTAAGAGAGGTTTGTGGTCTGTTACCAGTTCAAAAAAATGGCCATAGAGAAACTCATGGAACTTTTTTACAGCAGCTACAGCTGCCAAAGCCTCCTTATCGATCTGACTGTAATTCCTCTCAGCAGCAGAGAATGTCCTTGAAAAATAGGCAATGGGTGCCTCAGATCCATTTGAAAGTCTGTGGCTTAAAACTGCTCCTATCCCAAAAGGTGAGGCATCAGCGGCGAGTACTAGGGGCAAGTCCTTGTTAAATTGAACAACACTGCGTTTGAAGTTAAAAGAGACTTCACTGCCTGGAAAGCGTTGGCTTCTTTCTGTCCCCAGTGCCAGGAAACCTTCTTGTCTAGGAGCCTATGTAGGGGCTCAGCTACAGAGGCTTTGTGGGGTAGGAAGGATGCATAAAAATTTAAGAGCCCTAAAAAGGCCTGTAATTCAGTTTTGTTAGAGGGAGTGGGTGCCTCGTGAATGGCTCTGACTTTACTTTCAATGGGGTGAATCCCAGAGGCATCAATTCGATAACCAAGGAAGTCTACTTGATTGGTAGCTATGGTGCATTTGTCTTTTTTCAATTTGAGCCCATTTAGTCTAAATCTGTCAAGAACAGACCTTACTCTGAGTAGCAGTTGTGCCTTGTTAGAGGCCGATACTAAAATGTCATCAAAGTATGGAACCACCCCGGGTAGGCCCTGGAGGATTCTTTCCATGAGTGATTGAAAAATGCCAGGAGCTACGCTGACCCCAAACTGTAAACGTTTACATCTGAAAGCACCCCTGTGTGTTACTATGGTTTGAAGGTCAGCAGTGTGCTGGTCCACTGGGAATTGTTGGTATGCCTGGGACATGTCCAATTTTGCAAAAATTACGCCTGGTTCAAATGAGTGAAGCAGGTGTTGAATAACAGGTACTGGGTATGCGCTAACTTGAAGGAAACGGTTGATGGACGTCTTATAGTCCGCGCAAATTCTCACGCTACCATCCTTTTTTAAAGGGGTGACTATGGGTGTTTCCCACTTTGCAAAATCTACCTGTTCCAAAACTCCTTGATTAATGAGTTTGTCTAGTTCAGCGTCTAATTTGGGCCTAATGGCGAAGGGAACCCTTCGAGGTTTCAAACGGATTGGGGTGGCTTGTGGACCCACATTGAAAGATATGGGAGTGCCCGAATAACAGCCCAGTTCACTGCTGAAGACATCAGCGTAGTCATTAAAAAGGGCATCAACTTCAGAGTTTATCACAGAGTGAATCCCTGTAATGTTAAGACCTAGGGCAGGGAACCAATCTAGTCCTAGCAAGCTAGGCAGGGCACCATCAACAACTACCAGTGGCAAGTAACCTCTAAAGTTTTGGAATTGAATAAGGAATCTTCCCTTACCCAGGACTGGGATGGTCTTCCCCTGGTAGTCCCGAAGATTCAGGTGGCAGGCGATCAGCTTCCTCCTTGAGAGCGAAGGCAGAATTTTCTTCAATGTGGACCACGCAATGATGGAGAGGGTTGACCCGGTGTCCACCTCCATGTGGCAGGGCTTACCTTCTATAAGAAGAGAAATGCTTATTTTGTTAGGGTTACAGGTGAAGCTGCCCGCGTGATAACAAGTGTAGCAGCTTTTTACTTGCCTTTGGGAGGAGGCAGAAACTTGAGATTTTTGAGAAGGGGCCTGCTCGGCTTGACATACTCTGGCTAAATGCCCTCTCTTCTGGCAGTTCAGGCAGATAAAGTTTCTGAACCTGCATGTGGTTCTAAGGTGGTTACCCCCGCAGCTCATACAAAAGGGTTGTTGTTTGGTGAACTGGCTGCTGTTTCTCCTTGGTGGGGCTAGAGGTGTTCTGGGATGTGTGAGGCGGTTTACCTCTAATGGTTCTTCTATTTCTTCCTGGGAGATCTCATCATAGTGAACTGTAGCCTGCCCTTGTTTTGTGGTAGCTCCCTGAATCTCAGCTGCAGATACTTCTGATAACTCAGCAGCCTGAGCTTCTTCAATGGCTGGGGATAAGGTTAGGTCTTTCTTTGCTAATAACCTTCTCTGAAGCTTCAAATCCCTAACTCCACCTACAATTTGGTCTAGCAGCATGTCCTCGAGGTAATCCCTGAACCCGCAGTGTATGGCAGCTGATCTTAGTGCTGCCATGTATTGACTTACAGTTTCCCCTTCAGCTTGAGTCCTTCTCCTAAAAGCTAGCCTCCTAGCTATCTGAGAGGGTTTTGGGGAATAGTGGTTGGACAAAATTTCTTTCAACTCTTCCCAGGGGATAGCCTTAATGGGTCATGGGGACACTAGCGCTGAGGCTGTGTCAAAAATGGTAGCCCCACAGAAGCTTAAAAAATAAGACCTTTTCCTCAGGTCTGTAGCCCTGGACAAGTCTATGGCATTTAAAAAACATTCAAATCTGTTAATGTAAGATTCCCAAGTCTCTGTTCCCGGCTGAAAATGCGGGAAGGTCGGAGTAGATGCCATTGGAGTGGCAGAGTAGGTCTGCTGGGCAAGGAAAAATTAGAGGTCGCTTTTAGAAAAGCGTTTCTGGTAGCGCCTGTCAGCGGCGTTTGGCTCCTCAGCTGCGGAGCTTTGAAGTTCGCGCTCTTTTGGAGAGCGCCGGCGGCGGTGACTTCACTCAGCCCTTAGCGGCTTCAGCTCTTTCTCGGTGTGACTTCGGCTCAATTGTTTCACCTGGACGTCTTTACTGTATCCCGCCCTCATCGCCAGTGTTGTGGAGCGGCGGTTACAGAGGGAGATGAAGCCAGGTTTATGCTAACGTACTTTATTCAATGAATAAAAGGGTCGCCGCAGCTTCAGAGGCAATCTGACAGCCAGCTGGCGGCAACAGCTGATGCCATTTGACAGCTCCCTTTTATAGCCGGCTGTCAAACGGCATCAGCCAATGGGAGCGATCAGCGCTCCCGCTCTGACGGCGGACCAGAAGGAGAACTGCTGGCAGGTTCTTAATACATAACAGTTTCCTTCCAAATCTCCTTTACATTCCAATGCCTTCTTTCCCACTTCCTGTTACTGTTGTCTCTTTGTAAGAAGAGCTGAGTAGCAAGTCAACCATGATAGGTGCTCTGGAGAAAATGATGTTTAGTAAATGCCTGGAGCATGCCCATGCTCTTCGATATGGTATCAGAAGAAACTGTCAGAAATGACAATCAAAATGAATATTTTACCAAGAGTACTATACTTAATCCCAATAAAGTTGGGAAAAGAATATTTTGAGGATTTAAATAAAATGATATTGAAATATATATTGGGGGGGCGGGAATGAGGATTAAATTAAAATTGTTACAAGATGTTAGAACAAGAAGAGGCTTTGGACTACCCAATTGGGAATTATATTATCAGGCCATAGTACTGATGTGGATGAAAGAATGGATAGTTTTAAGAAATACTAGGCTGTTAACATTGGAAGAGAATGATTTACAATTGGGTTGGCATGTATTTTTATGATATAAGAAAAATAAGGCACATGGACATTATGTATGAGGTGCCTTATTATCAATATGGGAGAAAATAAGGGAACAACACTACTTAAAAATACCAGTCTGGTTATCAACAATGGAGGCATTCGCATATCCAAATGTCTTTAAAATGGAACATTGTTAGATATAATGATGTTTTAAATGAAAGGGGTGAACTCAAAACAAAACAAGAATTAGATGAACAAGGGATAAATATGAATTAGTATTCATACATGCAAATACATTCTAGATATGAGAAAGATGTTAAAATAGATGGGTTTTACAAAGAATTGACTGAACTAGATAAAATTTTAACAGGTACTGAAGAGGAGATGATTAAAAAACTGTATGGCTATTTATTAGGAGTGAAATTAGAAGAAGAGCAAGTTAAGGAAACAATGATTGCTTGGGGGAGAAATTTTGGATATGGGATAGATTTGGATAAATGGCAGAAATTATGAAATAGAAATTATAAATTAACAATGTCAACAGCTTATGAAGAGAATTTGTATAAGATGTTTTACAGGTGGCATCTTCCCCTGGCAAGATTGGCAAAGATGTTTAAAGATAAATCAGCGAAATGTTGGAAATTTCAACAGATACCTGGATCATACTACCATATGTGGTGGACATGTACAGAAGCCAAAAGGTATTGGACTAAAATACACACATGGTTGGAAAAGATGTGTCAGATCCGTGTATCTGTCATTTCTTCAATGAAAGAAGAAAAGGGGGGGAGATTCATCCAGTATTTCACTGTAGCTTGCTCAAACCGGAGATCACTTCAAACCTCAGACCCCCCCTTCTTCCCACACCTCCAACTCCCATCATGGTACATAGGGAACAACATTTTGAACTTAAAGATATCCTTGATTCACACACTCACCGTGAATCCACACAATATTTAGTAGCTTGGAAACACCTTCCTTCCTCAGAAAATGAGTGGGTAGCCAAACGACATGTAAAAGTACCCACATTACTACAAAAGTTCCATCTAAAATACCCTGATAAACCATCCTAAATTGCAAATGTAATGCATGATTTTTGTTTTTTCCAGGTAGACCTATCTGTTTTTTAAAGGAGGGCAGGATGTCAGATACATGTATCTGTCATTTCTTCAATAAAAGAAGCAAAGCGGGGGAGACTGATAAAGAAATCCTTCTTGATGTAACCTGAATATATTTAATCTTATATTGAATTTGTATAACCTACACATGATATAGTGGAGGGATAAAACCCAGATGGCCAAAACCTATTACCTCTGAGAGAGACAGCCAGGAGATGAAGAGACCATAAAAATTCCACAGTGAGATGTGTCCTGGGAAACTCTGGAAAAGATCGTTCTAAAAACGGGGTGGGGGGGAATTAACATGTTGGCTCTTTGTTTTACTAAATACACATCAAGATAAGGGGAGGGGTTTTAAACTCCTTTATCTATCTCTGCATGCCTTAGAGACCTTAGACGCTGCTTTTAACCCCTACATGAATTGTCTCATCTCAGTAAAGGAATCCTTTTGATACGTTTTGATACGTTTTCAGAAGTTCATTCTAGTTGATTGAATGGGGAAAGTTCTTTAGCCTGACAAGATGATAAAACAACATATAGACTTAAAGCCTGATATATTTTTATTGGGGATTTTGCCTGAGAATTATAGTAAAGAAATAACATATTTGATTATACATATACTAACAGCAGCTAGAATTATATTTGCTCAAAACTGGAAAAATTAGAAAATTCCGTTGGAAGAGGAGGTGATTAAGAAAATATCGGAATGTGCAGAAATGAGTAGGTTAACATTAGCAATTAGAGAGCAAGAAGAAAGGGAGTATTATAAGATTTGAGATTTATTTTATGAATGGCTAGAAAGTAGAGTAAGAAATTAAAGAATACTGTTAATAATGATATATTGTAATAGAACATTCTGAATAAGATATAACATGAATATAATTGAGCAAGAGTTGGGATTAGCTGGAAATTGAAATAAAAAACCTAATGACATTGTAATATTGATATAATATGATACATAATGTTGACTAGAATATAATATGAATATAAACCTAACAAGAAATGTATACAAATATTATTATGTGCACAAGATATATATATTTAGATGACACACTGTGCAAGTGAAAGATTTCATTTGTTGTATTTGTTGTTTTTGTTATAAAAAGAAAAAGAAAAACATGCAAAAAAAGAGAAAAGAAATGGGAAGTCCTACAAGAAATCTAGGCTCAAATACTGTTCTCTGTGCAGATCCATACAGGGAAATAAAAAATGCTGCTTAAATTTATTTTTGTTAAATTTATTTGCCACCTATCTCTCCATGGGGCTACTCCAGAGACTTACAATAATAAAAGGGAAGACAAATAATAGAACAGTAAAATAATGACAAAAGAGAATAAATACAAGAATATGATAACCAGAGAACAGAGACCAAGGTGGAGAAGTGGATCTGCCATCAATCCAGTAGCCATCTCCAGTGTGGAACTCCCCCATTTGGTCAGATCAACAGCAGAGCTCATGGAAAGATAGGAGTGAGTGGACAGCTCTTACCTTTAGAGCAGGGGTCCTCAAACTTTTTAAACACGGGGTCAATTCATGGTCCCACAGACTGTTCAGAGGCCAAACTATAGGTTAGGATTAGGTCTCTCTCTCTGTGTGTGTGTGTGTGTGTGTGTGTGTCTTTCTCTCTGTGTGTGTGTGTCTCTCTGTCTCTTTCTCTGTCTTTGTCTTGTTTTCTATCTCTGTGCGTATATCTGTTATGTTCGCCGTTGGAAAGAAGGCTCGGGAGTCAGTGACCGTTTTCAGCTCTTTATTAGGTCCCGAGATCGACTCGGGGTTTAGGAGATCGGCGGCGGCTTATATTGTCTGGCCACGGCGGCCGCGGCCAATGGCACCGCTTTGAATCTCCCACAATTAGTTTCCACCAATCGCGGGGATTCGCAGCGGACCAATCAGTGCGGCTCGCTCGGCCAATCAGGTCACCGTGCGCCCTGGCCAATCAGGGCGCGGTGTTTACAAGTATGCTAATAGATCGTACAGAACACCCCTCCCCTCTTGGTACGGTTCTACATGACGTAGTCCCGTAAGTAGGCGGGGCTCCATACTTGCCTACTTGACCTGCGCAGGTTAGTTGATGTCTGGCCTTCGGGCGGTTCGGGCGGGTTCTGTGCTGCTCTCTGCCTGGTAGATGGAACCGCCTGGAAGGGTGAGCCGGGCCTTTCGTCGCAGCTTCCTCCCGGTCTACCCGGGCTGGTCGAGCTGCTGGTGTTGCCGCTCCTGCCCGGTCTTTCCAGGCTGTTTCTTCCTGGCTTGGCTGTTTCTTCCTGGCGAGGCTTCAAGCTGGCTGTCTATTTCTGCTTCGGTTGGTGAGTATTCCTGGTTTCTTTCTGGTTGTGGTTGGTTCCCGGGGCTTTCCCTCCCCTCTTGGTCGGTGCTGGGATGGTTTTTTTCCCTTTCTGGGTTTATGTCTCTGTCTGTTTGCGTGTCGGTTATGTTTCCCATGGTTGTTCTCGATCTTATTTGATCGATGTGTCATTTCCATGCTCGTCCGTTGGTTGTTTGTAGCCGGTACGAGCGGGGACCTGTTGCCTGGGTTATCGTTGCCGGTATCCAGAGGGGGTCCCCTCTAAGGTTTTTTGCGTATACCGCGTCTCCTGGTGCAAATGTTCGGTACCTGCTTGATGAGTCGGTGGGTTTTTCGGGGTTGTACGTGGGGTGCAGCCTATCTAGGGGGATTTTAGTTTCCTCCCCATTAGTAGCTCTGCGGGGCTCTTGTTGGTCGTTGTGTTAGGTGTTATGTGTTGGATAAAAAGTAGTTTATTTATTTTCTCTTGCATGTCCCCGGTTTCGATTTTTTGAATTGTTTTTTTTGGTGAATTGGACCATTCGTTCCGCCCTACCGTTCGCCGCCAGATGTGCCGGTGCTGTCAGGGCGTGCCATATTCCCCGTTCCGCTAGGAATTTTTCGAATTCCAGTGCGGTGAACTGTGGCCCGTTATCTGACACAATGACATCTGGGAGGCCGTGGGTTGAGAATAGTCTGTTTAGTTCTTTGATGACGGCCTTGGTGGTGGTAGTTCTCATGTCGCTTACCTCCAGCCAATTGGAGTAAGCATCTACCATTATGAGGAATGTGTGTCCTTTTGTGGGTCCGGCGAAATCTATGTGTATCCTGGACCATGGTCCCTGGGGGTTTCCCATTCCAGGACTGGGGCGGCGGGTGGGCTTGGCCTGGATTCTTGGCATTGCTTACAGTTTGCCACCCAGGCTTCGATTTGTTTGTTCATCCCTGGCCACTATGCGTAGCTTCTGGCCAGGGCTTTTGACCTGACGATGCCCGGGTGCCCCTCGTGTAACAAGTCCAAGAATCTTTTTTGTAATTTTTCCGGGATGACAACCCTGTCCCCCCATAGTATACAACCTTTTTGGGTGGAAAGTTCCGTTTGTTTGTTCCTGAAAGTCCTGAATGTCTCGTCATTGTCTTTTTCCGGCCACCCTTTCTCCGCCCATTGCAACACCCGCGCCAGACGTTTGTCTTTATTTGTTTCGTGGGCAATGTCTGACGTGGTTAGGGGGAGGTTGGGTATGGCTTCGATGCTCAGGGTGGATGCTGTGGGTGCTGGGTCGGCATCCAGGTCGGGTAACAGGGTGCGGCTCAAGGCGTCTGCGTGTGTGATTGTTTTGCCGGGTCGATGGGTCAGCCGGTAACTGTAGGCGGCGAGGAATTCAGACCACCTTGTCATTCTTGGAGATAGAATGTTCGGGGTGGCCTTGTTTCCTGCCAGGATGCCCAACAGCGGTTTGTGGTCTGTGATGATGGTGAATGTCCTGCTGTAGAGGTACTCGTGGAACCTTTTGACGGTGGCGATGATTGCCAGGGCTTCCTTGTCGAGTTGGCTATAGTTCCTTTCCGGCTTTGATAGGGTTCTCGAGTAAAAGGCGATGGGTGCTTCGTTTCCATTCGGGAGTGTGTGGCTGAGGATCGCCCCGATCCCGAACGGTGATGCGTCGCACGTGACTGTCGCATCGAGCGACCGGTCCGTTGATTCGATTTTCCAGTCTGTTGCTGAATTCCCTTCAAGAAATAATTTAGCGGAGCCCTCGCAAGGGTGAGTGCCAAAGCACAAAGAAAAAGACACAAAACAAATAGTTTCTTTAGGTGAGGAAACACATCGCGCCTGGGGCAGATGGAATTGTCCCGGTGGCCCCGATTGCTTTGCGCTGTCCTCTTTTATTGTGCTGATTCAAAGACGGGGTGCGGGGTGATTGCAGGAAACAATGAAGTTACAGAGTTAATCATTGAAACCAAGCTACGTGACACAAGGAGCAAACTTCATGACTGATACTTTTCAGGTAAACATGTCTTAATACCAAATACACAGTTTTTAGCTGACACAGACTTTTGGAGTTAATCCTGTCAGTTTCAGTCCTGTCAGTGGAATTTGCCCTGAGAGGTGTACGTGCTAGGCAAGATTTGTTCTATGGCAAAATAGCTAAAGCAGGATAGCCACACGTGACTGTCAATGGGAGGGTCTCGTTGTACTGGATGAGGACGGCATCCGATGTGAGCAGGTCCTTGGTTTGGTTGAAGGCGGCTTCCTCTCGATTCCCCCAGGTCCAGGTGGCTGTTTTATCCAGCAGCCTATGCAACGGTTCCGCTGCGGTCGCCTTCTGGGGTAGGAAAACATTATAGAAGTTAATCAGCTCGAGAAACGCCTGCAGTTCCGTTTTATTCCTTGGCCTGGGGGCTTCTTTGATGGCTCTGATTTTTTTTCGGTTGGGTGAATTCCGTGCCGGTCTAGGAGATATCCTAGGAACTCGACCCTCTCGGTATGCAACTGGCATTTTTCTTTTTGACTTTTAGCCCCGCATCTTTGAATTTTTGTAGTACCTCCCTCAGGTGACCCTCCAGTTCTTTTTGGTTGGCTGCTGACACCAACACATGCCGTCGAAGTAGGGCACCACCCCCTTGATTCCTTTCAGGAGTCTCTCCATGAGGCTCTGGAAAATTCCCGGTGCTACGCTGACTCCAAACTGGAGCCTCTTGCAGCAAAAAGCCCCCCGGTGGATCACTATGGTCTGCGCCTCGGCGGTTTCCACGTCGACCGGTAACTATTGGTAGGCTTGCGCCAGGTCAAGTTTCACGAAGACCTTGCCTCCCCCCAGTGAGTGTAGAAGGTGCTGCACTACTGGGACGGGGTAGGCGCTTTGTTGTAAGGCGCAGTTTAGGGTGGCCTTATAGTCCCCGCAGATTCTCACCGACCCATCGGGCTTGACTGGGGTGACTATGGGGGTTTCCCACCGGGCGTGATCGGTTGGCTCTAGGACCCTCTGTTTGATGAGCTTGTCTATCTGCTCGTCGATCTTGGGCCGGAGTGCGAAAAGGTACCCGCCGCGGTTTTAGGCGTATCGGGGACGCTAGGGTCTAGGCTGAATGAAATAGGGGGCCCTCGGTACTTGCCTAGGGTGCCGTCGAACACTTCCTGGAAGTCCCTTGCGAGTTGCTCCTCCCAATCTGCCTCTGCGATGTGGTCGATTCCCGTTACTTCGATCCCGAGTGGCGCGAACCACTGTAGTCCCAATAGGCTGGGTCGGTCTCAGTCCACGACGGTCAGGGGAAGTCTTGCTGTGCGCCCTTTGAATGTGACTTCAAAATGTCCTGTTCCGACTATGGGGATGCGGTTCCCCTGGTAGTCCTTTAAGATTAACTTCTGGCTTTCCAGCCCCTTTTTGTGGATGGCGGGCACCAGGCGCTTGATTTCCCGCCATGCAACCATGGAGAGGTAGGACCCGGAGTCCACCTCCATTTTGCATGGCTTGCCCTCGATGCCCACCTCCACGTATACCTTTCGGGCGTCAGTGCTCGATGAGTGGCCGATGATGACCATCTGGTGGGTCTCCTCTCTCTGTCGGTTCTCGCCGTTCCGCCGGGCCCCGTCCGTCCCGGTTCCAACGACTTCTCGGCTTGGCGGTCCCTTGTCCTGGGGGTGTGTGTGCCTTCCCGTCTCCGGCCGCTGTTGTCTCGCCGTCGGGGGCTGTAAGCTTTCTTGAGTCAGCAGACTCGGGCGATATGGCCTCTCTTGTCGCATTACCGGCAAATTGCGTCGAAAAACCAGCACTCCGATCGAGGATGGTCGCCTCCGCACCCAGCACATTGGAGACCCGACTTACGACTCCGCCGTTCGCGTCGGTCTTGTTCTGTTTGGAGTCGATGGATGTCCTCCTCTTCGTCCGTGGTGTCGGAAACGGAGTCGAGGTCGCCATGGTGGGTGGTGGTGGTCGCTCGGCGGCTTGCTTCTGGATGCGTCTTGGCCGTCGGGGTCGCCTCGGAGGTCGTGGCTCGGTCCCCAGTGTCTGGTCTCCGCATTCGGGCCGCTGACTTTCGGGTTGCCTCGGCTGCGGTGGCTTCGGCAAGAGCGTCTGTGAGGGAGATGTCGCCCTTTGCCATCAGCCGGCTTTGTAGGACAGGGTCCCTGAGCCCAAGGACGACGCGATCTCGTAAATGCCTCGTCCATGTCTGTGAAGCCGCACATGCCTCCCAGTTTTCGCAGGTCTGCCACGAAATCACTAATGCTCTCACCCGGTTTCTGGTCTCGCCGGTAGAAGTCGTGCCGCCTGATGAGGGTGGGCACGGCGGGAGCATAGTGGCTTCATAGCAGCGGTTTGAGGTCGGTCCAGTCCATCGCCTTCACGTCCTCGGGTTTCGCGAAGGCTTTTGCCATCTTAAACACTGCGGGCCCGCAGGTGTGTCAAGAAGACGGCCCTTTTTTTCTGCCCGTTTGCATCCTTGAGATTGCTACTTTCTAAGAACATCAGGAACCGATCAATGTACGATTCCCAGTCCTCAGTAGCTTGGTTAAAGGGTGCGGGCGGTGCGATGCTGGCCATCTCGTCGATCTTGTTTCCCTCAGTGGCACGTGCTCGGTGGGTATCAGTTCCGCGATCCCACCTTTGTCGCCAGTGTTATGTTCGCCGTTGGAAAGAAGGCTTGGGAGTCAGTGACCATTTTCAGCTCTTTATTAGGTCCCGAGATCGACTTGGGGTTTAGGAGATCGGCGGCGGCTTATATTGTCTGGCCGCGGCGGCCGCGGCCAATGGCACCGCTTTGAATCTCCCGCAATTAGTTTCCACCAATCGCGGGGATTCGCAGTGGACCAATCAGTGCGGCTCGCTCAGCCAATCAGGTCGCCGTGCGCCCTGGCCAATCAGGGCGCGGTGTTTACAAGTATGCTAATGGATCGTACAGAACAATATCTCTGTCTCTGTTTCTCTTTGTCTCTCTCTTTCTCTCTCTGTACCTGTGTGTGTGTGTGTGTGTGTGTCTGTCTGTCTGTCTGTCTGTCTGCCTCTGTGTGTCTTTGTCTCTCTGTGCCTCCTCTCTCTATCTCTCTGATTCTCTGGCACCTCATCTCTAGCTAAATCTCGCTGCAACAGACTGCAGCAGGAAATGGTGGGAGCCTACTTACGGCCTTTGTGTTGCTGGACATGCCTCAGTCACTTGGGGAGACGCACAACCTGCTCTCCACCCTGAGATACTAGTCCAACCCTTACAGTGGCTGACTCTGCTGCTGTTGCCAGGGGTAAGTGGGGCAGGGTCACATTGTGGCTCCACATTGTAATGGGCCTTTGTTGCAGTAAATTTGCACTAAAATCAGCCCTCGCCTCTTGCCACTTCAGGCTCGGAGTTGTAAGCCATGTCTGGGAAGCACTGCAGAGGAGAAAAGTGGTCGGGGCTGATTCTCCATCACTTCATCACTTGCTGGGTCTCGCGGGCACTTCTTCTGGCCCTTATTAGTGCTGAATATGCCTTGGTCACTCAGGGAGATGTGCGACCTGCTCTCCACCCGAGACATTGGCCTGACCTGTGCCTCAGCAAATGCTGCTGCTGTTGCCAAGGGCGAATGGGGCAGGATCACATTGTAGGCTCTTCATTGTAATGGGCACATCCAGGAGGAGGGGACCCCTATCTACCCATTGTGACGCATGCTAAATTCACTGTGCTGTGCAAGGTGCTGTGACAACAGCAGGCAGGCCATGGGGGTGGCAACAGCAATGGCATTGTGGCTGCAGTGTGGGTCAGCCAGTGTCTTGGGGTGTAGAGCAGGTCATGCGTCTCCCCAAGCAATCGAGACGCACCCAGCACCAAGGGCTGGAAGAAGTGCCTGCAAGACCCAACAAGAAATGAGGTGGGGGGCAGGGCTGACGTTGTGATAATACAACGAACGAACTTGGAGCTCCGAGACCGGCGTCAATATCTCCGCAGCTGGACAGTCCTTTTGAACTCGAACCGTCCCATAGAGACGGTTTGAGGAGAGCGCATCCTGCTGATCCCAGGGACACCGCAAAGTCCCTGGTTGATCCAGGAGAAGCTCTCTTTTCTGGCTGTGGAGGAAGCGGTGATTGAAGCTGCTGAAAAGTTGGGGCAGCTCAGGAACGGAAGAAGCGAGGAAAGAGTGTCAGCTCTGGGTGAGATTTTTAATAACTTTTTTGGGAAAGAGAACACTCTAAGGGGGAAGAAAAAATATTGAAGACAGAAGAGGGATAGCGGCGAAAAAAAGCCTGATGTCAAATCAATTTGGTTTTTTCCTTGATTTAATAAAATATTAAAGGACTTTCTTCTTAATCTGGACTGGACTTTTTAACTAATGATTAATGAAGAACAAATATTAATAATTATTTTAAAGAGAGAATTTGTTTCTTTTTTGTTGCTTTTCTTTGCTTTCTCTAATAAGGAATTTTAAACTTTTTTCCTGTTTTGGTTATATTGTAACATAGAAGTGAAATTGAGCAAACAAAGTAACACTGCCATCTAGAGGCTTAAGATAAAAAGGAAATTTTCTTATTTTTCTTCTTTGGAAAAAAAGAAATGAATCTGGAGGAATTTTCCAACTAGACTGTTTACATTTTGAGAAGATAGAGTTGAGCATTGAAGAAATGCTTTTGCAAGTGCTCTTCTGTAAAATTATCTTAGTGGCTGGAGATGGGAGTTGAAAGGAAAGAGTTCATGGTGACCTTGAACAATGCACTGTTGAAGCTTGTTTAAAATTTGATAGTGAGCCTTGCGCACTTTATGGTGGCAGTAGTTTGCTTTGTGACAGAATTTTCAAACTGGATTTTTTTTCCCTTTGTCTGTGGACAGCTGTGCCTGGCCTATTTTTTTTCTGTCTATTTTTTTTTCTTTTTATATTAGACCTAACTTTACTATTGGGATATAATTTTTTCTTTTTCTATTTTTCTATTTTATTTTGATTCTTTTTTCAATTAACTTTTTAATATCACTGTTGGATTACTTTTGTACTCATTTTCTTGTCTTTTGGGCTCCTCCAGGGAGATGATATTTTTCTTCTAGGGAACTTTTTTTCTTTCTTTTTTTTTATTTTTTCAACTTTTATTTTTATATAGTTCTCCCTTTTTAACTGGATTAAGGTAAAGAAGAACCTGAAGTTTGCATATTGTCATTGGTAACCTGCCTTTCTATGAACTAGACTTGCAATTAAATCAAAATGAGGAAGACAACTGCTACAGGTTCATCAATACCCTCCTTCCTCCTCTTCCCCACTTGGTGGTACAGACAATGTTGCAGCAGGAAAAATAGAGAGAGAGAAGGAAAAAGAGAAGGAGGTCACACTACAAATGATTGTGCAAGCAATACAAAGAATAGAAGAGTGAAGACATGAGAAAATAGAGAATATACAACAGATGTTGGTGAAAAATGAGGAAAGATTTCAAAAAATAGAAGAAAAAGGCGAACAAAGAGATAAGAAAATTGGTGAAATTGACAGCAGACTGGCTGTTGTTGAACATGATAAAAGTGGGATGCTGAGCTGGGAGATAGATAGGGCAGAATTCTATATTAGATTTCAAAATATAAAAGAAAAGGGAGAAAACCTTGCTGAAATAATGATAGAAATACTGGCAGATGCCTTGAAGATATCCAAAGAGAAAATGATGGATGGAATAGACAAGGTGTTCTGAGTTTTTACAAGATATGCAATGAACTACGAAGAGAAGTCCACATAAGATTTACTAAGAAAGCAATTAAAACACAAATATTACAAAGTGCAAGAGATGAGCCACTGAAATATAAAAGCAAGGAGATTATGGTCCTAAAACAAGTACCAAGAAAAGTCAGAGAGATAAGAAGAATGTATCAATTCCTGACAAAATTTCTAATTAAGAAAGGAGTGAACTACAGAGGGATGATCCCCAAAGGTCTCATCTTTACTTGGCAGACGCAAAGACACAGATTAGAGTCAAAAGAGAAAGCAAAGTTATTCTATGGAGAATATTTTAGGGGGAAAGAAGATGAGAAGATATGAGAGAAGGAAATAATTAAAATCCAAGAGGAGAGGGCCAGAGCAAGAGATATGTAAGTAATGATAAATGGAAATTTAACAGAAAATATTGATATTAAAAAAGAAACTAGGCAAGGATGCCCGCTGTCACCTCTGTTGTTTGTGTTGACTTTAGGGGTATTAAATAGGAGTATCAGAGAAGATAATGAAATAAAGGGAATGAAAATAAAAAAAGGAGGAATATAAGTAACAAGCGTTTGCAGATGATCTGGTTTTCATATCATTAAAGCAGGATATGAATTTATAATTATAGTCAAATAATAATATGTATAGTTGATTTACATAATATGAAGTTTAATTTAAACCAGAAGAGATAGACAGTTGATATTGTGCATAAAAGATATGTACCAATCGACACACTGTATGTAATGGAAAGATGGTTTTATTTGTTGTTTTATGTTTGTATTTGTGAATGTTTGTTGTCAAAATAAACAAAAAATTTATTATTAAAAAAAAAAAAGATGAGGTGCCAGAGAATCAACCCTGGTCACTTCTCTCCACATCAGTGCTTCCCAGACATGCTTACAGCTCCAAGCCCAAAGCAGCAAGAGGCGAAGGCTACCTTGAGTGCAAATGTACTGCAACAAGCTGGAATGCTGAAGGCAAGTACAGGGGCACTTCACTCCCACACTAAGGGTCCAGCCATCACCACCACCACTTTGGCCCACCTGCGCCACTCCACCTTGCTGCAACAGCATCATTACCTCATTCTGGCCAGCAGGGACTATTCCTTGCACCACTTCTTGTACTACCCTCTACGGGGGTTTCCAGCCCTACTACAAGCTGCCCAGCCACTCCCCGGGGTGGAGGAACTGCTCTGGGATGACCAATAGGCCAGTCCTGTGACTAGAGCTATGGAATATGGAACCGACTTTCCCACCATCATGTTTGCCTGTCTTATGATGCACAGGCTGGATAAATTGCTTCAGTGGGCCCTATTTGGCTCAGGAGCAATAGTTTGAGGACCCCTGCTTTAGAGTATGATGTTCCAAGGCAAGTGATGCAGCAGAAAAGGGTCTTTTTCTGGAGCCCAATAATTGGAGTACTTTAACAGATGTGATCCAAAATGGGGCCTCTCTGATGGCATGGGTAGGATTGACTTTTCCTAGCAAGACAAGGCAGTTCATCAGGTAACTTGGAGCTATACCATTAAGGGCTTAATCCAGTTAATTATTCTACACAGTTTTAATTGGATCAATCCCAATAATATGCTTACTGACCAACAAGAATGTTGAGGATGCCAACAAGATGTGCTTCTGTCATAGTACTGTATTAAGTTCTTTTCCATGCTTATTTTTTGTTTAATTTTCTTTGCCGGAGATCTCCCATTGCCTGGCCTCCTTGAATTTCTTCAATCATACTAATTTTCTGTTAGAAATTTTTGAAATGTAGTGTTTGCTAAGCCTGCTTTAAACTTCTACACCATTCATCCTAATATCTTACTTGTTGTGACTGGAAGGATCGATCCTGCTGGGAGTTTTGACTCTGATGACTCTGATGATGAAAGGCTGGAGCCTGCTGTGAATGTGGAGTCTGAATTATTAGAGGACACAGATGTGAGCCAGGAGGATGAGAGATCCTCTCCAGAACCCTCGACCTCGCTTATGCCAGCAACTGATCCACAAAATGAGTCAGAGGCTTCGAGTGGGGAAACTGACAGATTGTGGCTTGATGCCAGAACTAGGAGGAGACTGAAACGTCAAGCTGAGGGGAGGCATCAAGCCAGACATTGATTAGAGAGACTGACACGCCCATCCAGGTGATTTAAGGAGGCGTGATGATTCTCAAACTTTGCTTGGAAGCAAAGTGTTTGATGTGTCGAAAGGATACGTGTGGAGCGGCCTTTGTAATTTATGGACATTCTGAATTACCAGACAGATTCCGGGAAGTCTGCCAAGGACTGGAATATAGCATTATTAACCCTTTTGTAGTCTGCTTCTGTTTTGTTTGAATGTTTGGAACTGTGGAACTTTGTATTCTCACTTGTGAATATAGGTGAGACATAACACTTACTTATAGATAAAATTGCCACTAATTTTAACAAAGATTTAATGAATAATGGTTTGGCCTGTTTTCCATGCTGGTCTTTAACAAAATCTTTGAGGACAAGAGTCTAATATGCAAGACAAAAGTTCATGGATCAAATTATTTTAACCTATCACATACAGTGTTCTAGCTATAATCAGTTCTTATTCTGATGCATGACACATATTTTATTAAAAAAGAGGTTAAAATAGGAGTTCTGTGTCTGCCACATTGAACCTGCCAACTACTTGGCCTTTTGATTCATACTGTGCAGATGCAAGCATGGGACAGAGGTATCACTGCAGTATATTTACAGAAATCTTGTGCTTTCTACCACCTACTGCTCAGTATCAATCCTGCAATTTCAACATCCTAAACTCCTCAAAATAACATAGAACTTAATTTTCTTACTTGGCTGCAAATATTCAGGGTCAACCCAAGGGTCTTACGTCACTTTTGCATTCTAGATGTTGCCCAACAATTCAGCAAACACACTGGTTAGGTCTGTAGTAAAATTCTTCTAGAAACATCAGGTGAGAATAGAATTGTTTGCCACTTATTGTGGGGATTAAAATAGCATAAAATCCAAAATTCTTCTCTACAGTTTGAAGTTTGAATACAATAGTTCCTATGTCCTTAGATCATACCATGGCATTCTATTGCATCAACATTAGTCATGCTAGTGTGGGGCAGTCCTGAGGATTAGGAGTAGCAGTGGGGATACATCCAGGTTCATGTCTTCTCTCAGTCATGGAAATGCTCACTAGTTAATTGATCCAATTACACACTTATCAGCTATGTAGCTATCTCACAGAACAGGGGTCGCCAACCTTTTGAATCTCGGGGACATCAAACTCATACTTTTAAATCTCAAGGACCACTAATATGATTTTTTTTAAAAGCTAATATATTTAATATATTTTATTATGTTAAATATAAATTAGCCTGATGATGGCAGATGAGATTCTGCTGAAACGTTGCTACAACTTTAAAAGCACCACTACTATGACGTGGGAAAATACCCGAACAAAGCTGAATGCCATACATGTAAGTACCCACGAAAACTTAAGAAAACATATATATATATATGGCATTCGGCTTTGTTCGGGTGTTTTCCCACGTCATTGTAGTTGTTCTTTTAAAGTTGTAGCAACGTTTCAGCAGAATCTCATCTGCCATCATCAGGCTTCTGTATAGTGTTCGTCTGTGAGTCAGACTTTCACAGCCGTTTCTGTTTTAAATTTGGTGCTAGCCTACGCTGTGCCAGAATGGTTTTTTCTTCATCCTGATTGGTTGGGATTCTTGGTCTGTGTTTATTGGTCTTCGAGTTTGCTGTGTTCTGCTTGATTGGTGTTTCTAATATCTTCTGTCTGTTTTGTAGCTTTTTTTGTCTTGATTGGCTGGCAACATTGTGTTTCCTGTATTGGAGGCTTTTAGTGTGGCTTGGCTCCGAGTAAATGGACGGCCATCATTTGGAAGCTAGGTTTCATCTGGGCGCCTGGTTGGGGTGTATTTGAGCTGGAGGTATCGGGGGAGTCTGTTTGTTCCCAGGTGTTTGCCTGGCTTGTGGTGTGGAGATTCTTTTGTTTGAGAGTGCAGGCTTCCAGATAATTGACAGTCTGGTGGAGTCATCTCTTCTATTCATGCTTTCAGGTCTTTTTTCAATCTCTATGGCTTCTCTGATAATTCTGTAGCTGGGGTTTTCTATAGTGGCTAGGGTTTTGGTGCCATTGAAGTCGATGCTATAACCTGTGGCTTTCTTGTGTTGGACTAGTGAGGAAGTGTGTTCCAGCTTTTTTACTGCATTTTTGTGTTCATCTAGGTGGGTACTTATTCTTCTATTGGTCTGTCCAATGTATGTGGCAGGGCATGATGCACAGGGGACTTCATAGATGCCTTGGTTTTCCAGGTCAATTTTATCTTTGGGGTTTCTTAGGATGGCTGCTATTTTTCTGTCTGTTTTGAAGGCAGTCTTGATGTGATGCCTGTGTAGTATCTTACTGATTTTGTTTGTAGTACCTCTTAGGACAACTGTTCCATATGTCTGTTCATCTTCTAGGTCTCCATTATGTCTCAGTGTGTTTTTGTGGATCAAGCCAGTGATTTTGCTTTTGTGGAAGCCGTTGGCTGTCAGTACTTTAGTCAGGATGCATAGTTCAGTCTTTATGTGTGTCTTGTCTGCCAGGCATTTGGTTCTGGCGATTAGTGTTTTGACCACGGAGTTTATCTGTGCTGGGTGGTTGTGGGATTGGGCGTTGAGGTAGTGGTTGGTGTGTGTTTTCTACTTTGATAGTTTAAATTTAATTTAAACTTATATTGGAATGGTACTCTTGCTTCCACAATGTCAAAGGGCGTCGGGAACGTCAGGAAGCTGTTGGAAAGGGCATTACGGAGGTATATGCCTGTGAAGAGTGTCTTAGTGGAAGTCTTGGTTGCTGGCGGCCGTTTAGGGTGTCCTAGCGAAAGTGTACTGATCGGCAGCAGCCTTTTAGGCTGGAACGTCATTCTTGTTTTCAATGGTACCAAGGACATCGGAAGGTTGTTGGAATGGGTGGTGCTAAGGCATTTGCCTGGGTTGGAGTCTGCATCTGAGCATCACTGACAATTCCTACGATCCTCCAACCTAGTGGAGATTTGATGGCCACTGGGCCGTCTACAGGGCCGTCGACTCAGAGAAGAGAAAGGCGCGTGGGGCATTATTTCCCAGCAAGAGTAGGATATCAGCCTCTGGATCTGAAGTGGGAAAGTGATGAGCCAGGTGCTGTAGGTGAGGCATGCTGCTTATGACCTCAGGTGTTGCAATCTGACTGCGGTCGTTCAGTACCCCATCACATTCAAATACAGGAGGTAGTGGGAACTGGGAACTTCCATCCAATGACTCTATGCAGAGTCCAGTAGATCTCCTCACTGCCATGCTTCTTGGTCCATGGCATGTTGATACAGTGAAAGGAAGTTTGTTCTGTTGTACCTCAAAGAGGTCAAAGAACGCAGGTTTGGCCAGGGTGCAGGTGCTTTGAGTGTCTATCTGCACATACATTTTCACGGCATCTTTGGGGCGTCCTTCAGGGTATAATTTGGCTAAGCAGATGGGAATACATGAACGAGGGTGTGGTGAGTCGGCGCAGAGTGCTGTGCAGTTGACACTCATGCTTGGTTTTGGTTGCAGTTTGTCAGTCTGTCGCGGAGCCCTGCATGCTTCTGTGTTACGTTGTAGCTCTTTGTCTGAAGGAGAGTTATGAGATATCTGCCATGGTGGCTCGGCGTCTGGATGCAGCGCGGTCGGTTGGTCACTTTTGCAGATGTGACATTGCACTTTGGTTGTGCAGTATTTGGGCAAATGTTTGGATTCGCAACATTTGTAGCAGTATTAGTACTCTCTTAGCAATTCTTTTCATTGGGTCATCGATTTTGCTGCAAACTGAGTGCAGCTATTCAGCGAGTGACGAGTGTTATGCATAGGACAAAACTGTATTCTCCTTGTGTTCGGAGATCTAAAGTGGGTTGTATCAGGTGAGCTCTCTCCCCAACTGTGTGTGGATGAGGAGTCGATCTCGGTGTTATGTGTTGACTTTTGGTGATGATCTGTAGAGATGTGCAGTAGAGGCTGGAGAGGTCCAGATTTGCAGTAGCGGTCTCTGTTAGGTTGGTAAACTCTGCGTCTGAGGCAAAGATTTCTGAAGCTGTTGCAGGACTCTGTTTGCTAGAAGACAAATTCTTGGAGAAAGGCAAAGGGTGGGTCTCATCTGCGGTTTGCAGCCAGAAAGGCGTTGGACAAAACAATCCATCGTTCTAATATTTCTTTTGGGAGTTTGGCGATGATTGCTTCTTGCATTATGAAGAGATCAAGGCAAGCCAGTCCTGGTAAGTCAGAACATTCTTTGGCTGTTTGCAGCTCCGTAAGGATGTTGGAAAAGTCCTCTAGTTTTCGGGTTTTGTGGATGGCGATACACGGGAAACTGTAAAGTCGTTCTAGGAGCGAGTATTACATCAATGTATCTTTGCCATATTTCTGGTTCAAAGCATCCCACACTCTTTTTAGAGCAGTGTCTGGGTCATTAAGTAAGCATGTGTAAATTTGTTTCACCATGTAGCTAGACTGTGGTCCTAGCCATGCCAACAGAAATTTAAGTTCTTCACCGGGAAGCAGCTGTTCACTTTGGGTGGTGCTCGTGAAAATAGACTTCCATAGTAGGTATTCTCTGCTTGGCTTGTCATTGAATTTGTACACACTGCTGGCTGCTAAGACTAACCTTCCACTCCTTAGTGACGGTTCTCTGTTACTTCTCTGTGAGGGCAAGTCATCTCTTCATATGACGTCTTCGTAGGCGTGGCGTTCTGGCTCGAGGGCATGTGTTGTGGACAGTACATGGTTCACCAGAGTACTTTATGAAAAGGTCAGCATCTGCCCCCACATATGTAGGTAGTACCTTTTGAGGTTGGGTGTAGGTTCCACACTGTGCATCAGAGTTGTTTAGCGGTTGTGGTGAGAACTCTTTAACCTGAGGATTGAGTGTGGCAATTGTGATTGGTTGCAGGTCAACTTGGTGAGAAGTTGGTGTGAGCACTGGTGGGCTAATTTGTTCACCTGGCAGGCCATGAGACATTGGAGTAGGGTTGCTGGTGCTGGGAAGAGAATCTCAGACCTTAGTACGTACAACATCAGTTGGGGAAGGTTTGATGTTGGAGGGAAGTGAATCTCGTACTTAGGTCGTACAACGTCAGTTGTGTAAGTAACGTGTAGAGTCTGTGGTTGAGATTCATCTGTCTGCTTCCCTGGTTGTGGGAGACTGCTAGACAACTGAGGCGGTTCCATCTGCTCGTTTTGTAGCAAGTGCTGCTCATCCGCGTAGGCCTTGACACGTGTATCTGGGCTCTCTTCTCCCAACTCTTCAAGGTCAAAGTTGAGGGAAGCAGCGTTGGCTGCCTTCTGCCATGCTGCGGCCCATGCTGTTTTCACTGCCATCTCTGTCATTTGAGTAACTCCACTTGGGCCTGAGTTTTGGCTATTTCTGCTTGTTGATTGGCCTGAGCTTTGGCCATTTCAGTTTGTTGATCGGCTTGAGCTTTGGCCATTTCTGCTTGTTGATTGGCCAGTTCAGCCTTCTGCTGTATCACCTCTGTCATAATACATAAATCTGCCTCTGCTGCTGCAGCTTCAATTTGGGCTTCTACAGTTCATTTGGTGTAACTTGCTGCTTTGGAAGTCTAAGATACGCCACTACGATGGGAGGATGTTTTGGAAGGATGGTGGGAGCCAGCAGCAGAGAATTGATGTGAGACACTAGAACCTGCCTGTGATCTAGCCAGTTTAGAATGGAGGGAAGAAGACACATGTGATCGAGGAGCTATGTCGGATGTGACCTGCTCCATTGACGTTATTCCCTGCTGAAGCGCATTGTGGAGCACTGCCTGGAGGTCTGCCTTGCTTTTCTCGACACAGTCTTTGCGTTCCTTGTGAAACTCCTTGAAGTATTAGATGTGTGTTAGAAGTTTGGGGTCACCCAGTCTTGACTGGATGGACTTGAGGTTGTTTTCGCTGCATCTCTACCATGTGAAGAGGGCATCTAGATCATCTAGCAATGTACGGAGTTTCTCGGGGGGCAGCTTATATATTGGGGCACCACAGATCTCCTCAAGCTTTGCCCATGAGTCTGTGTAGCGGCGATATTGCTGCTGCCAATCATTCTTCAAGTGTTCTTCCATGGATTTGGTAAGCTTCTTACTCTTTCTGAGGTTGTAGGCTTTCGGAGGTATGGTTTCTCCATAGGGTTGGACATCTAAAGGCGGTTGTTGGGAACCAGGCTCCACGTTTACAACAAGGGTGGGTGGAGGATTCAGGTCGTCTGGTACATCAGATACATCTGTCATGGCTGAGGAAGATGCCATACTTCAAATTGGCAAAGGAAGAATTTTGGGAAATTTTAGTGGTTTTTCGTGCAATTCCTTTTTTGTACTAGGGGGTGCTGCAAGCAGGTAGCAAGTAGAATTGCTGCTGGATTTAATACTTGAGCATGTAGGTGGCACTGCAGAGTCCAGGCGATGGTAGCACAGCACACAGTATGGCTGCTTCTAGGGTGTGTTATGAGCTTGCGACAGAAGGGGGCACTAGAGGTTGCATCGCGAAGTCTGAAGACTTGAGGGCAGAACACAGAAATATGCCTATAAGGGTCGCTTGCTTCACAAGGTGGCAGCAGAGGGTCTGTAAGACACTGTTGCTATGCCCATTTTAGGTTGCAGTTACTCTTGGGACCTTTGAATTAAGTTGATCAAATGGTGCACAATAGTTGCAAAAAGGGGGTTATCATTGGAGAAGCACTCTGGTCAATATTTGAGAAACTGTGTAAAAAAAAATCAAAGTCTGGGAAATTTCTCCTTGAGCCCAGATGTAGCTGTGGGCTGCATTGCTTATGTCTCACTTCCTTGTGGAAGGAAAAAGAGAGGGGAGAATTTCCTGCCTACCCTTGAAAAGGAAAAAAAATGGTAAGAATTATTTGACTGCACTGTAAATTTCTTCTTGATCACCAGATGGAGATTTAGGCTGCTTTACTTGAGACTGATTTCACTCTTTGGGGGGGGGAGCCTCATGGCTATGAAGTTTGCTGATTGCCCAAAGGAATTTATTGCCTACTTCAGATGGTGCTGTAAGCTAATAATTGAATGTCAGCTGATTTCGCTGGAAGGGAAAAATTCATTAGGAAAAATACTTCAGTTAAGTTGCGTGCACTATGGCCGTGTTATGCTTTTAATTTTTTAGTAAAGATAGGAGATGAAGAAAGTTAGGCTTTTAAACAAAAGAAATTGCTCCTTGAATTATTCTGTTCAAATAGTTTGCGTAAATCAGCCTTGTGACTTGGGGGAAGGAATGTGCTCCGTTTCTTTGAAGACGGTCCTTCACTAATGATTTATTACCCCCAATAAACTGGCCAGAGTGGTTGTAAAATAGCTGGAGAGGCCTCCTTTATTACCTCTTGAAGCAGCCGAGAGCATAAGAATGCGAAGCGTTTCTTTTTAGCAATACATGCAAGATTTCTCAAACTTTCCATTGCATTTGGAAAGGGTTTGTAACTGGAGATAGACATAGATGGGGAATACCTGGCCCCTTCCTTCAATTCCAAACAGGCTGTAAGGTTACTATGGCCAACAATGGGAAGACCCAGATTAAGCCAGAGAATAGGATGTTTGAAAGTCTCTTGCATAAATGGAGAAGGGTGGGTGGGTGGGTTACTGGTTCTCTTTGTTTGTAGCATGTGAGGGAATTCCAACCCCTCCCATCATGCAAACAGCGTGTAAAGAGTTCTGTAGCTCACAGAGAGAGACGGTGGGAAATGCAGGTTTAGATTAATATTGCATATTCACTCCTGGCTTCAATATTACATTGCTTTATCACAAATTTAAAATTAACAAATTTATTCTGATGGGTTAGGATTCATCTTTTACTTTCCTGTATCTTGTACAGAGGTAGATTCATAAACTGCACAGATGCAGAGAGATAACTCAACAAGATGTCCATAACAAAGAACATTTATTGGTTCATCAGGTATCCTCATAACTCACATTTGTGACAAAGTTCTTCTTTTATGACCAATCCTTTGTATATCTGCCTTGTAGTAAAAGATGGTTATCTCCTAACCCATCTCGTAACGATAGAAAGAAGGTGCCATGAGTTCAGACAAAGAATGAGGACAACTTTCCCCAACCCCTCGAGAGTCAAACTAGTGACCAATCAGGATTACAGATGTGGTCACATGACATGAACTACATTTCCCAGGATACCTTTAACTACATTTACCATGATGCATTCCCTTAAGGGGACAGCTCATAATTCCTAAGTAACTATCCAATTCCCATAGACTGGCTGGGACAACACAGCAACATATAGATTTAAATTTTAAAACCAGAAATATATTTGTTGGTACCCACATAAATAAAGGAAGTACAATACATATTTAATGTTACACGTGTTAACAGCGGCTAAAATTATGTTTGTACAATAGTGGAAAAATGAAGCGTTCCCCATAGATGAAATTAAAAAATTACAATGTGCAGAAATGGATAGAGATAAGAGGTAGAAATTAGGCAGAGAATGATCATTGCTATGTATGAATTAAATAGAGAAGGTTGATAATTATAAACATGTTGATATAATTAACAAAATTAGAAATAAGCCGATACAAAGAAATTTAAATATTTTTTCTGTTACACTGCTGTACTTATTGATATTTGTTTCTGCTTTGCTTTTTCATTTATGAAATATTTTATAATACGTTATAAGTATAATAAAATTACAGAGGTAAGGTAAAGTAAGGATATATTGTTATAGAATAGATTGGTGATGATGAAATGAACATTATAAAGTAGATTAAGTAAAAATGGTGATTTGTTCACATAAAATGATGTAATATTAGTAATAATATAAATATATATCGTGGATTTATGATATAAGGATTAATGCAAATTTGAAGGGAAAGATTGCAGAGATTGTGCAGAAGTGATTTGTACCAACCAACACACTGAAGATGGTAACTGAAGGTGGTTTATTTTTTGTTTGTTTTATGTTTAAAAATAAAAATAAAAAACTTTTATTTAAAAAAAAATCATTTATGTATGCATGAAACTTCTTTTTTTTTTTTCCAAAAATTTTATTAATTTTTAAAAAACACATATACAAACAAAACACAAAACATGAAAAACATAAAACATCTTTTTTGAAAGCAGCTTGATCCCGGGTTACATCTCTTCGTACAGACATAAATTCAAGTTCATGCTCACTTTTATATACCATTCCATATCTTATTACCATTCTACATTTTTATATAGTTTCTCCCCTCTTTTCACTCTCTTAATTCTATTTTATTTATTTCATCTTAATTTAAATCATTATACTTATATCCTTTGTCTGTCCTGTTTCAGCTGTCTATTATCTTTTCTCATTAACACAAAATTTATCCTGTTATCAGTGATTGGAATATGACGCCTTTATATCTTTCCCCTAAATTTAACACTTAATATAATACATAACTTTCATTCGGATTCTGCTTAGTACATTCTAAAACTATTTTAATATAACTATATAGTATAATTAAAACAACAATCCATACCAATTGAACTCTATCATTAAAATTAATATTCATTTAAATCTTAAACATTTTACACATTCCTTTTCAAATAGGTATCATGCTTCTATGGGAACAGTTATAAATTTTACGTAGTTACTTCCCCCCCATTTCATTTATATTTTAAAACATTATGTAATTAAAATGTTCCCATTCCTTCTTAAACCAATTCTCTCATATTTCATTTCATTTATTTTGTTCAAGAAAAAAAAAGTTTCACTGAATTACATTGAATATTTTATCCCATTTTATAATCATATGTTATTCCAATTTTCTAACATTATTTTTAATACAAATACAACAATACAGTCTTATGTACCTTTGCAGAATCTCATTTTCAGTTATATTTTACCCATTATCTCTAAATAAATCCTGTTTCTTTACATCTTGTTTCAAACCTTTGTAGCTTCTCTTCCCATCCTTCCTCCCTTGCTTCTTCATTCTGCCCTTTTTACCCCCTTGTCTCTCCATCTCCATTTCCCTCTTCTGTATTCCTCTTTTCTGTTGCATTCTAACATTATATCCACTTCTCACCTTATTTTTCCCTTTTTTGGTTGTTTTTTTAGGTCTTAAATTCTCCATTCTCTTTCCCCCCTTTCCCCTTTCTTCCCCAGATAACGTTACTTGTTCATTAAAGATGGCTTCTTCTTTGTCCCAATCTTCTTGTTCTTGTAGTTTCTCATATGTAGAAATCACCATTTCTAAAAAATAAAAAACGGAGCCAAAAGAGCCCTTCCCTTCTTGTTCCTCTTCTTTATATTTTTTGAATTCCATTTTCAGTTCATCCACAAGTGATACCATTGTAAAAAAAAAATTAAACAACCACCCAAGTGTTTTTAATCATTGAAATATAATTTCCAAAAGTCCCAGAGTCACCAAGCAGTCCAAATACACACAAGCTGTTTCATTTAACACTTTCTTCTTTTTTCACATTCTCTTCCTGGGGCTACAATTCAGTTACAAAGTTCCAATTAAAATGTATCTTTTAGAAGTCTTGTTACAATTTAACTTTAGATTCTTTTAAAATTCCAAGCAGTCTCCTCCAGCCAGATCTTACTCTTATTCTTTTCCTCTCCCTTCCCACTTACAGCAAGAAACATTTTTTTCAGTGATCAGAAATCTTTATTGTCCCCTTGGCTTTAATTTTCCAGTTTAATTACCTGCTGTTGCCAAAGCGGGTTTTTCCAATTTCTCATTCATCTGCTGTCACCGTAAGGAAGGAGAATGAGAAAAAACAAACTTTCCCTTTTCACTTTCATTCGCTGCTTCCGGATCTTTGGGAGCGATGTATCCTATTTTAAAATTTAAATTCCAGGGTATCTTGAATGTTGCTTCTTATCCCGGTCAGCCAAAACTTTCACTTCTTAGCTTCCTCCTGCACATTCTTTTCCGGATGAGTGCTTCTTTGTGGCGGCCATTTCTGACCGCTGCTCTACCGCCTTCGGAAAAGGGAGTTAAGCCAGCTGGGGAGGAGAGGTTCGGCTCCCCTCAAGCCTTGCTGGGTCTCCCCTATCTTCAGTCACCTCTACGGGGTGACTTAGCCCCGAAGCCGGGTGGCTCGGGGCACTCCAGCGGCAAGCGCAAGCAGAAACCGCGCACGATCGCGGATTCCTGCTGCCGCCGAAGCCCTACAAACCGGAAGTCAATTCATGCATGCAACTTCTTGTTACACTGATGTTGCTATATATTGATTTAAGCAGAAACAGATAATGTATAACAACAATGTAAAAAGAAGTTACCTGTCTCATTTTTGGTAAGTTGTTTTTTTATTTATGTATTTATTTATGATACGAAAAAAATAAAAAAAAATAAAAAGCAACTTACCAAAAATGAGGCAGGCAACTTGACTAGCCAGCTACGCCGGAGTCCTCCTCCTTAGTCTTCAATGAAGACTAAGGACTGGCTGGCCCAGGAGTCGGCACTCAACCAGGCGGTAGTGGTGGCAGGAGAAGGTAGGTGACCAGCGGGGCTTGCTGCTTTGCTTCCTCATTTACCAATTGGGGATGGGAAGGCAAGGCAGCAACCCTTGGGCCATGGTGGGCAAGGGAAGATGGTGCCAGCCTAGCCAAGATGGCAGCCGCCATGTGGGCAAGGCAGCAGTGGCCGGCCCAGGAGTTGGTACTTGACTGGGCTGGTGGCGGTGGCAGCAGCAGCAGCAGCAGGAGGTAGGGGACCAGCAGGGCTTGCTGCTTTGCCTCTTCACTTACCAATCAGTGGTGGGGAAGACAAGGCAGCAACAATGGAGGGCCATGGTTGAGGGAAGATGAGGTGAAGCGGGTGAGGCAGGGGGCGTCAGCGAGGGTGATGGGCATCCCGGGAGTCAGCACTCAACCGGGACTGGTGGCGGCAGGTAGGTGCCCGGGTTGGAGGTCGTACTTACCAATCCGTGTCTTTGGAGGCTGGGGTAGGTAGTCCGAGTGGGCGAGGACAGCTAGCAGCGGTGGCAGCCAGGGCTTATGTCGTCTTTAATGGCAGCCAGCGCGGCAGTCCAGGCAAGACAGACAGGCTGGCCTGGGAGGCAATCCAGGCAAGGTACAGCCTGGGAGGCAGACTGGCCAGGCGAGGGCGGTTAGCGGCGGTGGCAACTAGGGCTTGCGGCTTGCCCTCACTCACTCAGCAGGGAGGCAGAAGGCAGGCAGCGACGGCTGGCTGGCTGGCTGGCTGGCTGGCTGAGCTGCTGTTGCTGCTGCTAGTGGTGGGAGCGATGGTGCCGGGCAGGAAAATTTTTGTAGGTAGCACACATGCGCTATATGTCAGGGCGAGCAGGGGGAGAATGAGACAAGGATTTTTGTGCATGCGCAGTAAAAAATTCAGGGTTTTTTAGTGTAGGAGCGGTGGATAGGGATGGGGGGACGGGGATAGTGAAGGGAGGGGCGGGTGGGGGAGAATGAGGCAATGATTTTCACTCACGTGCGAAAAATGTTGTGCATGTGCAGTAAAAAAAACACGGTTTTTGGCCCATAGGAGCGGCAGAGAGGGGCAGGGCCAGGCAGGGGTAGGTTTTACTAGTTCTTACAACTAACATTAACAACCGGTTCTATAGAACCAGTGCAAACCGGTAGAATCCCACCCATGGCTACTTCTCCATACATGATTAACAATCAGTTGGACCATTCTGAAGTTACAGGCAGTTTGCATCTCCCTCATCTTGAGGAAGCTAGGCTGTCTCATACATCGTTCTAGTTGGCTGAGATGACTATGCAAACCAGCTGGCTGGTACAACAGAATGGGTATTCTAAATAGCACAAACCATTTTATGGAATCTAAATTGCTTTCCTAATCTTTTCTCCAAAAGTTAAGAGTTTTATTGCAAGGAAACACTTCATAGCAAATAACACAATTTGGATTCTAGCTTTGGTTGTTATAGCAACAAATGATGTGGAAGAAGTCTTTCCTTCCACTTTTTGGAATTGTGCTGAAACAGTCACCTCACAGCTAGCCTTTTTTGAACAAATTATTTCAATGATCCTATAAGTAAGTTCTGCATTTATGTTTCTCTCTTTGAGGAAGATGGACTGTCTACAAATATGAAAAATAAAATAAATTGATGCAGTCAACAAAACTGGATACAGAAGCCAAACAACTCTCAATGCATTTGAAAAATTAAAACTGTTTCAGAAATCTCTGGTTCATCTACCGATCATAAAGTTATCAAATATCTACACTGTTCAAAAAAACCAACAAAAATACATTAGGTACACAACGTACATAATGAAAAGGAAGGGGTCAATGGCTAACAAAATCGCTTAGATATTTCTGTTTTCCTACATGGTACCAGGAAATAAAGTTTCAGAATGACCCACAAAGGCAGAAATCTGCTTTTATATGTTACATTCAAACAAACTAACAAAAATATTCTTGTCAAAATATGTTCTTTAGGCAGGCTCTGTTACAGCTGTAAGTTATTCAGTGGCTTTAAGTGCAAAACTTTGGCAGTGTGAAAAATACAAAAATTTATCAATACTAGAAAGTGATAATAATGTGAAGTCTGATCCTGCAAGCAATGTGGTATACACTGATTTCATTGCAAAAGGTCAGATATTTAATTACTGTCTGTGTGATATGTATATTATATACAATATAAACATATGGTATCAACACACAGAAAGCATGTCCAACTTCTAATATATGTATATAGAATGGCTCTTCAATAAACTTGAGTTTTTCATTTTGAGGTACATTATTTACAAAATGCAGCTTTAATAAACAAGAAGACAATCACATCTGAAGATTAAATAATGCATCTATTTAATGCCTTTAGAAAATGGGTATTTGAATCCAGGTGAATTTAGCAATGACTCTTCCAGAGGGGATTAAAGTACATCCACCCATCGCCCTGAAAAAAATTACAAAAATTGCAGATAAGCATCTATATTAACGTAAGAACTTGTCAAAAATATAATAAAATATAATAAGATCTCTGTTAAGAAAATATCGACATCCAAAATATTTTTTGACATTATTTTGGCAATACTTTCTCATGAAGTAAATTGAACACACTACTTAGTTTTAAAAAATTCAGATTTTTGTTTTTGATTTAATCTTTTTAGCATCATCATCTTAACAGAAAACTTAAAAAAGAAAGTAGAAAAAAGAAATCTAGATGTTCAGCATAATTATAATAATGACTAATAATACAGCCTGCTTTAAAAAATCTTAATATAAAAATAAGCTGCTATACTGGAAGTATACTCCATGAATACAATCCACTACAGAACAATATCTTAGCTTTTCATATTTCACTTTTGCTTCTCTGAATTAAAGATACTCCACTGTTTCATCTTAAGCTACGACTGCTAGATGTAGGTTATACAAAAACTGGATGATTGGTTCATTTCTTTACTGTCATTTAATGGCTGTTGAAAGTTGTGTAGTCTGGCTCTCATAGACCAATTTAAACCTTAATGTTCTGGATTTAGTCCAAATTTAGATGTAGGATGTTCCCAAACTTTTTCAGTCCACCGCCCCATTGGTGCTACAAACTCATCCTCAGTGTCCCCCACCCGGGTGTGGGATTCAAATTTCTGTGGGCATGGCCTAATTTGAGGGTGTGGCTTGCTGGTCATGTGACTGGGTGGGCGTGGCTTGCTGGTCATGTGGCTTGCTGGTCATGTGATTGGCTGGCGTGGCTTGCTGGCTCGGCATGGCTTGCTAGTCACATGACTGGGTAGGTATGGTTTGGTGGTCATGTGACTGGGTGGGCATGGCCAGGTGACTGGCAAACAAGTGGTCCTCACTTAATGGCCGGTTGCTTAGCAAGTGTTCTAATTTATGACTGGCCTCCCCAGAGCTACTTGACCTGTTTTTGGAGTTTTGACAGCCATGCACACACATACACACACATTCCCTTCTAACCCTTCTAACCCTGCTGGAGCAGGTCTTTGGACTAGAATCGACAAACCATCTCTGATTAGATTCTAGTAGTGCCAATTCTTGCTGATTTGTTTTATTTGTATTTCTTTATTTTATGTTGCTGAATTGCATTGCCATGTGTGTCCCTTCTTGTGCACAACCCAGAAGCTTTTGTGATTCTTTGCAACAAAAATTACCGACCTCTGGCTTTGCTCTACTTTTCAAATGTGCCGCCACTGCCGTGTTCTAGGTGCCGGCCCCACAGGTCCACCCCATTGAGCCCGCTGCACCGGAGGGACCTGCCCAAGCAAGTCCGAGCGGAGCAATGCACCAAGTCAATGGGGTGAGCCTGAGAGAGGGAAAGAGAGAGAGAGAAAAGAAAGAGAGAGAGAGAGAGAGAAGGAAAAAAAGAAAGAGAAAAGTGGAGATTTCCGGTTTGCAGTGCTTCGGGGCAGGCAGGAATCTGCGATCGTGCGCGGTTTCTGCCTGCGCTCGCTGCTGGAGTGCCCTGAGCCACCTGGCTTCAGGGCTAGCCACCTCCGTAGAAGGTGGTGAAGACAGGGGGGATCTGGCAGGGTCGAGAGATATCGCACCTCTCTTCCCAAGCCGGCTAAACTCCCTTGTCCGAAGGCGGTAGAGCGGCAGTCAGAAGTGGCCGCCACAAAGAAGCGCTCAGACGGAAAAGAAAGTGCAGGAGGAGTTAAGAAGAAGTGAAAGTTTTTTTGATGACTGGGACAAAGAAACAATGAAGGTACCCTGGAACTTAAAACTTGCAAAAGATACATCGTTCCCAGAGATTTACAAGCGGTGAATGAAAGTTAAAAGGGAAAGTTCTATTTTTTTCAGTCTCCTTCCTAACGTTGACAACGAACAGAAAAAAAAATCTCTTTTGTTCTAAGTGGGAAGTGAGAGGAAAAGAACTGGAGCAGGATTTGGAAGCAAGGAGATTGCCTAGAATTTTAAAGAATCATTAAATACTAACAAGACTTCTAAAAGATACATTTTAACTGGAATATTGCAACTAAACAGTAACCCCAGAAAGAGAAAGTGAAGAAAGAAGAAAGTGCTAAAAGAAACAGCTTATTTGGACTGTTTGGTGACTTTGGGACTTTTGGAAATTATCTTTGAAGGACTAAAAACACTTGGGTGGTTGTTTTGAAGAAGAAAAAATTTTCTCTCTACAATGGCATCACTTGTGGATGAATTGAAAATTGAATTCAAAAAATACAAAGAAGAGGAACAAGAAGGGAAGTACTCTCTTGGCTCTCTTTTTCAATTTTTAGAAATGGCGATTTGCACCTATGAGAAACTGACTGCGCAACAAGATGATTTGGACAAAGAAGAAGCCATCTTTGATGAACAAGTAACTTTATTTGGGGAAGAAAGGGAGAAGGAGGAAAAGAAAAAGGAGACTTTAAGACTTAAAAAAACAACCAAAAAAAGAAAGAGAAAAGTGAAAGAAAGAAAAAGGGACAAAGAAAGAGAGGGGGATGGAAGGAAGCGACAGAAAGAAAAAGAAATAAAGATGGAGGGAGGGAGGGAGGAGAAAGATAATGAGATATCTATTCTAGCCCAATCACCTGCTCCAGCAGGGTTAGAAGGCAGTGTGTGTGTGTGTGTGTGTGTGTGTGTGTGTTCTTGTAATTTACCAGTACATTTTGGTTTTTTGCCTTCTTCAGAATTGGCACTGTAATACATTGGGGCAAAGCAATTTTTAGGGTGGAGATCTGGTCCAATGGATCCTGTTTAAAGCCTCAACAAAATGTGAGATCTCCCTGATAGTCTTGACCATGTTTTGACAATTATTTCATTGGAGATGGATCATGCTGACTATTATTTAAGATTCCAAAACATTGACGAAGAAATGGGGAGAAACCTAGCAGAACTAATGGTAGACTTGCTGGTAAGGGCCTTGGAGGTGACCAAAGAAAAGTGATGACTGATATAGATGAAATATTTAGAGGAGAAACCAGATATGCATTGAGGAATAAGCTACCAAGAGAGGTATATGTTAGGTTCACAAAGAAAGCCATAAGAACAGAAATCTTGCAGAAAGAGAGATGATCCATTGAAATATAAAGGGAAAGGAATAACAGTTTTGAAGCAAATACCAAGAAAAGTAAGAGATTTGAGAAGGAATACAGTTGGTGGCAAAATGTCAAATTAAAAGAGGGATCAACTTCAGATGGTTGATATCAGAGGGAACAATGGTGACATGGCAGAAACAGAGACACAGAGACACAGATTAGATTCCATAGAGAAAGCGCATCATTCGAGAGGAAGAGGAAGAGAAAATGAGGGAAACAGAAGAAATTAAGAAGCAGCAAGAGAGAGGAATTGACGACAGCGGAGAGGAAAAAGAACAAGAAGAAAGAGTAAGAAGAGAAGAAGTGAGACCAAAGGAAGCATAAGACATAAGAATGACAAGAGCAACTAAACCCTATTATAAATAAAGACATAGGAGAAGAAATAAAGAATGTCAATTAACATAAATGGACTGAATTCAGCAATAAAAAGAAAAAGGATATTTAACAAACTAGAGAAACTAAAACTGGATATAATTTGTTTACAGGAAGTACATATTAAAAAGCAACACAATAAAGTATTGGACTATCCTAAAAATGGGAAACTATAACCTCCCTAGCACAACAAAGCAAAAGCGGCATAGCGTTATACATTAATGACACAATAAAAACTAAACAAATCTTTCAATATTATGAGGGAAGGGTGTAAATGGTTGTTATGGTTAGCTGGCAGCAGTGAGGAGGAGGTTCCTGAGGAGCCTGTGCTAAGTGCGAGTGAGTGCAGGATGATTCACAGAAAAGCAGCAGAGGGCCACTCAGGAGTAAGAATGCCAATTAATGGCCCCTCCCTTCAGGGAATATAAGCCTGGTTTCAAAGGGTTTTTGCTCTGTAGAAGGCAAAAACGTTCTAAGACGCTCTAAGGACCCAGCATTGTGTGTACAGATACTGGCTTATCTGAAGAATTCTGTCAAGGCTTTTCTGGTTGGACTAATTGGCTGCCAGCCATCTTTTATCTATCTATCTATCTATCTATCTATCTATCTATCTATCTATCTATCTATCTATCTATATTTATTTGATTTGTCAATCGCTTACAAGATACAGGTATAAGAATAAACATAGTTTTGAATACATGAGATAGATACTTATATAAGAAAAATAAAAAGAAACAATAGGACAGGTATGGTAGGCACGATTGTTGTGCTTATGCACGCCCCCTACAGTCCTCTTAGGAAGGGGGTGAAATCAATAGTAGACAGACTCGGGTTAAAGTTTTGTGGTTTGGGGAAGAGTCAGGTAGAGTATTCCAAACATTGACCACTCGTTGCTGAAGTCGTATCTTCTGCAGTCAAGTTTGGTGCGGTTAACCTTGAGTTTGTATCTATTGTGTGCTCTTGTATTGTTATGATTGAAGCTGAAGTATTCATTTGCAGGTAGGACATTACAATGTATGATTTTATATACTATATTTAGATCGGACCTGAGGCAGCGTAGTTCTAAGTTTTCTAGGTCTAGAGTTTCAAGTCTGGTGGCATAAGGTATTCTGCAATGAGTAGAGGAGTGGAGAACTCTTCTTGTGAAATATTTCTGGACTTTTTCAATCAGATACATGATATGGCTTCCAGATTGATGAGCTGTATTCAAGTATAGGTCTAGCAAATGTTTTGTACGCTCTAGTTAGTGTGATATTACCAGAGAAGAAGCTACGTAGGATTAGATTAACAACTCTTAATGCTTTTTTGGCTATGTAGTTACAGTGGGCTCTAGCACTTAGATCAGGGGTGGGCAAACTTTTTGGCTCGGGGGCCGCATTGACTTTTAAAATTTGACAGACGGGCTGGGTCAGCACAAGATTTTTTGGGGAATCGCCCCCACCCTTTCCCCTCTTCTCCTCCTTCCTCCCCTCGGAGGCCCCCTGAGTCAGGAGTTGCTACCGCGCGCACGGCTCCACGCGGCTCCAGTCCCACGTTGCCTCGGGAAGGGAAAGGCAAAAAGGAAGAGCCGCGGTGGTGCTTTGCAACAGCAGCAGCGGCACCGGAGGCTCAGGCTCAGCGGCTCCTGCTTTTGCCTTTTCCTTCCCAAGGCAATGCGGGACTGGAGCCGCGCGGAGCTGCGCCGGCGGTAGCAACTCCTTATAGCCCCAGCTGGACACCTGAGCGGAGCCCGGGCGGAACTGCCTGTTGCTGCTGCCGGAGCACCGCCGGGTTGCCTCCCTCCAAGCAGCCCGCCCGCCCGCCAGGCTTCCCTCCGCTGCGCAGCTCGGGGCCAGGCGCAAGCGCCCATGAGTTAAAAGGAAGCCGAAAGTTCCTGGGAAGTTGCTCGGGTTTCCGGGGCTTCCAGGCTTCCAGGCTTAAACTTTGCACAGGCAAAGTTTGCAAGCAGGAGCGTCTTCCCGCCGAGGAGCGGGAAGGATTCTGCCTGGCGGGCAGGTGGGCGGGCTGCTTGCAGGAGGTGACCCAGCGGTGCTCCGGGTTTCCCCTCCGCCGTGCGGCTAGGGGCCAGGCACGAGTGCCCGCGAGTTAAAAGGAAGCTGAAAGTTGCTGGGAAGTTGCTCGGGTTTCCGGGCTTCCAGGCTTAAACTTTGCACAGGCAAAGTTTGCAGGCGGGGAGCGTCTTCCCGCCAAGGAGCGGGAGAAGGTTCGCCCGGCGGGCGGGCGGGCTGCTTGGAGGAGACGACCTGGCGGTGCTCCGGGTTTCCCCTCCGCTGTGCGGCTCAGGGCCAGGCGTGAGCGCCCGTGAGGAAAAAGGAAGCCGCAAGTTGCTGGGAAGTTGCTTGGGTGCTGGGAGCAGGCTTTTAAAGTGCCGCCCGAGCAGGACCACCGAGCCGGGAAACGGGGCACCAAGGCAGGGCAAGGCTCTACCAGCAGCAGCCTAACTTTAGGTGGCTCCAAGCAGCCCGGCTCCAGCAGCCCGCCCGCCGCCGGGCGGAACCCTTCCTCCTCGGCTGGAAGACGCCCCACCTGCAAACTTTGCCTTTGCAAAGTTTAAGCCCGGAAAAAAAAAGGGGGATCGGCGGAGACTCACCTTTGGAGAGGTCGCACTCGAGGGTGATTTCGAACTCCCAGCCGAGGCCTTTGCAAGGTTCTTCTTTTCTTTCCTACCCCGAGAACGCTTTGCACTGTTTTCCAGCTTTGGGGGCCACACGGCGCAGGGCCCAGGGGCGGGCCAGATTGGACAGACCAACGGGCCGGATGTGGCCCGCGGGCCGTAGTTTGCCCACCCCTGCCTTAGATCATACCATGGCATTCTATTGCATCAACATTAGTCATGCTAGTGTGGGGCAGTCCTGAGGATTAGGAGTAGCAGTGGGGATACATCCAGGTTCATGTCTTCTCTCAGTCATGGAAATGCTCACTAGATAATTGATCCAATTTTTTTGGGCAATATGTAAGACAGAGCATTTATTGGTTGAGATTTGAAGTTGCCATTTGATTAACCATTCTGATACATAGTCGAGGTCTTTTTGAAGGGTAGTAGTATTGTCTGTGGTGTTGAATAGCTTTACATCATCAGTGAAGAGAACGCAGTTGCTCTTAATATGATCACAGAGGTCATTTATATAGAGTATGAAGAGAGTTGGTCCTAAAACACTACCTTGGGGGACACCACTGTTGACAGGTACAGAATTTGATAGGACACTCCCCAATTTCTACCATTTGTTGTCTGTTTGACAGGAATGTTTCTATCCAGTTATGCAGTTGTCCAGAGATACCATAAGATTTTAGTTTTAGTAGTAGTTTGTCCTGTACCACTGAATCGAAGGCTTTACAGAATTGTAGATTGCATCTATTGCTTTGCCTTGATTGAGTTATGTTTTTGCAGTGTAAGAGTTGCAGATTACAGGATAATTTTTTTCTGAAACCAAATTGTTTATTAGAGAGTAGGTTGTTTGCCTCTAAGTGGAGGATAATGGATTGGTTAATAATTGATTCCATGACTTTACAGGTGACGCAGCATAAAGAGATTGGTCTGTAATTTTCAACTAGGCTGGGGTCTCCCTTTTTGAAAATGGGGATTACCATGGCTTGTGATCATAGGTTTGGCAAGGAGCTGGTCCTGAGAGATTTTTCAAAGATTATGCTTAGAGGTTTGGCTATGGCAGTGGATAGCTTTTTTAAGAAGTAGGCACATATTCCATCCGGTCCAATAGATAGGGATGGTTTTAGATTGCGCAGTGCTTTTTCAACAATGTCTTCTGTAAAATCGATATGTATTAGATCATTGTAGTTGTCTGTGGTTTGACTAGGAAGTACTGGGCTTGATCCATTGCTGTTTACAAATACTGAGCCAAAGAATGTGTTCAAGAGGTTTGCTTTGATGGTGTCGTCGTTGCAGTCTTTTCCATTAGGTCCTTTCAGGGGTGGGATGGACCTTGAGTCTTTCAGTTTGTTGTTTACAAAATTGTAGAAAGTGCAGGTGGAATTTGTCCGTAGAAGGTTTTCCTCTTGTTTAATGTGATAATTAGTGCATTCAGTTTTCATCTGGTGGCATAGATTTTGAAGTTGGCAATGTGACCAGATTTGTTTTTTCGCCAAAGTGATCTCTTTTTGGATTGAAGCTACCTTATTGTTATGGGTAATCTGTTTATCCTGGTTTTGGGAGTTGTTATTGGTACATATAGTTTGATGGCTCTTTTGATTTCTAGTAAGAATATGTTGTAATGGTCTTCAACAGTATTGCATCCAGTGAATAGAAATTTCCAATCAAGGGAAGAGAGATAATTGATTATAAGATCATAGTTGCCTTTTTTGAAGTTATAATTGGGGATTTTGTCATTGTGATGATTTTTGTGTGGACGTATGTTGAGACAAAAGTCAATCGTGTTGTGGTTCATGTTGGAAAAGGGTTTTTTAATTTGTATTCTGTAAATTGAATTTAAACTATTGCAGAAGATGAGATCAAGGCAGTTGTTTAGCCTAGTATTGTTGGTTACTAGTTGTTCCAGTCCCAGATTTGTTACAGCATTGTAGAAAGTTGCATGTATGGGTTCAGTTGTCCATTCGTTTAGGGTCCAGTTAATATGAGGTAGATTGAAGTCACCAAGAAAGAAAAAAAGTGTGTGGGCAGGATGCTGCCCATGTTAGTAGTGTATTTAGCTTGTTTACATGTTCGATGTCATAATCAGGGGCTCTGTAACATAGTAAGAACCAAAATGTGATATTTAAGGTCAGTTCACAGATAATGGTCTCAGGAAGAGCAAGCTCCTGGGTAACTTGGATGTTTTTTAGATGTAAGGACTTTTTATAGAAGATAGAAACCACCTCTTCTACAGATTTCATGATCAGATCGGTAAACATGATAGTCTCTTAATGAGGTAATGGAGTCAGGGAGAGATGCGTTGAGCCACGTTTCACAGACAAATATGATGTCGAATTTAGCCGTATTTAGTAAGAGGAGAAATTCAGGTATTTTATTTACAAGGCTTGTTGCATTGAGTAGATTGCATTTAAGGCCAGTTGTAGTTTGAATTGAGGTAATTGGGGGTGTGCATGCCTAGTCTTGGGTGGTGGTGGATTGGTTGAAGTAAGGTTGGATACTGACTTGTTGGTTGTGTGACTTTCTTTTGATACTGTCTGCATGGTAATCAATGTACAGGTCCTTCTCTCCATTGTCTAGACGATTTTTGTGTTCTGTGCGTAGTATACGGGAGCGGGCACATTGCTGTAAGGTTAGGTCAGGATGAGATCAGAGGCTTTTATGGTTGGTGTTGTTTTTGGCGAGTGAATTTATAGTATAAATGAATTTACATTTGCTTAATTCATTTTTGCAAATGACCCTGCAGAAATGTGGAGCCACAGAGCCATCTCTGTTTTTGAGCTCTCGGCCAATGCGGGAAATGTCAAGTATTTCATCAGGGGAGATGGTTTATGCCTGATAGTCACTGATGATGTTGTGGACAATTGTGATATCATCGTTATTGATGTCCTCTAGACCAAATAAGATGGCATTGGGATGCTTTCGTTCGCGTTCAACAGCTTCTCTGACGAGGATTGGGATATCATTATTTGTTGGATTTATGTTTTTTGTGGATTAGGTTGCAGTTGTTGGTTTGTAGCTATTGGATGTTCAGGTTTGTGTGTTTGTCTTTTTTTTTTTCAAGGTTAGTTAATCTTTCATTTAAAGTATTCAGGGATGCTACTATGGTGTCAAGGGATGATATTCACGTTTCTATGGAGTCAACTCTTTCAAACAGGGCTATAAGTTTGTCCAGTTTGGGTTTGCATGGTGGGCAGAAAAATGGAAATGCATAATTGGATGTTTCTAGGAATTGAGTCATTTGCTTGAGTAATTCCAGACAGTCATGATGAGCATATTTTTCACATAGAGAACATTTGATGGAATTTTCATTAACCTTTAGAGTTACAAAGCATATAAAGCATGTGCAGGAGTCTTGTGGTTCATTGGTGGGGATTTTTTTTTCTTTAGGTTATGATTTGGTATTGGATTTCTTTACTGGCATGGTGGGTTTGTTGAGATAGTATGTTGATTAAATTGCTTAATAAAACAATTTTGGGTAATCCATATAGCCAATATCACACCAATTAATCAATTACAATAATCTCTCTAGTCAAGTAATTATGCTAAGCAATAATCAGCCTAATTAATTAATTACACTAATTGTTAAATACACTGTTCAATTAAATTCACTGAATCACTAATTTACTAATCAATTAAATTACATTAAGCCTGATTTTTTTTACATTAATCAGTAATCACACTATTTGCATTAAACACTCTAATCACACTGATCAATTAAAACAATAAATCAATTAAACAATTGATAAATTAATTATTTTTAGAAATTGATTATCTAATCATTGATATAGCTATGGAGGTAGAATTAGAAAATGCTTTTTTTTAAAATCGCTGGTTGAATGTTGAAATTCTCTCTTTAGGGGGGGGAAAACACAGCCTATGGAGATGGCTGATTTAAAGTGTTTGCTGGATTTGCATTTTGTCATCAAAAAGGGGTGAATCACAGCCAGTTTCTTCCTCTCAAAGATTAATGACTTTGGAGCTTTTGAACAGTTTATATTTTTACTATGTAGACTCAGATTTGTATTGAGCATTCACTCCTGGCTTCAATATACTTCTGCTTCTATCACAGGAAATAAAATCGGTTCCAATCTTCACAGGAGTTCAGTTATAACAGTACTTCCCTACTTATTGGAAGTCCAAAGTTACTGTCCTTTTAAAGACGGTGTCCAGAATAGCAATTTGGTGAAGAGGGAAGAGGGAAAGAGGGGCAGTGGGGGGGAAGCAGTCTGCTTCACCTGGCTGCAAACATCTGAAGACCGACTCACAGCTCTCAGTGCTCACTGCCCTGCAAGGATGGGATGTATCTCACCGTCTCACTGCCCTGCAAGGATGACTGTAGAGCCCCCGGCACTGGAGAGCCCCACCGCCTTACATTCTAGCAAGGATGGGTCGAATTGCAGATCGTTGAGTGCTTTTGAATAGACTGCTTTTGAATTTAGCGCTTTCTGAGGATTGAGCTCTCCTCTAGCATGCTGGTCAAGGATGGGAAGAATCGGAAATAGCCGAGTACTTTTGACTTGAGCATTTACTGAGGAATGGAGCTCCCTTCTGGCTTGCTGGCAAGTCTCGGGCGCTAGGCTTTCCACCTTGCCGGCTGGACCTGCAGGGATTAGAAAGCTTGTCGCCTGGAGCTGCCCATGCCCGCTGGAGCTCCTCAAGCTGCTGCTACTGTCGCCGCCATCTCTGTTTCAATCTACAAATCTACAAAGAAGTTTATTTGTGGATTAAAGCTGTGAAGGTTTGAGTTACTGAGTTTGTCTGTGTTTGCTCTCTGGGAACCTGGCTGAGTCAGAACAATGGTGGAAATGACGATGAATTGTAAGCAGACACTACTAGTGGCAATATACGCACCAAATGAAAATCAAGAAGAATTTTATGATAAATTACACAAGAAAATATTGGAATTTGAGGACGAAAGTATATGTATTTTGGGAGATTACAATGCAACAGTCGATGCGGAAATGGACTATAAAACACAAAAAATGAACAAAAAAATGAAAACACTACCAAGATCTTTCTTCAAGATGATGGAGGAATTAGCAATCCAAGACGCATGGTGAGAAATACACCCAAAAAACAATCAATATACATTTTATTCAAATATATATCTGTTTTGGTCTAGGATTGATATGGTGCAGGCATCTACAGATTTCATTACTAATATACAAGAAATAAGTATTGAAACGAATATCTGGCCAGACCACAATCCGATAAAAGTAATATGAAAGGGACAACAAAAGAGGTCAAGGTGGACAATGAATAACCTAATATTGAAAGAAAAAGAATTTATAAGATATATGGAAAAAGAGTTGAAATTTTTCTTAAATGAAAACAAAAGAGAAAAGACTTCACTACAAAACGTACTAACTATAACATATGTGGGAAAGAGAAATAGAAAAAAGAGGCAGACACAAAAGACTTTAGAAGAAAAATATAAAAAATTGGAGAAGAAATTGCAAAGAAGCCCACAAAGAAAGGACGTACAAAATAAGATGAAATTAATTAATATTTGTCCATATTACCCTCATATCCAAACAGGTTACTCTAAACAGTTGTATAATTATGAAAGACCTTCAAAACTCAAAACTGAAATGTCATAAAGATATTCAGATGCAATGACTGAACATTTCTGTTGCCTATTATCTTTCCCATTACCTCTTTGATAAAATATTTTGGTTTCCAAAGTGTGTTGGTTGTTCCTCGTTGCCTCTCCTCTTTTCGTTGCTTCTCCTCAAGGACCTGCTTATGTTCTGTTGCCGCATCAATGTTACCTTCCTTCAGGGCAGCAGTGACATGTTGCCATAAATGCCTTAGATAGAGAAAGAAGGAGAAGGCTTGATTTGAAAGCAAACCTGTTGTAAAAGAGCTATAATCTTGCCTGTTGATTTGTATGGAAGGAAACTTGTTGACAAAGTCCACTGAAGCCCTGAGGAGATAGGATAAAGCCAAAACTGCCAGTGTGGAAACACTTTTTCAGAAAAGTTCAATTAAGCACAGCACTCCAACAACTTTGTAAAAAAAAATCAAATTTTATATGGTTGGACTTCTGCTTATCACAATTTTTATTTACTTATTTAGGAGGTATATATGCCAGCCTATTTTACATAAGTATCTGAGCAGCTAATAATGGAAAACAAAAGCATTTAGTTAATTTAATTTAAAAAGCCCCTTTTCTTTTCTTTGAACCAAAATGTTTAAGAGTAGATACTAACTCAAGAGACTTCTACAACATTTTCCAGAACTATTTCTTTTTTCAAAAGTTTTTTTGAGAATCAAATAAGATATAGCCCTCAGCTTTACCATCTGGAGCACCTAATAAAAATAGAGAACATGAATGTAAGAATAAATAAAGTCTTATATCTGCTTGCTACAATCTGAACATTTACAAACTATTCTGTACATTGGTGATTAAAATGAACTACAAGAAATTAATAAACTGTATAAATCATGAACAATACTTATATTGAAAACATACAATTAGAAAAGGCTAAATGTTTTCCCTTATCAACTGTTTTATTTAGAACTGTCATAATTCTGTTCCCTCTGGAAACTTCATACAATCTTTTGACACTTTGATATGGCTCAATTTATTCCATAGCAATTAATAAAAAATATTATCAATTCACCTACAATTAGTTCAGCATGCTCTTATGTATTTTTTAAATTCCTTATGAGTTGCCCTTACTCATAAAAAAATCCACAAGAAAGTAACACTGAGCCATTTTGGCTTAGAGCATGGACAATTCTCAATACTATTCAGCATGCAGCAATTGTGTATATCTGGCAAAACAAAGGAACCCACTTTTTGATCACTAGTTGCCTTAAATACAATTAAATACAATTTGATGAGATTTCACCAAAATAGTTCCACCTTGATTCAAAGGGGCCTTGTTTTGATATTGGTCTGATCTTCTTCCGGATTATGGGTAATTTGGTGATATCAATTATTTTGGTTTCACCATTGCTATATGTGAATTCCAGAATGCCATTCCACTCTCCTTGTGCTTTACACACTATGGTATTGGTTGGATTGTGCTTCACCTCTGCTGTAACCCTGGTATAAATAATAAAGATTTAAGGTTACTGACATTTGAATATACCTAAATACTTCACCGTAAAACATTCAGAGAGGTGAGCATAGTTGCTTATTATGATTTTACTTTTTAAAAATATATGCCACATATACTTTTGAAGTAGACAGCATTCTTAATATAAGTTCAGTATGATTTAACTTAAATAAAAAAACAGAAACAACTCTTCATTCCAAAATATTGATTACATAGTGATCTAATGCAATGGAAAACAGAACAATGAGTTTCACACTTCACAGTATTCTGGTTCAATTGTGTCTTTACTTCACATCCATGCACATTTATATATAAAAAAGTTTTTAATACACTACTCAAAAAAATAAAGGGAACACAAAAATAAGACATCCTAGATCTGAATGAATGAAATATTCTTATTAAATACTTTGTTCATTACATAGTTGAATGTGCTGACAACAAAATCACACAAAAATTATCAAGGGAAATCAAATTTACAACCCATGGAGGTCTGGATTTGGAGTTACACTCAAAATTAAAGTGGAAAAAAATACTACAGGTTGATCCAACTTTGATGTAATGTCCTTAAAACAAGTCAAAATGAGGCTTAGTAGTGTGTGTGGCCTCCACATGCCTGTATGACCTCCCTACAACACCTGGGCATGCTCCTGATGAGGTGGCGGGTGGTCTCCTGATGGATCTCCTCCCACACCTGGACTAAAGCATCCCCCAACTACTGGACAGTCTGTGGTGCAACATGGCGTTGGTGGATGGAACGAGACATGAGGTCCCAGATGTGCTCAATTGGATTCAGGTCTGGGGAACGGGCGGGCCAATCCATAGCATCAATGCCTTTGTCTTGCAGGAACTGCTGACACACCCCAGCCACATGAGGTCTAGCATTGTCTTGCATTAGGAGGAACCCAGGGCCAACCGCACCAGCATATGGTCTCACAAGGGGTCTGAGGATCTGATCTCAGTACCTAATGGCAGTCAGGCTACCTCTGGCGAGCACATGGAGGGCTGTGCAGCCCCCTAAAGAAATGCCACCCCACACCATTGCTGACCCACTGCCAAACTGGTCATGCTGGAGGATGTTGCAGGCAGCAGAATGTTCTCCACGGCGTCTCCAGACCCTGTCACGTCTGTCACATGTGCTCAGCGTGAACCTGCTTTCATCTGTGAAGAGCACAGGGCGCCAGTGGTGAATTTGCCAATCTTGGTATTCTCTGGCAAATGCCAAACATCCTGCACGATGTTGGGCTGTAAGCACATTTGTGGCTTGCTGGAGGTCATTTTGCAGGGCTCTGGCAGTGTTTCTCCTGTCCCTCCTTGCACAAAGGCAGAATTAGCGGTCCTGATGCTGGGTTATTGCCCTCCTACAGCCTCCTCTACGTCTCCTGATGTACTGGCCTGTCTCCTGGTAGCGCCTCCATGCTCTGGACACTATGCTGACAGACACAGCAAACCTTCTTGCCGCAGCTTGCATTGATATGCCATTCTGGATGAGCTGCACTACCTGAGCCATTTGTGTGGGTTGTAGACTCCATCTCATGCTACCACTAGAGTGAAAGCACCACCAGCATTCAAAAGTGACCACCATCAGCCAGAAAGCATAGGAACTGAGAAATGGTCTGTGGTCACCACCTGCAGAACCACTCCTTTATTGGGGATGTCTTGCTAACTGCCTATGCTTTCCACCTGTTGTCTATTCCATTTGCACAACAGCATGTGAAATTGATTGTCAATCAGTGTTGCTACCTAAGTGGACAGTTTGATTTCACAGAAGTGTGATTGACTTGGAGTTCCATTGTGTTGTTTAAGTGTTCCCTTTATTTTTTTGAGCAGTGTATTTTAAAAAATCACAATTGCAGAATTGTAAGCAATAAACAATAGACCAATCTATATTTTGTGCCTTACTATTTTAATAGTTTAATTCAAGGAGAGAGCAAAACTTAGTTTTGATACCTGTGTAGTTTTCCTCCATAAAATGGCTTGGTGTGGAATGTGACTGTAGCAGAATAACCACTCTTGGCACAGTGAATATTAACTTTGCCTCCAAGCTCCACCCAAGGAATAGTAAGTATAGAACGCGCATAGGCACAAGGTAATGTGAATATATATTCTTCCCCATGTTCCAAGAGATAAAGAATGCCTATGGATATGAAGGGAAAAGAAGAGATTAGCATTCAGAAATTTGGAGAAGCATGATCATTGTTAAAATGTATGCTTAAACAAAACAGTTTGAGAAAGATGAAATATTAATCTTCCTTCTAACTTCTTTCAAGAAGGAAAAGACTGGTGCAGGTAATGATAATGAATTTTTGCAATTGAGGTTTTGTTGATTCAACTTTAGCTATTGTGCTAACCATTCAATCACACTACTACAATGAATGGTGGTTACATGGATTTGCAGAAATCAAGGGACTGTAATATGACAGCTTTGGAATTTTGTCTATCATGGTTGAATAACATTTTATAATCATATGAATATCCATTATTAGGATGTAATATCATACATGACATAGGACAGGGATGGGCAATTTATATAAATATCTAAAGAGCATCAGCTTGCACATCCTTACAATAGGAAATTCAAAGGAGATATCTTGAATATTAGAATCAATTTAACAAATTAGAGATACTATCAATCCTATAGGGCTAATTAATCTCAGAAGGTACTGCTGGATATTTAAAGACTATCCTTCTGTGAGGTATTAGAAAATTTCATCTTTTCCCCTTTGCAAACTATAAATGAAATTACTCATACTACTTGGAGGACCCTGAATAGATTGAAAATTGGAGTGCCTAAATGTAAAATCAACATGCTAAGTGGAGATTCTGAGAAGATAATGTTATCTATGTGGAGATTCTTAGCAGATAACAATGCTATGTTAATGTGGAGAGACATGGAGCCTAATTCATCTGCTGGTGTGTCAGCTACTACTAAAAATATGCACCAAAAATGACTTTTTTAAGTTTGATCTAGACACAGAAGAAGAGGAATATAAGAGGAGGTGCACTATATATAAGAAATAATTACGATACACCTTTATAGAAATGCAACAGAATGATGAAAACTTCTTGAATGCATTTGGATTAACTTAAAAGGAAAAGGGAATGACATTGCCATAGGTGCATGCTACAAACCACCTAACTAAACAGAGGAAATAGATGAAATATTAGCTAATCAGTTAGCCACAATGTGAACAAAAGACACCTCAATAGTAATGGGACACTACAACTACCCTGATATCAACTGGGAAACATCAACTCTGCAGCTAATGAAATATCAAATAGGTTCCCAACGAACCTAGCAGACAGCTTGTCTCCCAAAAGGCAGAGAAGGAACTAGAAGGTCAGCCACACTGGACTTAATTTTCACTAACAGAGATGAAATGATAGAAGCAGTCGAAGTTATAGGAACCTTAAGTGAGAATGACCATGCAATATCAGAAATTAACATAATGCAAGCTCAAGCAATAAAACAAAGTCAAACTAGAGTCTCGGACTTCAAGAGAGCTGATTTTAATAAACTTAGAGAGTGCTTGGGAGGGATTCAGTGAATGAAAATCCTCAAGAGGAAAACAATTCTCATGGGAAATTTTGAAAAGTGAGGTTATAAAAGGCCAGTCCAACACAACATCAATGAAGAAGGATAAAACCAGCTTGGCTGCACAAAGGATTATCTGATAAACGAAAAGACCAAAAAAAAAATGTAAAAAGTAGTAAGAGAAGCACATAATTAAGGCAGAATATCAGTATACAGCCCACACCTGCTATGATGAGGTCAAGAAAGCCAAGGCTCAGAAGGAACTAACGCTTGCAACCAATGTAAAATATAATACAAGAAGTCCTTTTCAACATGTAAAAAGCAAGGAAAAAATCAAGGAAACAATCAGTCACTAATGGGAGAAGATGGCAAGGATAGAAGCAATGGATGCAAACTACTTCAAGGAGAGATCCAACCTAGAAATAAGGAGAAATTTCCTGGAAGTTAAAGCAATTCATTAATGGAGTTGTTAATGCTCCATCTCTGGAGGTTTTTAAGCCAAATTGGATAACCATTTGTCTGGGCTATGGACCGGTACCAGTCTTCAGTCCATTGAAAACTGGGCCGCACAAGTGGTAGGCAAATATGGAAAGCTTCATTTGCATATGAGCAAGAGCTAGGCTGCACATGCGAAACCATCCCTCCCTCCCCTCCCCACTGTTGCCGTCACTTCTACTGCAGCCAGAACAGTTCGGAACAATTAGTATAAGCTCCCCTGTTTGAGCAGGGGGTTGAACCAGACTCCAAGGTCCCTTCCAATTCTGTTACTCCATTCTCTATAATGTTTTACATATATCTACACATTTTTTTAGAATTGAATATTAACACAAACTGTACATCTTATTCACTGACAAAACAAAGCACAAATCAATACTTATCCATTTTTCCCTTTTCTGACTATACATTCAATATATTCCCACTCAACTCTTATCTAAATAGCATTTCTATTAATTTTTGTGTTTGGAGGCTGAATGTTTTGCTTCTTTTATTCTAAATAAATTGTACGGAAGGGGGAATAATAAGAAATCTTCAGGTTTTCCTTTATGTCTTTTTAATAAATAAGCATGCTATATAAAATGTAATCTGTTTGTGACACTTCTTACCTTCACCTACCATAGAAACACCTACAGACATCCCCATGAATTTGCTTTTGGTCCATACGTGAACATTCACACATACTTTCCTCTCTTTGCACTCGCAGTAAAAACTGGTTACTGGTGGATGATGGGACACTTGTTCAGCTACAAATCTTAGCCTATAACCTTCTGATGAAGCTTTCCCCTTGAGACCACAAGAGGCAGTGTTTGCTCTCACTGGTTTTACTCTGTCCTTTGGCACATTCCAAGAACAATGAAATGTTTCTCCAATTATTGGATTATATGGCTTCTTGGCAACAACTCCTTTTCGGCCTTCATAAAAGGCTGTCAAATAGTACTCCACAAAGGAGATGATTCTTTCCTCAGGAGTGGTTCCGCACGAAATTGATAAAAACAGGTCTGGATGGGCCAAGAAGTTTGCAAACATCTCCAGCAGAGACCTCTTCTCTAAAATAAAGACTGGAAGGACTACCTATATTGAACACAGTAAAAAGAAAGTAATCATTTCATCATAACTACATGAGGAAAAGATCAAGCTAGCAGCAATTCTTTGCAGAATGCAAACATCAATCTTTTCTCCCCTTTTCAGAATTCAAGAATAAAGACAAAAGAACAGCTCCTGTGTTATAACTAGACAATTATGCAAATCAGTCTATTTCTCCAATCCTTACTAGACCCTCAAATAACAAAATTATATTATTCAAACTGCCTATTTTTTTTGCTACTTTTCCACTTAAGTAGCGAATTAGACAACTACAGGTAGTTCTCAACTTACAACAGTTCACTTAGTTACCATTCAAAGTTACAATGGCACTGAAAAAATTGACTTATGACCATTTTTCACACTTATGACCATTGCACCATCTCCATGGTCAGACATTTGGCAAGTGGTTCATATTTACTTATTTTATTTTATTTGTCAAACATGTACAAGATAATAAGTATAGGTATGAACATAAACATGAACAATGGAAGTAAATACAGATAAATGGGGACAATAAGACAGGGATGGTAGGCACGCTGATGCGTTTATGCACACCCCCTTTATGGACCTCTTAGAAATGGGGTGAGGTCCACAGTAGAGTATGCGATTGAAGCTGCAAGGGTTTGAGGCTGTAACAACAGAACCGGGTAGAGCATTCTAGGCATTGACCACTCTGTTGCTGAAGTCATATCTTCTGCAATCAAGTTTGAAGCAGTTTACCTTGAGTTTGTATCGATTGTTTGCCCGTGTATTATTGTGGTTGAAGCTGAAGAAGTCATTGACAGGCAAGATGCTATAGCAGACAATTTTGTGAACTATGCTTAGATCGGACCGCAAGTGCAGATTATCCAGGCCCAAAATTTTGAGCGTGGAGGCATAGGGAATTCTATTGTGAGTGGAGGAGTCAATTCAAATACCTCTGAATCCTCTCAATTATGTTAATGTCCGATATACAGTGCAGGTTCCAGGCAGATGAGCTGTATTTGAGAATTGGTCTGGCAAAGGTTTTGTGTGCCCTAGTTAACAATTCAATGTTGCCGGAGAAGAAGCTTTGCAAAATAAGGTTAACAATTCTTAAAGCCTTTTTGGCAATGCTGTTACAGTGAGCTCTGGGGTTTAGATCGTTTGAGATAAGTACTCGTAGGTCCTTAACAGAGTGAGGGTAGTCTGCGAGATTACTTCTGCCTAACTTGTATTTGGTGTTCTGATTTTTTGCGGGCCAATGTGTAGGACAGAGCATTTATTAGTTGAAATTTGGAGTTGCCAATTGCATGACCATTCAGTCAAGGTTGCTTTGTAAAGCAGCAGCATTGTTGGTGGTGTTAAATAATTTTACATCATCAGCGAAGAGGACGCAGCTGATTTTAATGTTGTCACATTGATGTAAAGCAGAAAGAGTGTGGGTCCTAAGAAACTGCCTCGGGAGAACCACTATTAACTGGTGCTGGATTTGATAGGGCCTTCCCTATTTTGACCATTTGTTACCTGCTGTAAGAACTAAGTTTCAGCAGTAGTTTGTCGTGCACCACTGAATCAAAGGCTTTGCAGAAGTCTATGTAAATTGTGTCTATTGCTTTACCCTAGTCTAGATGTGTGGTCCACATGTTTCTGCAGTATAGAACTCCTAGAAGATTACAGGATACATTTTTCCTGAAACCCAACTGCTTGTTAGAAAGTAGGTTTTTGTTTCTAATGTAGAGTGATGGATTGGTTTATAATTGATTCCATGACTTTACAGGTGATGCAACACAGTGAGATTGGTCTGTAATTTTCTATCAGACTAGGGTCTCTTTTTTAAAAAATAGGTATGACCATGGCTAATGACCATAAGTCCAGCAGGGAGCTGGTTCTAAAAGATACCTCATAGATTGTGCTTAGAGGTTCGGCTAGGGCAGTGGCAAGCTTTTTCAAAAAGTAGGCACATAATCCATCAGGGCCAATAGATAGGGATGACTTTAGGTTATGTAGTGCTGTTTCAATGTTAACTGCTGCAAAGTCAATATGTAATAAGTCATTACAATTTGTTGTGGTGCAACTAGGAAATGGGGGCAGCAGCCATTGCTGTTGACAAAGACTGTACTGAAGAATGTATTAAAGGGGTTGGCCTTTGTAGCTTCATCATTACAGTCTTCCCCGTTAGGCCCTTTTAGGGGTGGGATAGATTTTGAGTCTTTACGTTTGGCATTAACGAAATTATAGAAGGCTCGGGAAGAGTTCGAGTTTAACAACTGTTCCTCCTGTTTGCAATGATGATGGTACATTTGACTTTTATCTGGCAGCATAAGGTTTTGTACCAGGTTTTAAAGTTAGCTACATAGCCAGTTTTGTTTGCTCACCAAAGAGACTTTTTCTTGGATTGTAGCTTTCTTATTGGTATGGGTAATTTGTTTTTATTTTTGGCTTTAGGGGTTATTTTTGATACGTATAGATTAATGACTCTATTGACTTCGAGCAAAGAAGTGTTATAATGGTCTTCTGCAGTATTACAACCTGTCACATCCACCTCCCTGAAGCTTAGCATTGGTTCCCCACAGGGCTGTGTGTTCAGTCCCTACCTGTACCCACTGTACAAACATGACTGTGTATTGTCTGACCCATCCACTGTGATCATTAAGTTCACAGATGATGCTACTGTATTGGGTTTCATTACAGGTGGAGATGAAACAGCGTATGGGGGGAGGTTCAAAAATTATCCTCATGGTGCCTAGAAAACAACCTGCACCTAAACATCAGCAAGACAAAGGAGATGGTGTTAGACTTCCAGAAGAAGAGAGAGGAACCCACCCCACTTTACATCGAGGGGGGCTGTGTGGAGAGAGTTTCCTTCTTTAAATTCCTGGGAGTCTACCTAAGTGAAGATCTCACCTGGAAAATCAACACAATCCAGGTGGCCAGAAAGGCCCAACAGACTCCATTTTCTTAGAATCTTGCAAAAGAATAAAGTGGAACAATGACTGATGACCTCCTTTTACCAGTCCACAATAGAAAGCGTCCTCACATATTGCATTACGTTGTGGTGTGCTGGCTTGACAGCCATGGATAGAAAGACATTACAGAGGGTGGTGAGCACAGCACAAAACATTGTGGGCTGTTCCCTGAGACCACTAGATGACATCGCTAGGGCTCGCTGCCTTAGAAGAGTGAGGAAAATTCTCAGAGACGACTCACATCCGGGTCAGCACTTCTTCACTCTCCTACCATTAGGTAGGAGATATAGAAACATAGCCAGCCGCATCAACAGGCTGAAGAACAGTTTCCACCCGTGGGCTGTCAGACTTCTGAATGGAAAATAACTTCATGTCAACATAGTATGACAGACTTGCGAGGCCAGCGCGTTGTACAACAAGATCACATAGTGTAATAAGATTGGGACTGGATTAGGGACTTCTGTCCTCACTGTGAGTTCTATTGATGGGGGTGCATGAAGGGAGGTTCAGCCAATCTCATTGTACACATTGTACAATAAAGGTAACAATAATGGTAACAATAAATAAAACTTGTGAAAAGGAGGTGCCAATCAAGAGATGTGAGGTCAGCAGTTATGAGATCATAGTTGGATTTTTTATAGTTATAATTTGGAGTCCCATCATTATGATCCTCTTTGCAAGGACACAAGTTGAGACAAAAATCAATCATGCTGTGATCACTGTTGGAAAAAGGTTCTTTAACTTGTAGGCCATAAATTAAGCATATGCTATTGCAGAAAATGATATCTAAACAATTGTTGAGTCTAGTATTGTTCGTTACCAACTGCTCCAGCCTCAGAGTTGTAACACCATTGTGCAGGGTTACATGTATAGGTTCAGTTGTACATTCATTTAGGGTCCAGGTAATAAGAAGCAAATTGAGGTCACCAAGAAAAATAAGGGGGTGAGGGCAGGAAGCGTTAGAAGTGCAGTTTGCTTGTTTGTATGACCAAGGTTGTAATTAGGGGCTCTCTAACTTAGCAAGTGTGGTATTTAGGGACAGTTCGCAGACAATGGTCTCAGGAAGAGCAAGCTCCTGTGTATCTTTTTCAGACCTAGGGACTTCTTATAGAAGATAGCAGCACCACCCCCTCTACGATTATCACGGTCAGATGATAGTCACTTACTGTAATAATGGAGTCTGGAAAGGATACATTCAACCATGTCTTACAGACAAAAATAAGTTTGAATAGGGCTGCATTTAGAAGCAGAAGGGATTTGGGCATTTTGCATTCAAGGCTTCTTGCATTTAGTAATTTACATTTTAGGCCAGTAGGGGTGGACCTGAAGGAAGTTGGGGTATGCATGCCTAGTTTTGATTGTTGGGGGGGGCAGCTGTTGGGACGTGGGCCACTGTCCTGCATTTGATACAGTCGGTGTGGTAGTCTATGTACAGATTAATTTCTCCTTGGTCCTGGTATTGTTTGAGCTCTGAGCTGAGCTCACAGGCGCGGGCACATTGCATTATGGATAGGTCAGGCCACAAACAAATTTTCCTATGGTTAGTGCTACTTTTGGCGAGCGAGTTTATTGTGGAAATGAATTTGTGTTTGCTGATTTCACTCTTGCAAATGACTCTGCAGAAACGTGGGGCCACCAAGCCATCACTGTTCTGCTGTCGCGGGAAACATCAATGATTTCATCAGGAGCGATGGTTGATGCCTGGAAGTTACTGATGATGTTGCGAACCTTTGCAATGTCGTCGGATTCTTTGGTGTCCTCAAGTCCAAATAAGATAGTGTTGGGATACTTCTGTTCATGTTTAATCATGTCTTTAACAAGGATGGAAATGTTACTTGCAGGGTTAGTGGTTTCCAGCAGCTTGGGTTGTTGGGCTGTGTCATGATTCTGGGATACTGGTGCTTCACTTTTCTGCATTTTTTCCTTTTCTTCAAGGGATGCAAGACATGTTTCTAAAGTGTTCACCCGTTCAAGCAAAACAATAAATTTGTCAAGTTTGGGCTTGCAGGATGGGCAGAATAGTGGAAATGCAAACTGGGAGCTTTTTAGTGATGTTAATTGAAGAAACTGGGCTATGCCTTTGGTTAACCCAAAGATGTTTTATTTATGAATGGCTGCAGTCATGTGATCCCTTTTAGCAACCTTCTGACAAACAAAGTCAATTGGGAATCCATATTCACTTAACCATCATATTACTAATTTAACAAATGCAATGATTCACTTAACAACTGTGGAAAGAAAACTCATAAAATGGGGCAAACTTAATAAAAGTCTCACTTAGCAACACAAATGTTGGGCTCAACTGAGGTCATAATTCAAGAATTACCTGTAATGAATTCTTCTTAGATAAAGAAGAACATGTATGGCTCAACATGTATATGCTGAGCACTGATGATGTTAGCTAGTTTGGGTAATGAAATGTCTGCAAGAAAACAACCAAGCTGAAAGATGCTAAGAATTTGACAACTGTTTACTGATCACATTTATAATTGTCCAAAGTAACAGAACAGCTTGATTTAAGTTAATTAAATTTCAGAAGAACCTGCCAATTCCAGCAGGTTGGCAGGATGGATGTTTTCAAGAAATCTGTTCATCAAAGAATGGCAAATAGGTGCAGTGTTTCATTACTGAGAAAAAATCAGTTGACTGTAGTGTCCAGGAATCTCCAACCTTTCCAGTTTTGCGGACCAGTGGTGGGGAGAGGGGATGGTTCTGCATAAGCAGCAAGTGAGCGCACTTGCACAGCTCCATTTACACAAGCGGCAGGTTCATACACCCACACAAATAGAGCTTCCCACACGAGAACAAGGGTCTGCCACTTGCGCAAAAGGAGTTTCCCATACAAGCACTAGCAACCATCACTCCCACAAGTAGAGCTGAGGGCAGTGTGCCCACCATTTGTGCAGACCGGTTCCAAACAGGCCGTGACCCAGATTTTGGGAATCCCTGGCTTAGATGATTCAGTTTGTTCAATAACAAATATAGGCTTTTTTAAAATAAATAGAGATTTCAGCTAATACTTTACTTTCAGATTTTTAGTAATCAGTTACTATACTTTCAGATTTTTAAAAAACAATCTAATTATTACAACGAAAATATTAATAAGCGCACATAATTAGCTAAGTATATTTAAATCTATTAGTGAGATAATTAAAATTAATTCTCACTCTGTTGCTACCATATTATTCATTCTGATTAAGATGTTAACAGATAATAGATTAAGTTGGAAGGGACCCTGTAGGCCATCCAATCTAACCCCCCGCCCAAGTAGAAGACCCTACATCATTTCTAACAGATGGCAGTCCAGTCTCTTCTTGAAAGCCTCCAGTGATGAAGCCTCCCACAACTTCTGAAGTTGTTCCATTAATTGATTGTTATCACCATCAGAAAATTTCTCCTTATTTCTGGGTTGAATCTCTCGATCAATTTCCATCCACATTCCTTGTCTGGCCTTGGGTGCCTTGGAAAAAGACCCCTTCCTCTATGTGACAGCTCTTCAAGTATCGGAACACTGTTATCATGTCTCCCCTGGTCCTTCTCTTCACTAGACTAGCCATGCTCAGTTCCTGTAATTGTTCTTCGTGTGTTTTAGTCTTCAGTCCTCTAATCATCCTCTTCTCTGCACTTTTTCTAGAGTCTCAACATTTTTTTTATAGTGTGGTGACCAAAACTGGATGCAGAATTCTAGGTGTGGTCTTACTAAGGCTTTATAGAGTGGTATTAGGTCTTCACTTGATCTTGATTGTATCCCTGTGTTAATACAACTGAGGATTGCATTGGCTTTTTTGGCTGCCGCTGCACACTGTTGGCTCATAATTAATCATAATTAGTGGTTGTCCACTAAGATTCCAATATTCGTCTTACAGTTACTGCTATTAAGCCTGGTTTCACTCAGTCTGTATGTGTATTTTTGGTTTTTCTTGCCTAAGCGTAAGACTTTACTTGTCTCTACACTGAATTTCAAGTCTGTCAAGATCAGTGTTCAAGTCTGTCAAGATCCATCTGGATCCTGAGTCTATTATCTAGAGTGTTAGCTATTTCTGCCAGCTTAGTATCATCTGCAAATTTGGTAATAAGTTCCCCTTCTACTCCTTCATCTAAGTCATTAATGAAGATATTGAAGAGTACTGGGCCTAAACAAACGTTGTGTACCCCACTGCTTACTTCCCTCCATGTAGATGTAGACCCATTAAGGATTACTTGTTGAGTACGGTTTGTCAGCCAGTTATGAATCCATCTGGTGGTGATGCTATCTCACTTCTTCCTAGTTTGCCAAGAAGTAAGTTGTGATCTACTTTGTTGAATGCTTTACTGAAATCTAAGTATATTATGTCCACAGTATTTCTCTAGTCTACTAATTTAGTCATGTTTTCAATCCTGTCCTCAATCAGCTAATAATATTTAAATATTATTTTATTCCAGCATGTGTAAGCAAAATTACACATGTTGTTTATGTCTCTACTTCAATTAGCCCTTTTCTATTAAATTCATTATATGAGATCAAGCCAATGAGCTCTTTCTTTTCATGCATTATTCAGGAAAGTGGTCTCAACACTTTTGCATTCAATTTCTTCACTGATCAAAATAAATTATTTGCTGACCTTTCAATATTCCAAAGCATATTCAAGGGAACAGACCAATAAAATGAGAGCTTTTTTCAGTACTCTATTTTTTTTTGTAAAAATTTTATTTGGGTTTTCACAAAACATAATACAAATAAAATATCTTTTTTTGAGAATAGCATGGTCCCGGGTTATCACTTCTCCATACAGACACAAAGTCAATTTCATATTCGTCTTTGTGTTCTATTCCATATCTTATTACTATTTTAACATTTTCTCAATAATTTTTCCCTTCCCTTAGTTTTCTCAACCTTGCTTTTAATTATCTCATTCCTTTCTAAATTCAATTATATATATATCTTTTTCTAAGTTTCAATATCTTTCTAATCATAATATTTATACTTTTTTCTGTCCTGTTTCAATTTCATATTTTCTTTTCTCATTAAACAAAATTTTCCCCTGTAGTTACTGATTGGAGTATGACACCTTTGTATCTTTTAATTTTTGTCCATTCAACTCTTATTTAAACTTCAATTTATGCCTTTACAATTATAATATTCAATATAACACATAACTTCCAGTCAAATTCTGCTTAGTACATTCTTAAAATACACACCAAGTTCTTAAAGAGAAAGTATATTTTTAACAATAATAAATAAAATACTTATTCTATTCCAATTCAGCTCTATCATTAATGTTAGTATAAATCTTTGACATCTTTAACATTCCCTTCAATAGGATATCATACTTCTAGGAACACTTATAATATTTCCATAATTTTTTCATATTTCTTTCATATTCCTCTTCACTTAAATGTTTATAACTCATTAATAATAATTAAAATGTTCCCCTTCTTTCCTAATTTCATTCTCTCATTCTCTTTATTTCATTTATTTATTAAACATTCCATTCCATTACAATGAGTATTTTATCTATCATTTTAATCAAACTTGTTTCATATTTTCTAAGTTCATTTCTAATTCTAATATAACAATACTATCTTATGTACCCTTGTAGAATCCCTCTTTCAATTAAATTTTCACCCATTATCTCTAGGTCTTCTAAATAGGCTTATACCTTTAATCCTTGTATGTTTTCCCTGTTTCTCTATATCCTGTTTCTGTCCTTTATAACTTCTTTTCCTTTCCCTCTTCCCCCTCTTCTTCTCCCTCCCCTTTTGACCTCTTGTCTCTCTAATTCTAATTCTCTCTTCTGTAATCTCTCTTCTGTTTCTTCCTAATATTGTAATTACTTTTCAAACTATTCTTTTTTGGTTTTTTTTCAGATCTTAAATTTTCACTCTCTTCCCCTTTCCTTTCTTTTCCCCACATAGAATTAGTCATTGAAGATGGCTTCTTCTTTTTCCTGCCCTTCTTGTTCTACAGGCATTTCTTGTTGTTTCTCATAGTTCAGGATCTCCATTTCTAAACATTGAAATGCGAAGCCAAAAAAAACCCTCCTCCTCCTTGTGCATCTTCTTTCTGTTTTTTAAGTTCCATTTTCAGTTCTTCCAAGAGTGATACCATTTTAAAAACTTTTAAACAACCACTCCTTTGATTTTAGTCTTTTAGATCCAATAACCAAAAATTCAAAAATCACCAAGTAATCCAAATAATCCAAAGCTGTTTCTTCTTGCTTCTTTTTTCCACATTCTCTTCCCGGGGTTCTATTATCTTGTTACAAAGTTTCAGTTAGAATGTATATTTTAGGAATCTTGTTAAAGTTTCACTGTTAATTCCTTTTACTTCCAGGTGGTCTCCTCCATTTTTCCAGATCCCACCCTTTTGTTTTTTCCTTTTCTCTCCTTTCCTTCTTTTAAAAGTTTTGAAAACCCAGAAGTCTTTATTATCCCTTTGACATTTTATTTTCAGCTTAAATGCCTGTTAATGTCAAAGTGGTTTTTGTCAGTTTCTTACTTAAATCTCTTAGTTGTCAATATGGGAAGGAAAGAAAAAAAAAATCCTTTCCCTTCCCTCTCTCATTTCAGCTTAAATGCCTGTTAATGTCAAAGTGGATTTTTGTCAGTTTCTTACTTAAATCTCTTAGTTGCAAATATGAGGAAGGAAAGAAAAAAGAAAACAAATCCTTTCCCCTTCCTTCTCTCATTCACTGCTTCAAAATCTTCTTTGGGAGCAATGTTATTCTTTATAGTTCAAATTCCAGGGTACCTTATGTTGTTGTTTTTCAGTTCGACCCGGTCAGCCAAAACTTTCTCTTCTTATCTTCCTCCTGCACATTCTTTCCGGTCCCAGTTCTTTCTTGAGGTGGCCATTTCTGACCACTGCTGCAACCGCCTTCGGGAAAGGAAGTAATGGCCAGCTGGGGAGGAGAAATGCGCCTCCTCAACCCTGCTGGCAGTCTCCCCCACTTCACCACCTCTACGGGGTGGCTTAGCCCCAAAACCAGCTGGCTTGGGGTGCTCCAGCAGCGAGCATGGATCGAAATGGCGCATAATCATGGATTTTGATCCGTCGCCGAAAAAGCTCAAACCGGAAGTCTCTTCAGTACTCTATTATTAATGCACAGATTAAATGCTAGGCTTCTAATTCTTTATCTCTTACTTTCTAATATATAAGACATTTTTCCAATAAAATATCAAAATTAAAACATTTTAAAATATATGAAAACTAGACAAAATATATGTTATTATTTTTATATTTTATATAAATAGCTAATGTAGAAAAATTATATGAGTAGTCAATAGGCAGACTAGTTAATCACAGCTAAGAATTGCATTTGGTTGCCACTGTAGCAACTCTTATTGATTGGAAAGATACATATGAGATCATAGCACAAACATAAAGCTATCCCAGTCCTGAATCCTCTGGCAATTGTTGAGGAAAAGGAATATTTTTTTAATGTATTCAAGTTCTAATGAATGTACCTTTATCTCATTGTTTCTGTTTTTGGCACAAAGAGAGAAGATTAGTATTCAAAGAATTCACCCCAAACTACATTTTTACAGGCTTTCTGGCTCAAAGAATTGGGATGTGTGTAAATTTTGATGCAAAGTAATGATTTTGATCATGTGTGAAGGATGACCACATGTACCTTACTCTGAGTTCTTGTCTTCTATGGATCAGATTTAGATTGTTTTCAAAGGTTCAAGTTCACTGTGTCTCTGGATAAATTTTTATTCTATGTATCTTGGATGTCTTCAAGCCTCTCGTTGAAAAATCATAGAAGTTTAAAAACAACTTTCTAAATCAGTAAAAATTGTGAATTTGAATGATCTGACTTTTTAATAAAACAAACTGTTATTAGTTTAATTAACCATCTCATGGCTTTGAACATTCTTCTTTGACTATGAACTTAAATGTTCAGTTACATATCATTGGTAATCCAAAGGGTTAAAATAAAATTTTCACATGTCTAGCAAGCTGAAAAGATACAAAGTACATATGGAACATTTACACTATATAAGCGTATAGATTAACAATGAGGGAATTATCAAAAGCTACAAAATTAGAAGTGTATTCTATAGAAAAACAGTTTTCTTCATTTCCCACAAATAACGTGTTTCATTACTTCTTCTTTTTTAAGCAGGAGTTCAACAAGCTAGTTTACCATTTTCTGTGATTTTTTTCCCCCGTAGAAGTGGGTATATCTCAATAGCAGGGATCCAGCTATTTCCCAACAGCAACTGGAAACAGATACAGTATACCAGAAATATTAAAATATTTTAAAAGCCAGTTTTGATTCTCGGACTGTTAATTATGAAGAAGAATGATTACTTTCACATTATAATGAGACTAAATGTAAAAGCTTTCTATCCCTGAAAAATACATTACCTGTTTAAAAAGTTAAGGTTTTGTAAATATACAACTGAAGCAAAAATTGGGAAAGCAGTAAATATCATGATAGCAAGTATCACAGATACAGAATAAAGTCAAAAAAATAAAGTCATTTAATTACTAAAATGGTCCAAGCTACATACCCTAGTTAGATCCATCCCAAGTCTCAATTGTGAGATAATATGAAGGATTATACTACGCTGATCATCCAAGTCTCCTAAATCATCCTCTTCATTATCTTCGGTGTCTGTCACCTCATCTTCAACCAGAATCACTTCACGAGCTGTATGCTAAAAAATAGAATATAGTTAGTATTCTGGACATAAATAGAACAATATGGCATATATTCAAATAAGCTTATTGTGGCATTCTTTAAAAACACTAAGATTCTTTCTAAATAGTCATGCAAAACAGAGCTCATGCTTTCTATATATATGGAATGGGACTACAATATGTTGACCAAAAATCTTAGAAAGTGTGATTCCAACATATTTTAAGGAAATATTTTAACTTCAGGAAAGGTTAATTAAAAATGCCCAAGAATATTAATAGTTTCTATGCTATAGGGCAGGTGTGTCATACTCAAGGCCCAGAGGCCGGATCTGGCCTGTGGGGTGCTTAGATCTGGCCCATGAGGTTGCCACTGTAGCAACTCTTATTGATTGGAAAGATACATATGAGATCATAGCACAAACATAAAGCTATCCCAGTCCTGAATCCTCTGGCAATTGTTGAGGAAAAGGAATATTTTTTAATGTATTCAAGTTCTAATGAATGTACCTTTATCTCATTGTTTTGTTTTTGGCACAAAGAGAGAAGATTAGTATTCAAAGAATTCACCCCAAACTACATTTTTACAGGCTTTCTGGCTCAAAGAATTGGGATGTGTGTAAATTTTGATGCAAAGTAATGATTTTGATCATGTGTGAAGGATGACCACATGTACCTTACTCTGAGTTCTTGTCTTCTATGGATCAGATTTAGATTGTTTTCAAAGGTTCAAGTTCACTGTGTCTCTGGATAAATTTTTATTCTATGTATCTTGGATGTCTTCAAGCCTCTCGTTGAAAAATCATAGAAGTTTAAAAACAACTTTCTAAATCAGTAAAATTGTGAATTTGAATGATCTGACTTTTTAATAAAACAAACTGTTATTAGTTTAATTAACCATCTCATGGCTTTGAACATTCTTCTTTGACTATGAACTTAAATGTTCAGTTACATATCATTGGTAATCCAAAGGGTTAAAATAAAATTTTCACATGTCTAGCAAGCTGAAAAGATACAAAGTACATATGGAACATTTACACTATATAAGCGTATAGATTAACAATGAGGGAATTATCAAAAGCTACAAAATTAGAAGTGTATTCTATAGAAAAACAGTTTTCTTCATTTCCCACAAATAACGTGTTTCATTACTTCTTCTTTTTAAGCAGGAGTTCAACAAGCTAGTTTACCATTTTCTGTGATTTTTTCCCCGTAGAAGTGGGTATATCTCAATAGCAGGGATCCAGCTATTTCCCAACAGCAACTGGAAACAGATACAGTATACCAGAAATATTAAAATATTTTAAAAGCCAGTTTTGATTCTCGGACTGTTAATTATGAAGAAGAATGATTACTTTCACATTATAATGAGACTAAATGTAAAAGCTTTCTATCCCTGAAAAATACATTACCTGTTTAAAAGTTAAGGTTTTGTAAATATACAACTGAAGCAAAAATTGGGAAAGCAGTAAATATCATGATAGCAAGTATCACAGATACAGAATAAAGTCAAAAAAATAAAGTCATTTAATTACTAAAATGGTCCAAGCTACATACCCTAGTTAGATCCATCCCAAGTCTCAATTGTGAGATAATATGAAGGATTATACTACGCTGATCATCCAAGTCTCCTAAATCATCCTCTTCATTATCTTCGGTGTCTGTCACCTCATCTTCAACCAGAATCACTTCACGAGCTGTATGCTAAAAATAGAATATAGTTAGTATTCTGGACATAAATAGAACAATATGGCATATATTCAAATAAGCTTATTGTGGCATTCTTTAAAAACACTAAGATTCTTTCTAAATAGTCATGCAAAACAGAGCTCATGCTTTCTATATATATGGAATGGGACTACAATATGTTGACCAAAAATCTTAGAAAGTGTGATTCCAACATATTTTAAGGAAATATTTTAACTTCAGGAAAGGTTAATTAAAAATGCCCAAGAATATTAATAGTTTCTATGCTATAGGGCAGGTGTGTCATACTCAAGGCCCAGAGGCCGGATCTGGCCTGTGGGGTGCTTAGATCTGGCCCATGAGGCTGCCCTGGAAACATCAGACCAGCCCACGGTGACTCGGCCTGGCCCTCCTGAGCTCCATTTTTGGTGGCAGCATGCTGGAGCAGGTCGTCACAGCCAAAAATGGAGCTCAGGAGGGCTGCCTGTGCCCTTTCCAAGCTCTGTTTTTGTTGGCAGAGTACTGCAGGAGGCTGTCACAGTGCAAAACAGAGCTCGGAGGGCTGCCTGCGTGGAGAAGGGGGTAAATGCAGCCAGGCACCCCTTTGGGGAAGTGGGGCTGGGCTCAGCTGGGCTGTGGGATCCCAGTGCCCTGGAAGTTCATGGGCCAGGCTGGGCATTGGCCCTCCACTGCCTAGGGCTCTGGACAGTCTGTGCTGTCATCCAGGGGTCCTCCACGTGGCCTGAGAGGGACAGTAAGAGTCTAGAGAACAAGGGTTTGGCACTCTCCCTGGTCTTGCCTTCCTCCACTGGAAGACAGTGGATCCCCCCAGCCCTACCTGGACCAACAAAGTGCACCTGACATGATTTTAACATTGAGCTGGCCACACCCACACTGGCCCCCCAAAGTCAAACACAACCCGGATGTGGTCCTCAATGAAATCGAGTTTGACACCCCTGCTATAGGTTCATAAAAAGAATCAACAGAATGGATCTGAGCTTTACTAATAAAATCATCAAACCTCTAAAATAAATAATTGGATTCATATCAATAAGTATAAATATATTTTTCCTTCTAAACTATCTGAGATGAAATTAATATACTATATAAAGAACCAAATACCTAAAATAATAGAAAAAATGAATTTGTTATATTTCCTTGAAAAAATAAACTTAAAAATAAACAGAGAGGGCGGAGCTTGCGTCGCAGCGGTACAGCATGCAATCTTTAAGCTCTAAGATCACTGCTGATATCTTCATTGCAGAACGGTCCCAACGGACATAAATCATCCCGTAGAGACGGTGATAGAGGAGGGCACATCCTGTCGATCCCAGGGGCATTGCAAAGTCCCTGGTAGATCCTGGAGAAGCCCTTTTTCCCCACAGTGGAGAGGCAGCCATTAAAGCTGCTGAAGCTGGGACTGCTCCGGAACGGAAGAAAGCTGGAAAGACAGTGTGTCAGTTTGGTGAGATAATTTTCTACTTATTTTTTTCTGGAGAGAACACCATAAAAGACTAAAAATTAAATTTAAAAGTGAAGATAAAAGAGCTCAAGCGGCGAGATTAAGCACAAATTAAACCTGAAGTTTTTTTTTTCTTTTTATTGGAACTTTGGATTTTGTTAAAACTTTTTAACTTTTAAATTGGGCTGGTCTTCCCTTTTTAATTTTTATTTTTTTCCCTTCAAAACAACTCTTTGGAAAAGTTTTTATTCTATTGCTTCTTCTTTTTAATAATTTTAGATTCTTTATATTTTTTATTATTCCTGATTTTAATATTAGAGGGGAAGGAAAAGGGAAATAAGTAGTGCTGCCACCTGGAGGCTTGGATACATTGTTTTCTTTTCTTTCTTTCTTGTTGATACATTTGCTGTTACATTCAAGGACTCTGTGCTTTTCATTGAAAAGATAGTGGGAAGAGCATGTAGATTGTTTGCAGGTGCTCTTTTGTGGAACTACTGATAGCTGGAGTCTGGATTTGAAATTGAAGAAAGAAGATTGAAGTGACTTTGAAAAGAGAACTGGAAATTTTGTTTTTTGATTTAGTAAAGAGCCTTGAACATATAGTGGCAGTGCTTTGCTTGTTGACAGAATTGCATTTTCTCTTCCCTTTTTTTTCTATTCCCCCCCCCCCGTTGGATTTTTAAGACTACTTCCCCCCCTCCCTTTGTTTTACCTCTTTGGCAAGGGGAATATACAGATCTCTGTCTTTTTAAATCTTTTCTTAATTTTTTTATTTTTTCATCCTTTTTTCATTTTATATTTTTTTCCCTTTTTTCCTACATAATTGGAACCAATTGGATTAAGGTATTCAAGTGCCTGAAGATTTTTCACTTCCCTCTTTTATATTATTATTATTAATATTATTATTATTATTATTATTATTATTATTATTATTATTATTATTATTATTATTATTATTATTATTATTATTATTATTATTTACTGGAGTGGCAATTGGCTGCTCTTGCTTTTTCTTTTCAATTTTTCTATTGTACTTTAAGATGAACTGAAAAATACCAGCCTCAGCTTTTTCAATCCCGAATTCTTCTTCCCCACCATCTGGAGGACAACGATCAATACAGGGGATGTTACAACAAGAGAAGGAGAAAGAAGTGACACTGCAGATTATTATGCAAGGAATTCAAAAGATACAAGTAAAAACAAATAATATTGAAAAGTGAACAGAGAATATTGAGCAAAGAACAGAAAAGACGGATGAAAAAATAGAAAATATTCAACAGATGATGATGCAATACGAGGACAGAATTAAGAAAATTGAAGAACAAGATGTACAAAGAGATAAGAAGATTGGAGATATGGATACCTGATTGAGTGAAGTGGAAAGAGATAAGGGCAGATCTCTGCAATCATTGGGATGGGAAATTGATAGATCAGAATTCTATCTTAGATTTCAAAATATAGAAGAAGAAAAGGGTGAAAACCTTGCTGAAATGATGACAGAAATCCTGGCAGAAACATTAGAGGTAACTAAAGAGAAGATGATGGATGGAATGGACGAGGTTTTTCGTGTTTATACAAGATATGCAATGAGAAATAAACTGCCAAGGGAAGTTCATATCAGATTTACTAAGAAAATAATAAAATCACAAATACTGCAGGCGGTAAGAGAATAAACACTAAAGTACAAAGATAAAGAAATAGTGGTACTGAAACAGGTACTGAGAAGAGTGAGAGAGATAAGAAGAGAATATTTATTTTTGACCAGACTTACTTAAGAGAGGAATAAATTACAGATGGCTGATACCCGAAGGTCTCATGTTTACCTGGCAGGAACAAAGACACAGAATTGATACAGTTGAAAAAGCGGAGTTATTCTATCTAGAATATTTTAGAGGAAGGGAGGAAGATACAAGAAAAGAAGAGTCGTTAATTGAATTTCAAGAGGAATGTACAGCAGTAATTGAAAAAGAGAAAGGAGCCGTAGGTGGTGTACCCAGAGAACAACGAGAACCAAGATCTACTAGAGCAACAAATCCTTCTTACAAAGTCTAAAATGGATGAGAAAAAATTGATTACAATTAATATAAATGGGTTTAATTCAGCTATTAAAAGAAGAAAAGTATTTCATAAGTTAGAGAAATTAAAATTTGATATAATCTGCCTACAAGAAGTGTACATATTAAAAAACAACATGATTATATATTGAAACAACAAAAATTAGGGAAATTATTTACAGTGTTAACACATTGTAAAAAGAGAGGAGTGGTGTTATACATTAGAGATACAATCCCTGCAGAACAAACCTATACAGATGATGATGGAAGGATTTTGATGGTGGAGATAATGGACAATAATCTAAAGACACTTTTAATAGTAATTTATGCTCCAAATGATAATCAAGAAGATTTTTACAGGAAATTACATAAGAAAATTATTGAACTGGACTATGTTAATATCTGTCTGATGGGAGATTTTAATGGAATAATAAATAACAAAAAACAGCAAAGAAAACTAGAAAGACATTGCCAAAATCCTTCTTTCGAATGTAGATGAGATAAACTTAAAAGATGCATGGAGAGAGAGAAATGCGGGAAATAAACAATATATCTTTTATTCAAATAGACATGCATCATGGTCTAGAATAGATATGTCAACAGAATTGCTTTCTAATATACAAGACATTGAAATAGAAGCAAGTACTTGGGCAGATCACAATCCAATAATACTTGTATGGAAAGGACAAAAAAGGAGATCTAGATGGACTTTAAATAATACGATATTAAAGGAAAAAGACTTTAAACAGAAAATTGAGAATTTACTTTTTTCTTTAAAGAAAATACAAAAGAGGATACATCATTACAGAACCTCTGGGAAATGATGAAGGCTTATACAAGAGGTTTGATAATGGACTATACAAGGAAAAGAAATATAAAACAGAAAAAAATATTTAAAATATTGGAAGATGACTACAAGGAGTTAGAAAAAGAACTACAAAAATTTCCACAAAAAAGGACATTAAAATTAAAATGGACATAACTAAGCATAAAATGGGGCTAATGGAAAAAGAAGAAATAGCAAAAAAATAGAAATGCTAAGCAGAACTATTTTGAAGATGCAAATAAACCAGGCAGATGGCTAGAATATAAATTGAGAAAGGAAAGAGACTCGAGAAGAATAAATCAATTGATAAACGAACAAGGACATGTATGCTATGGAAATGCGGAAAAGAAAAAAAATATTCAAGATTACTATGGAAAACTGTACCATCAAGAGAATGTTCAGGAAGAAAGAATTCAACAATACTTACAGGAAGCAAATTTGCCCCAGATACCCAAAGATATTGAAACAATGTTAGAAAGTAATATAACAATGATGGAATTAACAGAAGCTTTAAAAAAGCAAAACATCGGGAAAGCACCAGGTCCGGACGGTATGCCAGTGGAATTTTCTAAGACATTCCAGGAAACATTGAATCTTCACTTATTAGAAATTATGAATGAAGTTATGACAAAGAAGAGAATACCTGAAACATGGTCAGAAGCATATATAACACTTGTACCGAAGGAGGACACAGACCCACAGCAAGTTAAAAATTACAGACCTATATCACTATTAAATTCAGATTATAAAATTTTTGCTTCAATTCTGGCAGAAAGACTGAAAAGATATTTAAACAATTGTATTCATCCTGATCAAAATGGATTTCTGCTGAAGAGACAGATTAAAGATAAGATGAGAATAATTTTAGATACACTGGAATACTATGAGGCACATCCCGAAAAACAAATGGCTCTGATGTTTATAGATGCACAAAAAACCTTTGATAATGTGAATTGGCATTTTATGCTGTTATAATTGGACCAAATGGGCTTTGGTAAAAAATTTACTCAAGCCATCGAAACGATATATCATAAACAAACTGCAAAGGTTATGATAAATGGAGAGTTAACAGACTTTATAGATATAAGAAAAGGGACCAGACAAGGCTGTCCACTGTCACCTCTGTTGTTTGTGTTAACACTGAAAGTGCTGAATAGGAACATCGGAGAAGAAAAAGAAATAAAAGGAATGAAAATTAAAAAAGAAGAGTATAAATTTCAAGCTTTTGCAGATGACCTGGTATTTATATTAGAGGATCCATTGGAGTCTGCACCTAAACTGATAGAAAAGATAGAAGAGTATGGGAAAGTAGCAAAGAACATGTTAGTAAGACGAAAGAAAGAATTGGAGGAAGTTTTGGGGATCCAGGTCACAAACAAGGTTAAGTATTTAGGGATACATATAACACCAAGATGTAGCACACTTAAGGAGGACAATTATCTCAAACTTAAACAACAGATTGCGACAGACTTGATAACATGGGAAAATTTACAATTATCACTGATTGGGAGAATATCTACAATTAAGATGAATGTATTGCCCAGAATCTTATACTTATTCCAGACAGGGAAAGAATTTTTTGAAGATTTAAACAAAATAGTGCTAAAATACATTTGGCAGGGGAAGAAAGCGAGAATAAAACTTAAATTGTTACAAGATGCAAGAATAAGAGGAGGATTTGCTTTGCCCAATTGGGAATTATGCTACCAAGCAACAAGTCTGATGTGGGTAAAGGAGTGGATAACATTAAAGAATACTAGACTTTTGAATTTAGAAGAACATGACTTGCTGTTAGGATGGCATGCCTTCCTCTGGTATAAGGGAACTAAAACGCAGGGGTATTTTAGAAGACATTATATTCGAGAAGCATTGTTTCTAAACTGGGAGAAGATAAAAAAGCAATATTATTTAAAAATTCCACTATGGTTATCTACTATTGAAGCTTTTTCCTATCCAGTAATATCTAAAAAGGAACAAACAGTTAGATATGGTGAGATATTGAATGAAAAGGGTGAACTTAAATCTATGCAACCGTTGGAAGAACAAGGTGTAAAAATGAATTGGTTTTCATATTTGCAAATACAATCTAGATTTAATAAAGATGTTAAAACAGAAGGTATCTATGACAAGTTGATTTAGGTAAAATTTTGACAGGTACTGATGAAAAAGTAATAAAAAAACTTTATGGACATTTGCTAGAGTTTAAATTAGAGGAAGAACAAGTAAAAGAAACAATGATTGCGTGGGGGAAAAATTTCGGATATGGGATTGACTTAGATAAATGGCAAAAATTGGTCTCAAAATTATAAAATGACAATGTCAATTGCGTATACAGAAAATTTGTATAAGTTGTTTTACAGGTGGCACTTACCCCTGATGAGAATTGCGAGGATGTTCAAGAATAAATCGGATAAATCTTGGAAATGTCATCAGATACCTGGTTCATATTACCACATGTGGTGGACATGCTCGGATGCAAAAAGATATTGGACTATAATCCACACGTGGTTGGAAAAAATGACAAAACAACACATAGACTTTAAACCTGAGATATTTTTATTGGGAATTATACTGGAAATATATTGTAAAGAATTGAAATATTTGATTGTAAATGTTTTAACAGCGGCTAGAATTGTATTTGCTAAGAACTGGAAAAATTAAAAAATACCTATGCAGGAGGAAATTATTAAGAAAATCATGGACTGTGCTAAAATGAGTAAATTGACATTTAAAATTAGAGAACAAGAGGATAAACAATTTTATATGATATGGGATTTGTTTTATCAATGGTTAGATAAAAAGACATGGTAAAGAAATAGACTAGTAAGCCTTACAATAAAAGTTAATAGATTGATATAGAATACAATATAAAATATATAACCATTGTATGAATGTATAAGATTAAATCATAATGAAAATTAGAATATCTCATATAAAATGATGTAAAAATAGTCAAATGAATGTTTAATAATTGATATTATATAAGCACAAGCTAGATCGATAAGGTGAGAATTTATATAACTTGTGAGTAATGGTAAAAAAAGGATAGCACAAAAGATTGTAACCAACTGACATACTGTATGTATATAATTGAAAGATGTTTTTATGTTTTTATGTTTTGTTCATATGTTTGTTGTAAAAAAATAAAAACTTTGTTTTAAAAAAAATAAAAATAAACTCAGCTGTGTTAAAAATAGACCAATACCAGGCATAAGATTGTAATGTACTCTTTTGTCCTATATTGAAAATAATGAAATGCATATCTATTCAGTTTTCACAGGCTAGTGTCCCATATACTAGGTTGATTGCAGTATTTTTAGAAACGTGCTTATTCTGTCAACCTATCCAACTGAACAATCAAATAATTGACGGCTTGAATATTTCTGAATAATGATTCTGATCTTGGAATGGAAATTCCAAATTTATAAATTAGACTTACTTTTAAATAACATTTATTGCTTCTTGATGACAAATTTTATGTATGACTTCTTAAAGTAATTATAAGGCTGCCATGCAGAGGAAGGCAGAGAGTCCTCGACTTATGACAACAATTGAGCCCAAAATTTTGTTTGCTAAGCAAGAGCGTTGTTAAAGTGAGTTTCGATGCATCTTACTCAATCCATCCTCTAACAGTGGATGTCAATCACTGTGGATCACATTGAGATTTTGAGAGCAGAGGCCTGCCAGATTACTGGTGATTGACACACTCATAAGGGAAGGGTAAGAGTATCTCTCGACTTACTGTATGTCCACCATTGAGCTTGAATCTCCATTGCTCAGTGAGACAGCTATTCAGTGAGCTTTCACCTACTTTATGACCTTTCTTGCCACTGTTGTTAAGTGAATAGTTGCAACTCTTAAGTAATTCACATGGTCGTTAAGTGAATCTGGCTTCCCTATGGACTTTGTTGGTCAGGTCGCAAAAGGGGATTACATGATTCTGGGACACTGAGACCGTCATAAGTCAGTTGCCAAGCATCCAAATTTGGATCACCTGACCATGGGGATCCTGCAACAGTCATTAAGTGTGAAAAGCAATGCCAGAATTCACACAAGACTTGGAGAAGTAATAATAGAATCAATGAACACTTCTGATGGTTGGAATGTCCTGGGGTCACGTGACGTGACCTCCCTTTTGTGACCATCTGACAAGCAAAGTCACTGGGGGAGCCAGCTTCGCTTAACTATTGTCTGACTGACTTAAACAACGATCCACTTAACAGCAGTGTTAAGAAAGCTTGTAAAATGGCTCCAAGCTCTCTGAACAGCTGCCTCTCTTAGCAACAGAGATTCAGGGAAGCCAGATTCACTTGGTGACTGTGTGACCAACTAGCAACCATTCAAGTTAAAACCTCACTGGAAAAAGGGACTTATTATTGTTTTTCACTGAATAATACTTAGAAGGGATTTTGGAGGGGACTCTATACCATTTCAGAGAAATGGCTATCCAGTGTTTTCTCAAAAATCTCCAGTGTTGGAGCACCCAGAACTTCTTGAGACAAGCAGTTCCACTGGTTAATTGTTCTCACTGTCAAGAAATTTCTCCTGAATTTTAGATTGTTTCTCTCTTTGTTCAGTTTCCATCCGTTGCTTCTTGTTTTGCCTTCTGGTACTTTGGAAAATATATTGCACCCCCTTCTTTCTGGCAGCCCCTTAAAAGCCTGTTGCCTATCACACCCAGTCACATGTCCACCTAGCCATGCCTACCCAGTCATATGACCACTTAGCCACGACCACCTAGCCACAACACAGAACCAGTAGTAAAAAAATTGAATTTCATCACTGGACAGAGGGATATTCTGTTAAGCTTTCAAGATTCTATTACTATACTCTATTATAATAATAGAGTTCCAAACATCCAGAAAATGTCTGTTCAATGCTAGGCTGGCAGGAGACTGGAGGAGGGTAAGGGTAAATAAGGGAAAGGTAAGGGAAAGGGAAAAGATAAGGGAAAGGGAAGTTCTACTTAATTCATTGAATTTCTCATTGTCATAAACTTTCATCTTCTTTACAAAAGAATAAAAAGGTCACATGGTTAGCTCCACACACCACCAAGTGATTACCTAACTGATACCTAGAAGTTATCCTGAGAACCATCATACATAAACTCCCAGATGTAATCTGATTTAAGAATTTCCACATTTATACATATTAACCATCCATTACTAAAATCCAGTAATTATAGCAGGTCTTTCTTCCATAACAATTTTATGTTCCATAACATAAAATTTGAGTGTAGCATTGTCATATCACAGAATATAGAAATTAGAACTTTGACTCCTGTACAAATTACAAACTAGGAGTTAATTTTTAAAACATCTAAATTGATTAAGAATATAAAAACAGATTAAATAAAATTTACTTAGTTTAATATACTTGCAATACTAGTTTGCTTTGGGTAATTTTACAAACATTTTGGAATTTATATATATTAAATATATAAAAATCATCTTAATGGTTTGGGGCATCATGCTTTCATAATCTTACATATGTGTGTGTGTGTCTGTCTGTGTCTGTGTGTTTACATATTCCATAACTCTGGAACGTCTCGAGCAATTTCAACCAAACGTCGTAGACAGATAATAACTTACCCTCTGGAAAAAAATACTGTGGGGGTAAAACACCCCTAACACCCCCTGGTGTGTGTGTGTGTGTGTGTGTGTGTGTGTGTGTTCCAGCATAATTCTGGAACTCCTGGGCTGCTGAAATGAAAAGGAATGAATTATATCTATAGTGTCAAATCACAGTACTTTTGACATGATAGTTGCATTTTGGATTCAAGTTCTGTTAAGATACAGCCTGTTGTGCCTTAAAATAGCTTCTACTGTACAGCACAGTGGAGTTGCCATGGTAATGGCTTCACAGTACTCCACAAGGGGAATCCCTCTAGTAAGGGGGGATTGGTTCTTAAAAAAAAAAAAAAATAAAGGAACTTCCTCTGGTAAGGGAGATTGGTTCTTTAAAAATAACACCCTAGACCCTCAGCTTGAAGCAAAGAGGGGAAGTTGTCAGGAAGGTGCCTGCTAATGCAGATAATCACCTCAAAAGCTGTTATCTGTAGAATTTTTCCAAGGCTGTTGGCTAGGGCAATTAGGTCTCCAATTCTCACCACAGAGGTTGAGGTAACAGGGCAAGGCCCAAGTGTCTTTTTCTTACATTTATTTTATTGTATTCCATAATAATATATTTCATTGCTGTAAGGATGCCTCTAAGGAAATTGGCCAAGTGCAATCAAAGGCTACAAAAAGAAAACACCAGTGTAGAAAAGAAACTCCCGAGGAGAGGAATAGAAGATTTGCGACGCTGTGCGCAAGAGCTGCTAAATCTAGAACTTCAGAGACAGTACAACAGGGTGAGGCCTGACTAAATAATAAGTGTCATGCCCTTGTTGGAGTCTGATTCTGAGGGGGAGATTGAGCAGCTGACAGGGAGTGGGAGTGTGGCTCTGGTGGCTGTGGAAGAAATGGGGGAATGGCACAGTCTGGCTGGGCATTCAGAGGAAAACCCAGGACCATCCCCTCTTCATCCTAGGGCATGCAGGGAGGAACGAAGAAGGGAGCAACGTGGCTTATGAGAGAGAAGAAGGCCCTGATCCCTTTCATTAATTGCAGCTGGGAGAAGAGGATATAAGTGGGGCATTTGCACACAGCTCCTTGCTGGGAGCAAAGCATGCATTATCTTGGCCAAGGCTTATCTGAGTTTTGGTGTCTTCCCAACTGTGGGTGCTGCATTATCCTTTGAAAGTCTGCAATTTATCATCCTGGCCTGCTGTGTTAATTACTTCAGTGTGTTTTATGTTGGTTTTTTAATTTCTAATTATATTTACTTTGGGATTTGGACTGCATTTCTGCCCTTCGTAGACTGTTTTTGAAGAATTTGTTATCCAGCCAAGGAAAATTGGACATTGGGGCCAAATTGGAGGCATTAAAGGGAAATTATTCTACTTTTGTGACTTAGTTATTTTTGTGTCACGCCCCAGGTCATCACAATAAGAGAGATAGAGTTACTACTTCTAGAGCTTCAGACAGTACAACAACGTGAGTCCCGACTACAGGATAATTGGGACAACGGGAAACGCTCGGTTATCAGCTATTAGAAAATAAAAACAGAAAAGTATCCCTAAAATAACTATGCAAGCAAGATTATAATAGTAATTTTAGTTGCAAACTACAAATGTCAAAATTAAATTATATAATGTGATTTCTACCAGCAGATGTGCAGCTATTTAATATAATTTAGCTCTACTTTTAGTTTAATTGACTATGAAATCATTTTCACAAAACACATCTTTCCCAGGAACTTTTTAATTGACTATGCAAATGTTATGTTTGATTGCTCCAAATAGCAATAAATTGAGAGCAGTATCATCCTGCCAAGTTATTTATTTAGCTGTCAGTTGCAGGGTAACAGCATCTCACGAGTATGTTGCCCATAAAGGATTTCATCTCTCAAACAATAGCAGAAAAGATAAGTAAGAAAGCCTTTTATATCTGTTAACAATCAATGTACCATGCTATTTAATCTTCTCAGATACACACTGTTGACACAATATGTTTATTATTTAATTTGCTATAAATGTTTGTTTTTATTAATTACAAAGCACAACAAAATACTGATTCACACAATCCTCTGCTTAAAAATGCATATAACTTAGCAGTGAAGGTTCTTTGACACTTTAATTTACTTAATTTAAGGGTTCTTATTCTTTTGATTAGACAGATCAAAATAAAACCAGACTGGTTTAGATATAAATTATCAGTAAATTTAAATGAGTCTTTCTCTTTTTGTTATTTTCCTCTAAATATTAGAAGACAGAACAATGCAATCATACCTAAGAACAACACAGCTATACTACTCACCTGAGCAGAATATGGAGGTGTCCCTGGGAGAGAACTTGAATGGCAAGAGGCCATATAAAACTCTAACACCATCAGGAAGAAGACTGCGCTAAAATGCTTTGGCCTGATGTACTAGGATTATCCCACATTATTTTTGATCCCTTGGAAAATTGGTTGGGCTCTAACAATGAAAGCAATGCCTGCAATCCTGACCAAGTAGATCAAAACAGAAAGTTACAAATGTTTCAATAAACTGACAAAGCAGAAGAAAACAGGTAAAGAACAAGGACATCAGAATAATTAACACAGAAATTAAAGCTACAGGTTTGATTAAGAAGCTAAATGATTTTGCAATGATATGAGAAACAATGATGAAATAAAGGAGAAAGGGATGACAAATTATAGGGGGAGGAATAGGAAAATTAATTTTAAATGACTGCTAGAATAAAAAGCAGAGCAAGACAAAAAGTTGAGCTAAGATATGAAAAGAGAATAATAGTCACACTGAGAAGCTGGTCTGTTTAAAAACAAAAACAGGATACTTTTATGGGCAGGATGAGTTGCATTTATGCTGTCATAATCATCTACAATGATGTATGCAAGTCATAAGTCATTAGTGTTTCTTGTTCAGGATTGGATCTGTTGGTTAAATTGTATATACACACAAACAGGAGAAGATTGAATTTTAAAAAGTAGTTTTTTTCAGAAGAAGTGCTATGGAGAATAGAGAAACCATAACATATTTAGAAATTATTGGTAAGATAATGGGTAATAAATAGAAATTTATTTATAATACACCATTGCAAATGTGATCCAATCACAAAAATAGCATATAAATAGTAATCACAACTATAATTATAAAAATAAATAATACACAAGAAAAATAGCACTGTACAAATGGTAAAATCTTAGATTTATTAACATGATATCCCTACTGTCTAACTTTTCTAATAAAATTTATAAAATCACTTTATGATCCAACTTTGCTAATTATCATTCTCAATTACTGCTCATAAATGCTTCCACTAATTCGACTTTTGAATTAAACTATAGTTTAAGTATAGGTATAGTTTCAAAAAGATAAAAAAGCATCTATGCAAATATTTTGTAAATACAGAATAAAACTAATGCACTAAAAAGGGGGGGAGGGGAACAGCACTGGATAAGGAAACAGGATTTGTCTAGTGGTTTTTTTTAAAAAAAAGGAAAATATGTCTGAAATTTGAAAATGGTTTTTCTGTTTTTTCCAAACTCTTATTTTCAATCTAAAAAGCAGAAGAGAACCATCAACACAATTTAGCATCCTAAAAGCATTTTCTTTTGCAAACATTGTCTCATTTCAGCTGCACATATCTTGTGATTACAGTTATTTATTCAATGTTTGCTAAAATAATTATTTAATGAAATATCTGCATCAGTGCTTCTCATCATTACCAACTTTAAAATGTTGGAACTTCAACAGTATAAGAAATTCTGGTGGGGAAAAAAGGGCAGAGCTGATGTCACAGCAAGAATGGCGAGCTTTCACAAGACTCTGTGTTAAGCCACCATATTCTACCTGACAGGAAATCCAATTGAGTCCAAACCACCTAGGAGAGATGGTGGAGGCAGAGGGGGAAGTTTCACCGATCACAGGGAGTCTGCAAACTCACTGTTTGATCCTGGAAAACCTCTCGTCCTGACAGGGACGGCCATTAAACTAGACGGACCAAGGCTGTGACAGTTCCGATGAAAGAGCAATAAAGGAGATGAGCAGAAAACAGCATATGTGATCTGGGTTAGCTACTGTTAACTTCCAATTCCTGTTGAGGAATTTACCCCAGAAATTAACATCTTTCTGAGGACAAGACTCTAAAAGAGAGGAGGTGGTTTTTATTCACCTCTCTGGAATGGCGGCAACTAAATACATGAGCTGCTGACAGAAAAGAAAGTATTTGGTAAAAATAGATAATTAACGGGTTGGAGTTCCAGGTGGCTTGCTTGTGGACATCTTGCTAGGTTTTTTTTATATTTAAGATACTTTTTGATACTTAGTATATATTGTAATCCAAAAGAACTTTGCAGAAGCTATGTTTGACGTAGATTCAGGTGAAAATGGAGAGAGTAAGGACACCATCTGCTGGTGGAACTGCTCAAGCACAGGGAGAAGATTTTGAACAGTCTGATGCAATACAAAAAGCTTGCGTTCCTTGGAATTAAACTGAGCTGAAAAAACTAATTGGGTGTTGCCCTGTGGAATTAACATCTGCAAACTGTTTTCACTGGATACTTAGAAACAGACAGGGAAAATATAGAAACTTGTCCTTGAGATCATCTGACTTTTTGGGGATTATGAATACATTGGACAGTGAAATGTGGACTTAACTTGAAGCTAATTGGAGACTTTTTGAACTGCTAAACAGAGGAGACATGCAACTACTGTTTTTTTGTGGGCATTGTGGATTACCAATATCATTTCCTATAAGAGGAATATATGATTGAAGAGACTATTTAGACATTTTAGACATAATCTGTGTGGACTTTAGAGTTAAAACTAAAGATAAAGATAGTGAAATTAGGATTAAAAGGGAAGGAAAAATTGTGGGGAAAAGAGCATTACTGGTTAATATTAAAAAGGGCATGAAGAGGGAGTGAAAAATCTGGGAGAAATTTGAAGGGTGGCAGGGTACACTATAGAAAGTTGCTGATATATTGATAAAATTCAAAATGTCAAATTAAAATCTAACTGGATTAGGGAAAAACACTGAATCAGCTCCATCATCTTCCCCATCATCCATCTCATCATCAGCAACATTAAACCCTTCAAGCCAAAGTTCAATAAAAAGCTTAATTCAATAGGAAAAATGAATACAACTCAAAAAGAGATGCAAACATTGTTCCAATCATTACAAGAGGTCATAACCAAGAACCATACTGAAATAAGGACTGTGAGATGAGAACTGAGATGGGAGAGATTAAGGGAAAAATGCAAAGTATGGATGAAAAACTGGGGACTTTTCAACAAATGTTACCCAAAAATGAGGAAAAGATTAAAATAATTGAAGAAAAATTAGAACAAGCAGAAAAAAACCCAGAGAAAATTAATCAGAGACTAACACAGGCCAATAAAGAACTCGAAGGACCAGCCATTCAGTTGCAAATGAAAAAGGCTGAACACTTCTTGAGGTTTCAGAATATCAGGAAAGGGGAATAAGAAAATATAGCTAAGTTGATAGTAGACCTCTTGGCTCAAACATTACAAATAACAATACATGAGATGAGGGTGGAGATAGACCAAGTGTTCAGAATCCACACTCGCTATAATAAAAAGAACAAACTCCCAAGGGAGGTACACGTAAGATTTGTGAAAAAACAATAAGAGCAGAAATTCTCAAAAAAATAAAAGAAGAAACCCTGAAATATAAAGGAAGAGAGATTGTGGTGCTAAAACAAGTACCCAGAAGAGTTAGAGATCTGTGGAAGCAGGACAGTTGATTAAACATCAAGTAAACTTTAGATGGTTGATTCCAGAGGGAATTTTGGTTACCTGGAATGATAGAAGACACAGATTGAACTCCCTAGATAGTACATATGAATTCTACAACTATTACTTTACACCACAGGAGCAACAAACAAGAATAGAGGAAGAAGAAAATAGAGGACAAGAGATTTAATGACAGATGAAACTACGATTAAGCAACAAGAAAGAAATGAAGTTGAACAAAAGAAACAAGTAGAACAAGAAGGAATAAGAACAAAGGAGCAGAGACAAACAAGAACAACTAGAATGGCAAAACCAACTTATAAGTGACACAATGAGAGAAGAAACACTATCAATTAACATTATTGGACTAAACTCTCACATGAAAAGGAGACTTTTTACAACAATGCAAAAAATTGACTTAGATATAATTTGCTTACAAGAAGTACATATCAAAAAGACAATACAATAAACTCTTAGAGTACCCCAAAATTGGGAAACTATACTCATTGGCAAAAGAGTGGGGGGTGGTCTTATACATCAAAAAACAATAAAAGCCAAATCTGTATATGCAGACAAAGAAGGGAGAATATTAATGGTGGAAGTAACAATAAATTACAGATACTTTTGACAGTAATTTATGCACCAAACAACAAGCAAGAAGATTTTTATGGGAAATGCCAGGAGAAAATTTACAGAAGATTACATCCCAGAGTTTTAAAGGAGCTGGCAGAAATAATCTCAGAACCACTGCACCATATCTTTCAAAAATCCTGAAGCACCGGGGAACTACCCGAGGACTGGAAAAGAGTTGATGTGGTTCCTATCTTCAAAAAAGGAAAAAAAAAACAAATCCAGGAAACTATAGACCAATCAGCCTAACATAAATACCTGGGAAGATACTGGAAAAGATAATTAAAAAACAGATCTGCCAACATCTAGAAACAAGTAAAGTAATAACTAGCAGTGAGCATGGGTTTGTTAAAAACAAATCATGCCAAACCAATCTTATTTCATACTTCAATGTAGTGACTAAATTAGTACACCAGTGAAATACTGTGGACATAATATATTTAGATTTCAACAAGGCATTTGACAAAGTAGACCACAACCTACTTCTTGGTAAGCTAAAAAAAAAATGGAATAGATAACACCACCACTAGATGGACTCGCAACTGGCTGATAAACCATACTCAACGAGTAGTGCTTAATGGGTCTAAGTCTACATGGAGGGAAGTAAGCAGTGGGGTGCCACAAGGTTTTGTCTAAGGCCCAGTACTCTTTAAAATCTTCATGAATGACTTAGATGAGGGAATTAGAAGGGGAATTTACCAAATTTGCAGATGATACTAAGCTGGCAGGAATAGCTAACACCCAAGAAGATAGGCTCAAGATCCAGATGTATCTTGACAGACTAGAACACTGGACCATATCTAACAAAATGAAATTCAATGTAGAGAAAAATAAAGTCCTACACTTAGGCAAGAAAAAACAAAAGTAAACATATAGACTGGGTGAAACCAGGCTCAATAGCAGTAACTGTGAGAGGGATCTTGGAGTCTTAGTGGACAACCAGCTAAATATGAGCCAGCAGTGTGCAGCTGCAGCCAAAAAAGCTAATGCAATCCTAAATTGCATTAACAGAGGGATACAATCAAGATCAAGTGAGGTACTTGTTCCGAACTAGCAGGCTCGTAAGCCTGCAAACCTGACTGGCCCATCCACAGCAGGCTCGTAATCCTGCATACTTGATTGGTCCGTAAACAGCGGGTCGTGATTGGTCACTCCGGGCTGATCCGATTGGCTAGCTTACGGGCTGCCGCGATTGGACGCTCCAAGTGCGGCAAGCTTAAACCTTTGTCATTGGACGCTTTGACAGCAGGCAGCTCTATAAAAGGAGCTGCTGCTGCCAGGCTTATTTCGCTCTGTTCTGAAGTCATTAATAAAGAGTTGGAGTCACTATTCGATGCCTCGCCTCCGTTATTACGCCCATCCTCCAGAATACAACACTGGCGACGAGGATGGGATGCGGAGACGATAGAGCTGACTGAGCACTCACAGAATATTGACAGAGCACGTGGCTGAAGGCGCACAGATATTGGCAGAATGGCCAGCACCGCTATACCACCCACCCCGTTTGACCCAGCCAGCGAAGATTGGGACTCGTATATGGACAGGTTTCAAATGTTCCTGGAATCTAATAATCTGAAGGATGCTACACCTAGCAAGAAACGTGCGGTTTTCCTAACGCATTGCGGACCCGCCGCTTTCAGAATGGCAAAGGCACTTGCAAAACCAGCTGAAGTCAAAACGATGGACTGGGATACCCTTGCTCCCATCCTCCAGGCCCATTACGCTCCAGCAGTTCCAACCCTCATTAGAAGACACGAATTTTACCAGAGGGACCAACGGGAAGGTGAGAACATCGGGGACTTTGTAGCTGATCTAAGAAATTTGGGTGGACTATGTGGCTTCGTAAATCTGGAAGAAGCCATGAGAGATCGGATTGTCCTGGGTCTAAGAGACCCCACTGTCCAAAGCAAAATTATGGCAAAGGGAGACATCACCCTCGCAAATGCCATAGCAGATGCCACTGCAGCGGAAGCTACCCGCAAGTCAGCAGCCCGAATGTGCCGAGCGAATGGGGCCAACCGCCAACCCACTAGCGACGCAGCAATATCCTCAGAGAGACACACAACAGCCGCCCACCATGAAGACATCGAGTCCTCATCGGAAAGTGAGGAGGAAGAAGTCAACAGACTCAGATCAGAGCGCGAGCAGCGAGACCAGCGAGGTCGTAAATCCAATTTCCAATGCGCCGGATGTGGGGAAACCACCCACGATCAGACTGCAGGTTCCTAGATGCCATCTGTCGTTCCTGTGATAAAAGGGGCCACATTGCTAAAGTGTGTAGGAACAAACGAGGATCCAGCCCCAAGAGGAAAGAAAATAGTTTCCGGCAAGCATCAGGCACCCCACCAACAAACCGGGACCGCCCAAACAACCAGTGGAGCCAGTACAACAGAAACCGAATGTTTGCTGGCACAACCAGACGGGAAGAGGCTCATCAGACCATCACCATCGGCCACGCTTCATCATTGGATGCAAGAAAAATCCGGGTAAAGGTCACCATTGAAAATCGACCGTGCATCATGGAAGTCGACTCTGGGTCTTCCCTATCCATGGTCTTCTGGAAAACCCTCAAGCAGCTGATCCCTGACATCCGCCGCCAGGATCTCAGCACTCAGAGACTTATATTAAAGGACTACCAGGGCAATCGAATCCTGGTTGCTGGTTCCAGTCACGTCCAAGTCTCATTTAAAGACCACACTGCAATACTACCTCTCACCATCGTTGACAGAGACCGGCCCAGCTTACTGGGGTTGCAGTGGTTCGTGCCATTAGGAATCGAAATGGCAGGCATCAACCAGACTGTAGACGAAGACTGGGAGGCGGCTTTTGTCCGGGACTTTCAAGAAGTCTTCACTGAGCAATTAGGCAAGTACAAGGGGTCCCCCATCTCGTTTAATCTCTGCCCTGATATCGCACCCATTCGCCTAAAGGCACGCTGAGTTCCCTTTGCTATCAAACCAAAAATTGACGAGCAATTGGACAAATTAATAGCACAAGGCGTGTTAGAACCCATCGACCACGCCCGATGGGAGACCCCAATTGTAACCCCCATAAAACCTGACGGATCCTTGAGAATCTGTGGGGATTACAAGGCCACCCTAAACCACGCGTTACAGCAGAGCACCTATCCAGTGCCCGTGTTCCAACACCTTCTTCACTCGCTTGGGGGCGGAAAGGTATTCGTGAAGCTTGACCTGGCCCAAGCGTATCAACAGCTGCCAGTAGACGCAGAAACTGCAGAAGCCCAAACTATAGTCACGCACAGGGGTGCGTTCAAATGTAATAGACTCCAGTTCAGAGTAAACGTAGCACCTGGCATTTTTCAAAGCTTGATGGAAAGGTTGCTGCAAGGCATAAAAGGGGTTGTGCCCTACTTCGATGATGTATTGATAGCCGCCCCTACAAGAAGTCAGTTAGAAAAATGCCTGAGAACTGTCCTACAAAGGTTCAAAGATGCAGGCCTGAAGGTTAAGAAAGAAAAGTGCCAGTTATGCACTGAGAGGGTTGAATTTCTTACTTACCTTCTTGATAAACAGGGAATTCACCCTACTGAAAAGAAATTGGCTGCCATTAAAATTGCCCCAAGACCAAAGAACAAAACAGACCTCCAAGCCTTCCTGGGACTCATTAACTTTTATAACATCTTCCTACCCCAGAAGGCGACTGTTGCTGAACCCCTGCATAGGCTCCTCGACAAGAAGGCTTCCTGGGTTTGGGGACGTCGAGAGGAGCAGGCTTTCCAACAAGTAAAAGATCTTTTAACATCAGATGCAGTGTTAATCCAATATAACGAGACACTACCATTGACTGTGACTTGTGACGCCTCACCTTTTGGGGTAGGAGCCATCCTGAGCCACATCCTACCAAACGCTACAGAGGCGCCTATTGCATTCTTTTCAAGAACTTGTCTAAAACTGAGAGAAACTATAGTCATTTAGATAAAGAAGCCCTCGCTATTGTATCTGCGATTAAAAGGTTCCACGAATACGTGTATGGAAGATCCTTTTCCATAATCACAGATCACAAGCCCTTGGTTGGCATTTTGGCAGGGGACAAACCAACTCCCCACATTCTATCGCCAAGGATGACACGATGGTCGGAGTTCTTAGCCGCCTATGACTACCAGTTGAGACATCGACCAGGGAAAACCATTCCCCATGCTGATGCTTTAAGCCATTCTCCATTACCTGAGTTCCTAGACGACCCAGCTCCTACACTATCCACGCTACAAATCGAGATGCTTCCCTCACCTCCACTAACTGCACAAGTTATCGCCTTGGAAACAAAAAAGGACTCTTGTTTGGCACGGGTCCTCAGCTGGGTGGAGAGGGGATGGCCAGAAATCGAACCCAACAACACTTTTAAACCCTTCAAGAACAGACAAACAGAACTTTTCTCCCAAAAAGGGTGTGTGTTGTGGGGAGACCGAGTAGTCATTCCAGAAAAACTACAAAAGAAAGTCCTAAAATTGCTACATGATGGACACCCGGGCATCGTACGAATGAAAGCACTGGCAAGGAGCTACACCTGGTGGCCAGGTATGGACAGACAAATTGAAGCCTGGGTTGCCACCTGTAGCAAATGCCAAGAAACACGTTCGCCCCACCAAAAGCACCACCAACGGAATGGGAAACGCCTAGGGGTCCATGGTCCCGCATCCACATCGATTTTGCGGGACCTACAAAAGGACATACTATCCTGATAACAGTAGACGCCTACTCGAACTGGCTCGAGGTTAACAAGATGAAGACCACCACCACAGAAGCGGTCATCAAAAAATTGAACAGACTTTTTGCAACGCACGGGTTACCAGATGTCTTGGTTTCCGACAATGGCCCGCAATTTACCCGCCTTGGCGTTTGAACAATACCTAGCAGACCGGGAATACGTCATGCCTTGACATCACCTGCTCACCCGGCGGCTAATGGCAGGGCTGAACGAATGGTTCAGTTCACCAAAAACTTTACACAAATGGAACAAGGAAACATCCACGACAAAGTCACCAGGATGCTTCTCCTCCAGCATATTACACCAAACAGCACCACAAATAAAAGCCCAGCCGAACTCCTGATGGGCAGAAAACCAGATCGCATCTAGACCTCCTACACCCTGCCTACACTCCAGAAAAGCCCCTGGGTTCCAGCAGCAAACACCGCACATTTAAGGTAGGAGACCCCGTTTTGCAAAGAACTTTACAGGTGACCCGTTGTGGATCCCTGCCAAAATAACACAAATTACGGGCCCCCGCTCCTACCGGTTAGAAACCACAGATGGGAGACTGTGGAAGCGCCACATCGACCAACTGCGCTCAAGGTTGACAACAACCCCTTCACAAACCCTGAACTTGAAACCAGAGGGGAAGGAAACCGAGGGTTTTGAAAATGAACTAACACCTGGTTCAGTAAACACAACCCCACAACCAGTACAGCAAAGCCCAGCATATTCACCAGCTGAAGAGGAACCTTGGCAGATGGTCATCTCTCCAGGTAACAGCAGCCGAACAGGGTCAGCGAGTCCAGAGAACCCAGACAACAGGAACGAAGGAAGCGTTGAAGGTATCCCCGAATCACCTCCAAGGATACCCAACGTAGAAGCCAGGTCACCTTTACAGCCAAACCCAGCAAGCAGTCCATCAGAACCAGAATCCGAACAAAGACATTTTGAACAACGTAAATCAGGTAGACAGGTGCGAAGACCTGCCTACCTGCGTGAATACATCACCCCACCCCTGAGACGGAACCTAGAGGGGAGGGTGTTCCAACTAGCAGGCTCATAAGCCTGCAAACCTGACTGGCCCATCCACAGCAGGCTCATAATCCTGCATACTTGATTGGTCCGTAAACAGCGGGTCGTGATTGGTCGCTCCGGGCTGATCCAATTGGCTAGCTTACGGGCTGCCGCGATTGGACGCTCCAAGCATGGCAAGCTTAAACCTTTGTCATTGGATGCTTTGACAGCAGCCAGCTCTATAAAAGGAGCTGCTGCTGCCAGGCTTATTTCGCTCTGTTCTGAAGTCACTAATAAAGAGTTGGAGTCACTATTCGATGCCTCGTCTCCGTTATTATGCCCATCCTCCAGAATACAACAGTACTAATATCACTCTATAAAACCTTAGTAAGACCACACCTAGAGTACTGTATCCAGTTTTGGTCACCACATTATAAAAAAGATGTTGAGACTCTAAAAAGTGTGCTGAGAAGAACAACCAGGATGATTAGGGGACTGGAAAGTAAAACATATGAAAAACGGTTACAGGAACTGGGCATGGCTAGTCTAGTGAAGAGAAAGACCAGAGGAGACATGATAGCAGTCTTCCAATATTTGAGGGGCTGCCACAGAGAGGAAGGGGTCAAGCTATTTTCTAAAGCACCTGTAGGCCAAACAAAGAACAATGGATGGAAACTGAACAAGGAGAGATTTAACCTGGAAATAAGGAGAAACTTTCTGACAGTGAGAACAATCAACCAATGGAACAGCTTACCCTCAGAAATTGTGGGAGTGTCATCACTTGAGACTTTCAAGAAGAGATTGGACTGCCATTTGTCAGAAAAGGTGTAGGGTCTCCCGCTTGGGCGCGCGGTTGGACTAGATGACCTACAAGGTCCCTTCCAACTCTGATAATTCAGACAGTTTTCTGTTAAAATTGCAGAATTGGACTACAAAAACATTTGCTTAATAGGAGATTTTAAATACAATCACACATGTAAAACTAGAATACAGAAGTAGTACAGGTAAGGAAAATTTTACCAAAATCTTCCTTTAAACTGGTGGCAGAAATGAACATCCAAGATATATGAAGAGAAAGAAACTCAGAGAAAAATCAATATACATACTACTCGGACAGCTCAATCCTGGTCAAGGATAGACAGGGCATGGATGACACCAGAACTAAGCAGCAATATACAGGAAATAGAAATAGAACCAAATATATGGGCACACCACAATTCAGACAGGATTAAATGGAAAGGATACAAGAAAAAGTGAAACGGATGTTGAATCAATTCATATTAAAAGACAAGAAATTCATACAAACAATAGAAAAAGAAATGATATTCTTCTTCAAAGAAAATAAAAAGGAAGAGACCTCACTATAAAATGTATGGGGCAAAGCAAAGGCATACTTCTGAGGGCTAGCTATTTCTTATACAGGAAGGAAAAATAAAAGAAAACAACAGCGAAGAACAGTGGAGGGAGAATATAACAGATTGGAACTGGAATTGTAGAAAAAACGAAGAAAAGAAGCTCAAAAACCATATGGAAATAATAAAACACAAACTGACCCTACTCGAAAAAGAAGAATTAGCATGCAAAATTAAGAGTATAAAACAAAACTTTTTTGAAAAAGCCAATAAACCAGGAAGATGGTTGGCATATAAATTTAAAAAAGAAAAAGAAAAAAAACAGATACAAAGCTTGATAGATGAGAAAGGTACACTACCACATCAAAATGACAGCAAAATAATAATTCAGAACTACTATGAAAATCTGTATGATCAAGATGATAAAATAAAACAATATCTAGAAGAGGTCAGATTACCGAAAGTTTCTGAAGAAATAAGATCTACACTAAATGAAAGGATAACAATGTTTGAATTAACAGAGGCAATTAAGAAACAGAAGAATAATAAAACTCCAGGACCAGATGGCTTAATGGCAGAATTCTATAAACAATTACAAGACACACACACCCCCGGACTGGTACTACTGGAACTTTATAATGAAGTCTTACTAAAAGCTAAGATATCAAAATCTTGGATGGAAGCAAATATCACCCTCATACCAAAAGAAGATGCAGACTTATCGCAGATTAAAAACTATAGACCCATCTCACTTTTAAATGTGGATTCTAAAATTTATATATCAATAATAGCTGAAAGATTGAAGAGATTCCTAAATGAAATTATACATTGGGACCAGAATGATTTCCTGCCAAATAGACAAATCAAAAATAAAATGAGAATAATTCTGAACACATTGGAATATTATTTCAATTATTTCAATTTTCTGTTGAAATATCAATGGTGCCGATGTTTCTTGACCCACAGAAAGCATTCAACAATGTAAACTGGCAATTCATGATACTGCAGCTAAAATATATGAAATCTGGGGGAAAATGCATCAATATGATCAAGGCAATATATACAAAACAGACTGCAAAAGTGTGAATGAGGACATAACAGAAAATATTAATATTAAAAGATGCACAAGACAAAGATGCCCATTGTCCCCCTTATTATTTATTCTGACTCTGGAAGTGTTAAATAGAAATATCTGCCAAGAAATAGAAATATAAGGCATGGAGATCAAAAAAAAAAAGAACAATACAAACTACAAGCTTTTCCATACAATTGGTGTTTATTATGGAAGAACTGCAAAAAATGAGATCCAAACTAATAAAGAAAATAGAAAAATTGTGATGTTGCAGGACTGAAAATAAACAAAGAGAAAACTAAAATCTTAGCTAAAAATCTTACAAACGAAAAGAACAAATATTTAATGGAAAAGATAGATGGCCAAATAGTTAAAAAAGTAAAATATTTGAGAATACATCTATCAGCAAGATGTGTAACTATAAAAGAAGACAATTACTTAAAAATAACACAGCAAATTAAATTGAATCTGGAAAAGTGGGAAAACATGCAATTATCACTGTTAGGAAGAATAGCCACCATTAAAATGAATATCTTACCGAGACTGTTGTACTTGTTACAAACAATTCCAATAAAACTAGACAGGAAATATTTCGAGGAATTAAATAGAATGGTAACCAAATTTATATGGCAAGGCAGAAAGGCAATAATTAGGTTGAAATTAATGCAAGACTGTATCAATAAAAGAGGTTTTGGATTGCCAAACTGGGAAGTATAATATCAAGCAGCTGACCTTATCTGGCTAAAAAAATGGATAACCCTGAGACATAGACGATTACTTGTACTGGAGGGACATGACTTACAACTGGGGTGGCATGCCTTTCTATGGTATGAAAAATATAAAGCACATAAATACTTTCAGGGACACTACATTAGAAATGCCCTCTCAGTATGGGCAAAAATCAAGGAAAAATACTATTTGAAAATACCAGTCTGGCTCTCCATGATGGAGGCACTAACACACCCAAATGTGATGGACATGGGAAAAATTGTAAGATACAAACATATTTTAAATGAGAAGGGGGAATTGAAAAACAAATAGGAATTGAATAACTAAGGAATAAAAGGTGCATTAAAAACATATACACATATTATCCTCAAGTGAATATTGATTAATATATTACTACAATATTAATTCCCACCCCTTCTGAATCCCTTTTTTAAACAAGTAAATTTATTTGCAAATTATTGATGCATAGTATGTCTCTACATACTATATTAATGACAAAATAATTAATAAGATAATAATAAAAAAGACAAAATTAAGGTTTCAAAACTCTTTGTTAACAAACTATTATTGTAAACCACTCATAGAAAATTTACCATGACATCTTATCTATCCCAAATCATCCCAAAAATTAAAAGTAATTCTTCCTGGATCAAATATCCACATTTGCTTCTTAAAGCCATCTCTTATCCATTATTGTCTAATTAAGTATAATAAATTTAGTCTCCACAACGACTTATCTTACCACCAAAGTCCAGATAGAAGTGATTTTCAGTTAAGTGTAGTAAATCCATTGTCCAATTTCCCTGAGTCTTTGTAGGAAAAAATAATTTGTCACTTCCCTGTTCAGTCAGACTAATATTATGACAAAATGCAGATTTAAGCCTCAAAGAGAGTGTGGAACAAGGGTCAAACTCTATTTCATTGAGGGCTGCATCAGAATTGTTTGACCTCAGGGGGCTGGGTGGGTGTAGCCAGTGTAGCCAGTGGCCAGCATGACATAACTTGTGTTGGGGGTTGCTGTGCTGGCCTGAGTGCTCTGCAAGTGAAAACAGGCTCCTGAGCTCCATTTTCGGCTGTTACGGCCTTCCTACAACTCTGCCAGTGAAAGTGGAGCTGGGGGTGGCCATGCACGGCCCTCGCAAGTTCCATTTTTGCTGGCAGAAGCATCACAGGCCAGTCCTTTGCTATTTCCAGGATGGCCCTGGGGACCAGACCTAAGTACCCCGTGGGCCAGATCCAGCCCCAGGCCTTGCGTTTGACACCCCTGGTGTGGAATCAATTCAGTTCTCTGGCTGTAGGAATATCTCTTTGGTTCAAATCAAAGTCCTTTTGTACATCTAATAATCCAAAACTAAATGTCTCTGCATATTTAGTTATCAAGCATTATCATCTTCTCAAACTTTTGAATAAAACTTTCAACTAAAAGCAGCAAGTTGTCTTGTCATGTGAGCCATTTTTGCTCTGTGTAACTTGATCAGGGACATACAAGTACAGGTAGTCCTCAACTTACAACAGTTCATTTTGTGACCATTTGAAGTGATAATAGCACTGAAGAAAGTGACTTAAGTTGGCTTTTCACACTTAACCATTGCAGCATCCCCATGGTCATGTGATCAAAATTCATATGCTTGCTAACTGACTTATATTTATGACAATTGCAATGTCCTCAGGGACATGTGATCATCTTTTTCAACCTTCTGACAAGCAAAGTTATTGGGGAAGCCAGATTGACTTAACAACCAGGTTACTAACTTAACAATTGCAGTGATTAACTTAACAATATCCAGGAGCACAGTGATTCACTAAAAAACATCTAAGAGCACTAGTGGCAAGAAATATAATAAAATGCAGCAAAACTCACTTAACAAATGTCTCAGTCAGTTACCGAAATGTTGGGCTCAATGGTGGTTGTAAGTACATAAAGAGTTCTTAAAAGAAGTTAAGATGATGGGGATGGCTGGAGAACAGTCACCAGGTTTACTTGGCAGGAATTAGAAAGAGCCAGCTGTATGAGAGGCTACTAGCTCTTGCAGGTCATTAACATGACGACAATCAGGGAAATTCTATCAGTCAAATGTCTATAACTTATCGTATTTTTTGTTCCATAAGATGCACTCCCCCCCCCAAAAAAAATGGGTGGAAATGTCTGTGCATCTTAGGGAACGAAAAATAAGGGCCTTGGCGGCGGGGTCATTTTACAGTGCTGAACCCTGCCTCTTCTGTCTTTGCCATTGCCCATTTTCTTCCTCTAAACCTCTAAACCTAGGTGCATCATATGGTCAGGTGCGTCTTATAGTGCAAAAAATATGCTAAGTGCTCCTAGATGCCAATGCCATTCATAATTTCTGAAGAGTTTATTTTCTCAAAATGAAAGCAATAACTCCCATCTTCAAGTGTCATCTCCAATCAGCACAACAATTTATATAGCAGAAATAACTGGACTGTCTCCCAGGAGTCACTTCAAATGAGCCACAAAATTTCAATCCAAATTCATAATTCAAAACAATTCAACAGAAAAGAGGACTTTAGCTTTAGCTTGATATTTTTCTATTGTTACCTGCTTCTCTGTAGTGTATGTATGTAAAGGATTGTCAAAACATTATCCTACAATTAAACAAAATTAATTATGTCTGCAAATCCAAGGGTCAATCACTAAGATTTAAATATTCAAACAATAAGATTTTAAGAATGCTTAAGATTGAATCCTGGGGGACGGAGGTGGGAAGACTCATTTACTCCCTCATCTCATATTACCATTTCTTTAACATTTATCTAGGCAGAATCTTCAACCTCCAGTGTGCAGAAAGCAGCATTCTGCGGACCACTAGGAAGTGAGGTGTGCAAGTGAGCGAAGCCCCATCTGGGCATGTGCAGGATCAAGGCAGCACATTAAACCACACACAGCCTGGTCTGCAGAAAAACCACTGGAGCAGGGTGAGTCCTTTTTTATTTAGACCCTAACCTTAAAAAAACAGAAAGAAAATCCAGGAAAAGAGACTCTTAGAACTATTTCTTAAAGTGGCGAACAACCATAGAAAGAAAAATCCTAGACCCAAAAGGAACTAAGAAGAGAAAAGCTAAAGACCTTTTAAAACATAGAAAATAGGATTTTTAAACTGGGTAAGTGTTGTTTTGGAAAGGCATTATAAAATGCTGGAACTATCTATTTGAATAGCCAACTATATCTATTTGAATAGCCATTTTCAAAATTGAACTAAAATTGGATTAATCAATTTATCAAGACTTGAAACAACACTGAAACTTAAGCTGAGGCTGCCATCTACTGGTGAATGGAAAATATTCATACCCCTACAAGCCTAGGAAAATTCCTGATAAGAGAAACAAACAACATTTATCTGGAGGATTGTGGTGATACTTACTGTTCTATAACTATCTACTTTATGATTACTGGAGACTCTATTGTGAGAACAAGGAAGACTCTTAAGTAAAATAAAGTGACTTTTGATCTGTGGAAGCTACCTGGACTATTTAAATGGAACTGATTAATAATCTTGAGGTGTAAAGAACTATGATTATTGAACTTTCTGAGGAGCAACATTGGACTTGAATATATTGTTTTTGGACTATTGAGTAATAGGACTTATTAAAATAAGACAAGATGCTCCATCAGGGGGAAATGAGTAAGATTTCAAAAGAAATGGTGTTGATGTTTCAAAGCGTTAGAGATACTATGACAAAGAATCACAGAGAGATTTTAAAAAAAACCTATTGCAAGGCATACATGGAAACATAGCTAATATGCTACAACTGATAACGAATGAAGATCAAAGAATCCAGGAGAGAGAGGAGACAGCAGAAAGAATGGAAGAAAAGATAGAACAGACAAACCAGCAAACAAAGCAAGAAGATGAAAAGACGATAAAAATAATAATGACTGATGAAATAAACCAACGTGGAAGATACTTTTGAAAGGGAGATAGAGGTTTGGGTGGACACTCTGGAGACCTGGCAGCTTAGGAGGATAGAGATGGGAGAAGTATTCAGACTGAATAGTGAAGACACAGATACTAATAGAGACAAAGATCCAAGAGAGGAGTCTGAGAGACAAGCTAAAAAATGAATAAGAATTGAAGTATTAAAATGAATGAGAGATGATGGATAGAAAGGAATTATTACTTTCCTTTTTTCTAATATAATGATAGCCTGATTAAAAACTAGAATAGAGGTAGAAATAAGAATACACACCTTTATATAAAGCAATAGTTAGATGGAAAGATTGGAGGTTGAAAAATGATACTATTGGGTATGTTTAAATAATAGGATGGTTGATATTTGAATGGTGTATTGTGAATTTGAACAACCAAATAATGAAGGACTATATCTTAATATAAACATGTGTAGTAACACTAGGATTAGTAATGGTGGCCTGACTAGAAGCTAAAATAGAGGTAGAAATAAGAAACAGGTGGAATATTAGCAGATATAATTTATATATAATAGAATATAAGTAATAATTAGATGGAAAGATTAGAGGTTGAAAGATAGTATTACTATGTATCATAGATTAATAATATCATTGGCATTAAAATGGAACATTGAAATATTGAATAACTACTCTAAAACAATAATGGATATTAATACTAGGATTATATAAGTGTGATGATGATGATGATGATGATGATGATGATGATGATGATGATGATGATGATGATGATTATTATTATTATTATTATTATTATTATTATTATTATTATTATTATTATTATTATTATTATTATTATTATTAGTGACATTCACAGCCTTTGGGGCTGGTTGGTAGCTCAACAGCTCGAGTCCTAACCAAGGACCTAGAAACTATTCAGGTAGTGTCGGAGGATATAAGCTGTTCCAAGTAGGATTGTTGTTGTTGTTGTTATTATTATTATTATCATCATCATTATTATTCACAAAAATGACAGTGTATACAGCAAATGAGATAACTATGCTGGGTTTCGTATCACAAATCACTAGTCGAACACTTCCCAAGTGTTTAGGACTGTGTGATGTATCGGCAGATTATGTGAGCAGATTCCAGTAAAGTGGCCTTCTGCAGCTGACCAATGGTGATTTTGTCAGCACCAATTGTTTTTAAGTGCTTGCCTAGGTCTTTAGACACAGCACCCAGTGTGCCGAGTACCACTAGAACCACCTGCACTGGTTTATGCCAGAGTCTCTGCAGTTCGATTCTCAAGTCCTGATATCTGGTGCTTTTTCAAGTTGTTTCTCGTTGATTCTGCTTTCACCAGGTATGGCAATGTTGACGGTCCACACTTTTTTCTTCTCCACAATTGTGATATCTGGAGTATTGCATTCCAAAACTTTGTCAGTCTGTATTCGGAAGTCCTACAGTAGTTTTGCATGCTCATTTTCAACCACTTTTCAGGCTTAGGATCCCACCAGTTCTTTGCTACAGGCAGATGGTAGTTGTGACACAAGTTCCAGTGGTCCATCTGAGCAACTGTGTTGTGACATTGTTTGTAGTCAAGATTATTATTATTATTATTATTATTATTATTATTATTATTATTATTATTATTATTATTATTATTATTAAATCTTTAGTGAGATTCACAGCCTTTGGGGCTGGTTGGTAACTCAACAGCTCGAGTCCTAACCAAGGATCTAGGACAGGGGGGCAAACCACGGCCCGCTGGCCACATCCGGCCCGCTGGTCTGTCCAATCCGGCCCGCCCCTGAAAAAAATAGCTGGGCGTGGCGTATTGCCCTGTGCCGCGTGGCCCCCAAAGCTGCAAAACAGTGCGGAGCGCTCGGGGTAGGGAAAGAAAAGAACTTTGCAAAGGCCTCGGCTGGGAGTTCAAAATCACCTTCGAGTGCGACCTCTCCGAAGGTGAGTCCCCGCCGATCCCCTTTTTTTCCGGGGCTTCCAGGCTGGTTTGCAGGCTGGACCGTCTTCCTGCCGAGGAGCGGGAAGGTTCCGCCTGGTGGGCGGGCGGGCTGCTTGGAGGAGGCGACCCGGCGGTGCTCCAGCAGCAGCAACAGGCAGTTCCGCCCGGCTCCGCTCAGGTGTCCGGCTGGGGCTGTCAGGAGTTGCTACCGCCGGCGCAGCTCGCGCGGCTCCAGTCCTGCGTTGCCTTGGGAAGGAAAAGGCAAACCAGGAGCCACTGAGCCTGAGCCTCCGGTGCCGCTGCTCCCATTGCAAAGCACCGCCGCGGCTCTTCCTTTTGCCTTTCCCTTCCCCAGGCAACATGGGACTGGAGCCGCGCGGAGCCGCGCCGGTGGTAGCAACTCCTGACTCAAGGGGCCTCCGAGGGGAGGGGAAGGAGGAGAAGAGGGGGAAGGGGGCGATTCCCAAAAATCTTGTGCTGACCCGCCCGTCTGTCAAATTTTAAAAGTCAATGCGGCCCCGAGCCAAAAAGTTTGCCCACCCTGATCTAGGAACTGTTCAGATAGCATTGGAGGATATAAGCTGTTCCAAGTAGGGTGGTTTTTTGTAGAATCAGGGCATTCAAGTCTGATAAATTCAGGATTTCCAAATAGTAAGGCAGCCCTTTAGGTATTGCTCCAAGGGCTCCAATTACAATTGGGATAACATATGATTTCTTTTTCCAAAGTCGCTCAACTTCAATTTGTAAGTCCTGATACTTCGTGACTTTTTCCTGCTGCATGTCTACAATTCGTGCATCACCAGGTATTGCAATGTCAATGAACCAAACCCTTTTCTTCTCAACTATTGTTATGTCAGGTGTATTGTGGGCCAAATGCCTGTCCATCTGAATTCTGAAGTCCCACAAGATCTTGACTTTTTTATTTTCCAGAACCTTCTCAACCTGATGTTCCCAGTAGTTGTTACTATACTCAAATCCAAACTTTTGGCATAGTTTCCAGTGAATGATTTTAGCAACTCGGTTATTATTATTATTATTATTATTATTATTATTATTATTATTATTATTATTATTATTATTATTATTATTATTAATAATAATAATAATAATAATAATAATAATAATAATAATAATAATAATAATAATAATAATAATAATAATAATAATAATCGCAGAGTCAGCCAGATGTTCAGACTGGCATTTTTGTTCACCTATCGAGTCCTTACTAAGGACCTGGGATAGGCAAATCTGGATGTTTGATGGTGTTACAGATATTGCCGCAGGATGAAAGCTGTTCCAAGTAAAGCTACCTTCTGCAATTGACTGATGGCAAATTTGTCAATGCCTATGGTTTTCAAGTGGGGCTCCAGTTATTTTGGGACTGCACCCAAGGTGCCTATTACTATTGGTACTATCCTTGCTTGCCTTTGCCATAATCGTTCTATTTCTATTTGTAGGTTTTTGTATTTTGTTACCTTCTCCAGTTCTTTCTCTTCTATTCTGCTGTCTCCAAGCACTGCCACATCCATAACCAGACTTTTTTGTCTTTCTTATTGACAACTGTTAAGTCTGGGTGTTATGTGGCACGTGCCTGTCTGTCTGGATTCTGAAGTCCCAGAGCAATTTAGTTTTTTCATTTTCTATGACTATTTCTATTTTATGATCCCACCAGTTCTTGCTTACAGGCAAATTATATTTCTTGTAGATCTTCCAATGCACCATTGTTGCTACTTTGTCATGCCGCTGCTTGTAGTCAGTTTGTGCAATCTTCTTGCAGCAGCTTATCAGGTGGTCCACTATTTCTTCAGGTTCTTTGGATAGACAGCACTTACTGTCTGTTCCTGTCTTCTCAATTCTGGCTTTGTATACATTTGTTCTTAAGGCTTGGTTTTGCGCAGTCAGAATTAATCCCTTGGTGACTTTCTTTAACTTTCCTGCTCTTAGCCATTGCCAGGTCTTGTCATTATCTGCTTTCCCTGCTATTTTTTAATGTACTGGTCATGTAGTGCTTTGTCTTCCCATGCCTCCATTCTGTTCTTCATTTGGTCTTGTAGGCCAGTTTGGTCTCTCTGGTAGCCAGCAAGCCTTCCTGGCATATTAACTTTGGTTAATGAAGACACACTAATGAAGAAGTGCATCTTCTTCACTGTCCTTCAAAGATATCTTCCAAAGCCCCTTTTTCTTCTTCAACTATCTGATGTACTTGCAACATTCCACGCCCACCTATTTACCTTGGTAGGTAAAGTTTGCCAATGTCGCTGTGAGGATGAAGAACATGATTCATTGTCATTATTTTTCTGGTCTTCCTATCCGTTGTTTTTAATTCTGTTTGAATCCAGTTCACTATTCCAGCTGTGTATCTAATGACTGGTATTGCCCAGGTGTTGATTGCCTTGAAGGTATTTCCTCCATTGAGTTTGGACTTTAAGATCTTTTTCACCCTCTTGATGTATTCACTTCTATTTTTTTCTTGACTTCAGTATGCTTGATGTTGTCAGCTTGAAAGATACCCAGGTATTTGTAGTAATCATCTTCATCCAGACTCTTAATGTTATTTTCATGGGGCATCTTGATTCCTTCAGTTTTCACTATATATTTTTTTTGTAAATTTTATTTGAGATTTCACAAAGAGAAAAAAAAATACAAATAAAACATCTTTTTTGAAAGTAGCGTAATCCCGGGTTACATTTCTTCGTACAGACACAAATTCAGGTTCATGCTCATTTTTATATTCTATTCCATATCTTATTACTATTTTACATTTTCTACATAGCTTCCCCCCTCTTTTAATTTTCTCAATTTTATTTTAATTATCTCATCTCAATTCAAATCATTGTATTTATATTTTTTGTCTGTCCTGTTTCAATTATCTATTACCTTTTCTCATTAAACAAAATTTCTCCCGTAGTTACTGATTGGAGTATGACGCCTTTATATCTTTTCCCTAAAGTTATAACATTCAATATAATACATAACTTCCATTCGGATTCTGCTTGGTACATTCTTAAAATACCCACTGTATTCTTAAAAAAAGAAAAAAAATATAAATGTATATAATTAAAACAACATTCCATTCGAATTCAATTCTATCATTAATATTAATATTCATTAAAGTCTTAACATCTTTAACATTACTTTTCAATTAAATATCATACTTCTATGGGAACAATTATAAGCTTTCCATAGTTAATTCCACCCCCCTTACTTATATTTTATAAAACATGAACTAATTAAAATGTTCCCGTTCCTTCCTAATTCATTTTAATTTTATTTTATTTCACTTATTTTATTCACAAACATTTCACTAAATTGCACTAACTATTTTATCCCTCATTTTAATCATACGTTGTTTCCAATTTTCTAAAATGTTATTTCTATTACTAATATAACAATACAATCTTATGTACCTTTACAGAATCCCTTTTTCAGTTAGATTTTCACCCATTATCTCTAAATAGGTCCTGTTTCTCTATATCTTGCTCCGGTCCTTTGTAACTTCTTTTCCTTTCCTTCTTCCCTCTCTTCTTCTCTCTCTCCTTTTTACCCCCTTGTCTCTCTACCTCTATTTCTCTCTTCTGTATTACCCTTTTCTGTTGCTTTCCAGTATTATACTTATTTTTCAAATTATTATTTTTTCTTTGGTTGTTTTTTTAAGTCTTAAATTCTCCATTCTCTTCCCTTTTTCTTCCCCACATAAAATTGCTTGTTCATTAAAGATGGGCTTCTTCTTTGTCCCAGTTTTCTTGTTTTGCAGTCGTTTCATGTTGTTTCTCATAGTTCCAAATCTCCATTTCTAAGAATTGAAAAATGAAGCCAAAAGAACCCTTCCCTTCTTGTGCATCTTCTTTGTACTTTTTAAGTTCCATTTTCAATTCATCCAGAAGTGGTGCCATTGTATAAATTTTTAAACAACCACCCGATTGATTTCAGTCATTCAAATATAATAACCAAGAATCCAAAGATCACCAAATAATCCAAATACACTCAAGCTGTTTCTTTTCATTCTTTTTTTTCACTTTCTCTTCCTGGGGTTACTATTTAGTTACAAAGATTCAGTTAAAACGTATCTTTTAGAAGTCTTGTTGAAGTTTTACTGTAGATTCTTTGTAATTCCAGGCAGTCTCCTCCCTCTTCCAGATTCTGCCCTTATTCTTTTTCTCTCCCTTCCTGCTTATGAAAAAGAAAATTTTTAATGTCCAGAAATCTTTATTATCCCTTTGGCATTTTGTTTTATTTTCAGCTTAATTGCCTATTGATGTCAAAGTGGATTTTTCTGATTTCTTATTTAAGTCTCTTAGTTGTCAGTATAGGGAAGGAGAGAGAAGGAAAAAAAGCCAAACCTTTCCCTTTTCACTTTCCTTCGCTGCTTCCGACTCTTCTTTGGGAACGATGTTATTTTTTGTAAGTTTAAATTCCAGGGTATCTTAGTTGTTGCTTTTACAATTTAACCCGGTCAGCCAAAACTTTCACCTCTTATCTTCCTCCTGCACATTCTTTTCCGGTCAAGTTCTTCTTTGTGGTGGCCATTTCTGACCACCGCTGCAACCACCTTCGGGAAAGGGAGTAATGGCCAGCTGAGGAGGAGAGATGCGGCCTCCTCGACCCTGCTGGCAGTCTCCCCATCTTCACCACCTCTACGGGTGGCTTAGCCCCAAACCAGCCGGCTCGGGTGCTCCAGCGGCGAGCCCAGACAGAAACCGCGCACGATCGCAGATTTCTGTCTGTCGCCGAAGAAACTTCAAACCGGAAATCAGTTTTCACTATTTTTCCTTGTTTGATAGTGAGTGTGGCACAGTTGTCCAATCCAAACTCCATTGCAATATCTTGGCTATATACGAACAGTGTTGAGCAGCAATTCTATTTCAAATGGTGTTTTTCCATACAGCTTCAGATCATCCATGTAAAGGAGGTGGGATAGTCTGGCAGATGTTTTTGATGTTTGATAGCCATGGCCTGGGTTATTCAGTGTTGTTGACAGAGGCACAATGCAATGACAAATAGAAGTGGTGATAGTGAATCTCCCTGAAATATTCGTCTTTTGATTTATTTACTATTTATTTATAATTTTTATTTTTATTTTATATTATTATTGTTGTTGTTGTTGTTGCTGCTGCTGCTGCTGTTTGTATGAAAATAAATTATACCCAGAGGCCACACTGTTTATATAGTGATACTGATGTATATTTAAAAATACAAATCCTTTTTTAAAACATAGTCTCCTATCTTCCTAAAATATAAGCTTCAGAAGAGAATAACAAAGAAGGTATTCTAGAAAGCTGTTATGTAATTAAATAAATTTATCAAAATGTTATTTTGGAATCTTTCAAGATGTAAACTAGACATTGATATGATTAGTCCAATCCTCCCAAGCAGCATATTCTAATTTGCTGATAAACCAACCATATAAACTATTATGCCTAGATACAAAACCTAAACCAAATTGCTGTATGACAGTATCCCACCCCAAAATATGTGCAAAGCCTTCAAATATAGTTTATAAATGCTGTTTTAATTATATTCATACAAGACTTACCATAGTTTCATCTTGTATCACAGATGGTATGACTGACAATGATAGACTGGCGCTTGCTGTTGTTAAAGAACCAAGGGCACTATTTTTCAGCATCTCTGTAGAATTTGACTTTGATCCATGCCATACTAGGATATTTTCTAAAACAAGAAAAAAGTAATCTGCAATATCTTTCCTACAACATGCATTCCAGGTATTCAATGTGATGATGGGGGAATGACATAAAAAACCTTGATAAGAAATATCTCTTTCAGCATATTTCTATCTGGATACATCTCTGTGGAACAGCAGATCTCTCCAGAAAGTTTTAAGAGACATAAGGAAATTGTAATTTTAAAAGTTCCTGCTGCTGCCCTTTATAAGAACCTATGTACATATATACTTTGAACCAAACCAATGCCATGTTTAATAATTGCCAAGTGCAGAGTATAAAAATGATACCCAGCATGATGCAGAATATATCTGAGAACCCACAATGTGGTTGTGCCAAGTACAGAAAAACTGAGGAGTTCATGGGAAGAGCACTTCGCTGATGAGTTACTTTTTCACAAAACTTATTTTGCACATAGCTATAAAAGTGTTACAAACCAGCCTCTGCCATGGACATGCCATGGGAGAACACAGCATACATATCCGTTGTCTGTCAGAGGGACATTACATGTTTACTCCTGTAAGTATTTACCTTTAATAAAGGTTGTGATTATCACATTGGCTTTTGGGTCCTCTTTCTTAGACATCTCTCATGGATATAATCTACTGGAGGGCTTTTGGGCATTAAATAGCAAAGGTAGGCTTTGATGAATCAAAAACAGGAACGCAAAGGAAACAGGACAAGAACCTAGACAAAAATTTCTCCTGCTATTTTTAACCCATCTTACTTTTCTTTTGTCACTGCAATTATCAAAATGTTTCTATATTTATCTACTTTTCTGAGTATCTGTTGTAAATGACAATCTTCCAGTAAAATTATTTCATACTTGGTTCTTTTGAAATCAATAAAAACTCAATTTTTGACTGGTATGTGGCATTTAGCAGTTTAGTATTTTTACCCAGGCTAACACAGATGCTCTGGTACTTTTTTATTTCAGTGTGCTATTAATCATCTAAAATTGAATCTGAATATATTTATTTACTTTAAAAATTATCTTAACGTTTCTTTATAAAAAATCTGCTGGCACCTGAAATTTCTTTAGTCATTTGGCGTTCATAGCAGCAACCACAGCCAAGAATCTGCTTCAAATAGAACAATATAGGCATAGATGAATGAACAAACTGTCTTTTAGCTTAAAAATAAAGTTGAAGCAGTTTCTACTCCAAGGAGAAGACTATCTGATTATCCAGAATTTTACAAGTGCCATTTGTTCACACTGCACTGTTTGTGATGAAACAAAGAAAGAATTCCAGAAGCTTTTGTTTTTGCTTGCCTAGTGCTTTGTGCCTTAAAACATTCCAATGGCTTGAAACCAAAGCAAATATCACTGCTAGATCTTTGTGACTTTACTTTAAGCGATCTACAGAGGTAATGCTGTTGGCTCCAGAGTCCCGGGTTTACTGTGTAAAAAACCTCAAGCTCAAAATAATTCAAAGCATACATAGACAGGAAAGAAATATCAACACAGCTTGAAAACAAAGTTTCATTTAAAATGACACAACTGCTAAGTCTAAGAATATGACTCAACTCTACTGTAGGAATTCAATCAGGTAGGTTTGACATCTGATTGTTTATACTTATAGAATCAAAATTTCATATGCTGAGCCAAACTATACCAGTGTGATCAACTAAGTAAGAAATGCTTACATGTTAGGGTTTTCTTTGAATAGTAGAATTTCAGATTCATATGAGAAACATTGGGGTTTTTTTGTCATGCATCTCAAATACGAATGTTGTTTCAAATTGACATGGTTGAAATTCAAAACTATTGAAAGACTGCTACTTTAGAGTGGTGCATTTCTTTGATTTAAAAAAAGAATGAATATATTTTGAATCCAAGATAGCAGACAGACTGGGCCTTGTGGACTTGCTTAGGTTCCAGCAGCTGGGGAAATCTCCCATGGGAGCCCTGGGAGGTTTTGGCCACAATCTTGAATCAAAAAGCAGCCAAAGCCTATAGCTTTTAAGAAGAGATTGGACAATCATTTGTCTGAAATGGTATAGGGTTTCTTGCCTTAGCAGGGGGTTGGACTAGAAGACCTCCAAAGTTCCTTCCAACTCTGTTATTCTGAAATGATTGTGCCCATGCACCCTCTCATGGCCCTATGCTCCCAAAAATCCTTGTGGTTTGCAGAGGAGGTGAGGGTGCTGAAAAAGCCCAAATGACTGCTAGAGTGCCACTGGAAGAAAACTCAGAACAAACCAACTGGATATAAGTCACAGCCACTATTAAGGCCTACATGATGATGGTAAGAGCAGTGAAACACCACTATTTCTCCATTCTTGTTGCATCCACAGAGTGTTGCCTGATGGCCCTGGTCCCTCCTTGGGAAGGAAAGCTCACACAAACACTCACAGGGCTGTCAAGCATCTGATAAAATTGCTCAGATCTGTTTAGTTTGAGATCACACACGGAGCAGGTCCATTAGAGATACCCAGGGAACAGACTTGCCTAGTTATCCAGGAACAGTTTGACCCTATTGGACCTGAGGTAATAGATAGGTTCTTTGCAGCTGTCCTTGTTAGATCCTTGTACCTTCTGGATGGTAAAAGCCCTCAGAGAGCAACCAGCAGGTGAGTCCAGGCAGTGATTACATCATTGCAGGAGGGGTATTTCTGGCATCATTTAATGATGCCTCGATCCACCCCCACCTCAAGAAACCATCATTAGGCCCAATCTGCCAGCACAATTTCCCATCCAGTTTATCACCTCTACTTTTTTAGGAAAGGTGGTAGAAAAAGTTATTGCACTGCAGCTCCAGAGGGTCCTAGATGAAATAATGTGGACATCCTTCAGCTGGGTGTCAGCCTGCAAAACAACTTCAGCTGAAGCCAAACTTATTTCTGCTTCATTTCTTGATTGCCATTCAAGGGAGAGGGGGAGATCATGGGGGGGACTCAAGAATGGGGTGCCTCAGCTGGCAAGCCATAACATCCACCAGCCACCGTGAGAATCAAGGTTATGTCAATGGACACCTGTTGAGGTTTACTGGGAAGCTACATCTGGACTAAGATTGGCCCATGTAACCTGAGAGACACAAGGGGGTGGGGAGGTCTTATTCTTTTAACTATTCCTAAGCATGGGAATAATTTAGAACAGGGGTCCCCAACCACCAAGCCACGGACCAGTACCGGTCCGTGGATCACTTTGTACTGGGCCGCAAATAAAAATAAAATAAAAAAATGGCGGCTTTCTTCCCCTTCAGTGAATGCTGCTGGGATCAGGGATCAAGGACACAAATGAAAGAAGGGGAGGGAGGAAGCAACCAAAGCCTGTCCTACTCTCCGGCTCAGTGGCTTCGGTTTCCTCCCGCCTCGTTCCTCTCTCAGTCGCTCTCTTGCTCCTCCACCAGCCCAGGAAGAAACTGCTTCAAAGAAGCCGGCAGGGTGGCTTTTCCTGTTGGCGCAGCTCCTCCAAAGCGCCCGTTCACCCCCACCCCGCCGCCCTCGGTTCAATCCAGTGCTCCGTTCTGCCTGCCTGCCTGCCTTCGTTTCTGGTAGTTTCGGAGCAGCTTCGGCTGAGAATAATAACTATTCGCCTCTTTTACTATTTTCAAAAAAGATGCTTTACTTGTATTTTGTATGTGTGAAAACCCAAATAAAAGTTTATTTAAAAATTTTTTTTTGCTAGACCAATACTCGAATACAGTTCATCAGTCTGGAACCCACATTACGTATCTGATATTAACACAGTTGAGAAAGTCCAGAAATATTTCACAAGAAGAGTTCTCCACTCCTCTACTCGTTGCAGTAGAGGAGTCTGGAGGCATACCTTATGCCTCCAGACTCAAAATTCTAGACCTAGAAAACCTAGAACTATGCCGCCTTCAGTCCAATCTAAGTATAGTATATAAAATCATACATTGCAATGTCCTACCTCCATCAATGAATACTTCAGCTTCAACCATAACAACAGAAGAGCAAACAATAGATACAACTCAAGGTTAATCGCAACAAACTTGATTGCAGGAAATACGACTTCAGCAACAGAGTGGTCAATGTCTGGAATACTCTACCCGACTCTGGTTTCTTCCCCAAACCCCAAAAAGTTTAACCTTAGACTGTCTACTATTGACCTCACCCCTTTCCTAAGAGGTCTGTAGGGGGCATGTATAAATGCACCAACGTGCCTATCATCCCTGTACTATTGTTTGTTTTATTTTTATTTTTTATTTTTCTTATATGTATCCATGTATTCATAGCTATGTTTTTACTTATACCTATTATTTTGTGAGCAATTGACAAAAATAAATAAATAAATAAATAAAAACATGGCCTCTCCTTTGTGGGGTGCTACAGGATTTGGTATTCTCTGCACTCTTTTTAAATATCTATATGAAATTGCTGGGTGAGATCATCCAACACCATGGGATGAGATATTATCAGTATGCTGATGACATCCTGGTGATGCTGTGGCTGTTCTTTCCCAGTGTCTGGGGTCTTGATGGAGGACAACAAGCTTGTCAGTTGAATCCTGACAAGACAGAATGATTGTGGGTGCAAGATACCTCAGGATCCAGTGGTTATCATCTTTAATTCTGGATATGGTTGTACTACCCAAGTGCACAATCTGGAGTTCTCCTGGACTCATGACTCCTGCTCATAGAGCAGTTGTCAGTCATGGCTAGGAGGGCCTTTGCACAACTTTATGTGCAACTTTTTCACATAAAATTTTCATCCTTAAGTGGATCACGAGATGCTGAGCACAGTGATATCTCATACCCATATCTCAGTTGGATTACTGCAATTTAATCTAATGAAGTTACCCTTGGAGAATATTCAGAAGCTATAGTTGGTACAGAATGCAGTGGCATGCACAATTCTGGGGGCCTTTAGGGTGTCACATATAACACTGCTGTTACACAAGCTGCATTATTTACCAGTTTCTTCCAGGTCCAATACAAGGTGTTGATTATTACCTTTGAAATGCTACATGACATGGGTACAGCGTATTTGAGGAGCCATCTTACTCTAATGGAACTGGCCCACCATACTTGTACCTATCAGCTAAGGGATTCCAGCAGACAGGAAAATAACATTTGTACTGTGACCTTGACCCTGTGGAATACTCTACTCCCACCCATTTGGCCTTCTGGAAGGGCATTAAAACTTGGTTTTGCCAGTTGTCTTTGGACTCCAAAGGGGCACTCACTGCTGGAGGTGGTTGATGTGGTAAGAAGACTTTATCTCCAAATACCATTTTCTTGATTCCAGTTTTTCTGCATAGTTTTAAATTTTTAATTTATTTTCTATTTATCTTTTTATGTTCTGTAAGCTTCCCAGAGTCTATTGGGGAGGTGGACAGTATCTCAGATGGATGGATGATAGATGGATGGATGGATGGACGGATGGACAGACAGACATATATAGCAGTTAGACAGGTACAATTACCTCATCATTAAAAAAAAATTAAAAGCAAGAACAGCTAAATAACTCCGTACCTTCACATAGGCATTTAGAACTACAATACATTGATTCAACATCTTCATTATAGTTCTTTGAATTAATCTAATTTAAAAATAATGCTTTGGTACAGTATGCATTCATATATTATTGGTAAAAACATCTTTATGATTTTCTCTCCCAGGTATATGTATAAATACTGTTGAAATGACTTTCGTGTTATTCTCAATAAATTTTAATATTGGCATAGTTTGTTATTCACTGAGATTCCATGATCCCCTTTTGATATATTTTGATTAAAAACCACATGAAGTTTTCATCTACTGTAGCTAGTCATATGGCAACTACCATATGAGCAGTAAGGGACAACAAAAAATAAAGTAAGAAACCAGCCAACTACACACCTGAAAGCAATGTCCTGTTCCGGGCTACACTCACTTGGCTTATATTCTGTTGAAGCAAATGCAGACATTCTCCCAGGCAACTGAGAGCAGCAGCAGAAGTAGCTTTTAAAAGCAGCAAGTCTTGATCAAAGGCAGAAAGAGGACCAGAACCTGGAAGGGATTCAATGCCTTGCACAAGGTTCTTCTGTTGTCCTTCCACTTGGGCCATAATCTGCAAGTACATATTTTATTCAAATTTATATAAATACAAAATCTAATTTCACAAAAAGTTAATTCCATGGCATCCCATTCTCTGAGATGCGATATAATGTTACCCTTTTAAATGGGTATAAAAAGTAAAATAAAGTAGAGTGAAAATAGACTAATTGATAAGAAAATATGAGTCCTTTATGAAAAAGTAGCAGAAATGAGGATAACAGAAAGTTATATAACATGAATATACTAAAAGCTAGAGCCCACTGCAACTACATAGCCAAAAAGGCATTAGGAGTTGTTAACCTAATCCTACGTAGCTTTTCTCTGGTAATATCACACTACTAACCAGAGCATACAAAACATTTGCTAGACCAATACTCGAATACAGTTCATCAGTCTGGAACCCACATTACGTATCTGATATTAGCACAATTGAGAAAGTCCAGAAATATTTCACAAGAAGAGTTCTCCACTCCTCTACTCGTTGTAGAATACCTTATGCCACCAGACTTGAAATTCTAGAACTAGAAAACCTTGAATTACGCCGTCTTCGGTCTGATTTAAGCATGGTATGTAAAATCATACATTGCAATGTCCTACCTGTCAATGAATACTTCAGCTTCAACCATAACAACACAAGAGCACACAATAGATACAAACTCAAAGTTAACCGCACCAAACTTGATTGCAGGAAATACGACTTCAGCAATAGAGTGGTCAATGTCTGGAATACTCTACCCGACTCTGTAGTTTCTTCCCCAAACCCCAAAAACTTTAACCTTAGACTGTCTACTATTGACCTCACCCCTTTCCTAAGAGGTCTGTAGGGGGCGTGCATAAGCGCACCAACGTGCCTACCGTCCCTGTCCTATTGTTTCTCTTATTCTTGTATTTTTCTTATATGTACCCATTTCATGTATTCACAACTATGTATACACTTATACTTATTATCTTGTAAACAATTGGCAAATCAAATAAATAAATAAATAAATAAAAGATGGTTGTAAAGAATGTACTGAAAGAGTACACTTAAAGAAGGAGAGAAAGGGAAACTTTGATGGAAATAAAAAGTGCAATGAAATATGTAGAGAAAGTTAAACGTGCCCATAATAAAACGACTAAAAATAAAAATAAAGATTCATAATGACTTGGGATGAAATGAAGTGAGAAAATGCTACAAGGACTATTACAAAGATTTTATGACAAATACAGTGATAAACTCATAAACACTTTGAGAAGATTGAAAAAATAGGGAAGTTTTTTTTACTATTCTTTATTATAATAGTAAAGAGTAGAAAACTGTTAAAATATGGATATGGTTTGCTTATGGAGTATATTGGACAACTGGTATAATGCAATAAAGACTGCATCTTGGTCTAACAATTGGGAGAACACTGTTACTAGGTAGAGATATTAGTTTGTCCATTACCCCTAGAAAGTGTTTCTCAGAATCAAAATGTATACAAAGACTATAATTAGATGCATATAGAGTCCAAGGGTGGTATGACGAACCTTATACTTGCATATTGTTACAATAAATCCATCTTTCCCAAAGTTTCATTGTATTGTTTTTATTGTTCATTTGTGTTCATTTTTGGGTGTTTGGATTTTTAGGGAGTACTTAATAATATAAGATTATACTAAAAGCAGTGCAACAGAAAATGTATAGGAATCTTTATTTTTTTAAAAATCAGGTTTTAGATTGATCTTTATTTTCAAAACTTATCTGGAACAACATAGATTCTGTAAGCATCTTTAAATGAAAAAGCAGATAAAAGTGAGCAAGGTGAGAACTAGACAGGTAGCAGAAAGCCATCTTAACAGTCTTTCATCTGGTAAATGGATGCTTTCTTATTGGCTGTCTCTACATTAGCAATTATTTTGGCTATAGACAGCTTCTTATGAGAACATGCATGATATATTCTAAACTAAAGATCATCACCAGCCAACAGAATCAAATAATGCCACTCATCTTCACCCTGAATTAAAACAATCACAACTGACACAATAGCTACTGCCTTGACATGTTGCTGACATATTTAATCTAACCTCAACTGCCAACATTGTACTACTAACGATAACATGCTACAAAGCCTGAATTTAAGTAGTCATAATATATAGCTTTGATTTTTAAGAGAGGCAACCTAACCAGTACCCTAACAACTTTAAAATTTCAAATCCAATTATAAGGTATGTTAATACACCTTATAGGAAACTGGACTAATGGAAAATAGCAAAGATACAACATTTATACAAAAGAGAATTGCTTTACCCAATTCTTAGTACATTATGTGCTAGGTTTGAAATTCGACTGTTATGTTATATACCATGATGTATCAAATCCTTTTTTAAAAAATCCCATTATATTTAAAAATTTACCATCTATAACCTCAATGTTTTGCCTCTTTATGAAGCATTCAAACCACAGTTCCATTAGCAAAAGCTTTCACAGTTGAGGCGTTCCCTTTTAAAAAAATAATTGCTATATACATGTTTAATATTACATGTTTTTACATGTAGTTGGAACATTTGCATGTAAACATTGGAAAAGTGAGGAAACTCCTACAGATGAAAATATAATTTAAAAATATTAGATTGTGTGAAAATGGATAGGTTAACATTAAAGATATAGGACAAAGAAGATACAGAATATTTTTTAACCTGGGATTTATTTGTTATGGTTAGATAATAAAGGTAGAAATTAAAAGTTGGAAGAATACCATAATATATAAGAATATTATTATTACTATCATTATGTATATGTAAATTGACTCAGACAATACACTATTTATTAAGCACTTATATATGTTAAAGAAAAATGTATAAATAAAATTATAAAAAAACAATAAAATTAGTAGCTAGCTTTTAAGAATTTCAACTATTTAGACAAATTATTAGTATTAAATTTTTATAGTATTCTATAGTACCAAGAAGAAAAATATATAAATGAATATCTAATCATGTACTCCATAGATTACATCACATTTTCACCCGTAGAAGAATTTCACATAATTCTTACTTCTCTGACTCCATGAAGCTGGCAGGGATACTGAGGTTTGGTTTTTCGGGCTACCACAGGGGATTTGTGATGTGTAATGGTGACAACTGGAGGCCCACTCTGATTTACAATTTTTTGAGAATTGAGAGATGTGGAGTTAGTTGTTCCAAGGGGCAACAAAGTCAAGCTTTTTCCTTGTGAGGTCAAAGTGCTCTAGAAAAATTAGAGAGTTAAAGTAAAATGATATGCAAAATGAGGATTTCTCCTAAATAACAAAAACATATTTGTATTTGTGAAGAAATGAAAGCATTGTTGTTATTTATTTTTCTAAAGTAATATTTTTATTGGTGTGGCATTCAAAATAGTCAAAAAACAAGACATCTAATTCAATAAAATAAAATGTAATCTAAAATTACTGTCAATTAAATGTCAAAAATCTTGTTAAAGAGGAGTCTTGATCTTTTCTATGACCTCTTGATGAAAAGAATGGAAGTTCAGGTATTTGATAGTTTGACAGCCATATACCCAGCACACTTTTGAAAATAGCAATCAGGTTTCTGCTGTTGTAAAAGAATTCAGCTTGAAGTTCAGAGAGGCATGTGAGATCAACTCAATTCTAAATCTGAATTCTAAGTCTATAGATCTCTACGGAGATTCTCAATCATCCAGGTCATGGTTGTCCTAAAGGTGTTTTTTCAAGAGGCAATTAAACTTTCTGGTTTTTCTTTGAAGATGTTCTGCTTCTCATCCAAGAAACAGACCTGAAGAAGCTTCTTGGATGAGAAGTGAAACGTCTTCAAAGAAAAACCAGAAAGTCCAGTTGCCTCTTGAAAAAACACCTATGGGACTAAGTCTACAGAGTTCATATTTCTTTCCAATGAATCTACTGCTTTCAGAACACATTCCTTTTTTGAATCTAATTTATCTATGATTAGATGAATCTGAATACTTTCCATAACCATTATTATTTCATCAAACTTTTTTAAAAAGCTTTCAAATAAGTACTGCATATACTACACCAAACAATCTTTTTTTCAAATGTCAGCCACATTTGCTTGTCTGTAACATGATACATCATTGCTTTGTTTAACTTGGCAGCAATAGATAACAAAACAGGAATCTTCAGAATGAAAAACCAACTAAAAAAACCAGGATATTTCTGGATATTTCAATCAAAAATTAATCCTTCTTGCTTAAAAGTCTGTCTGACCAATTTGGCCCCCATCTTCACCTGAATCTTCAATAAATCACTAGAGATGTGCTATGTTCCTTCTTGCTTCAAATGCTCTACTGTCATCCCAGTGCCAAAGAAGCCCTCCATCAGGGAACTGAATGACTACAGACCAGTTTCTCTAACATCTGTAGTTATGAAAACCTTTGAAAGTTAGTGCTGTCCCATCTAAAAACCATCACGGTTCCACTGTTAGATCCCATGCAGTTTGCATACCGAGCAAATAGATCGACAGATGATGCTGTTAATATGGCTCTGCACTATATCCTACAACATCTCCAAATACCTTCGCAAGGGTCCTCTTTGTAGACCGTTCAGCATTTAATATCATCATTCCAGACATTCTTCTAACTAAACTAAACCAGCTAATGGTACCTGAACATACTTGTAAGTGAATCATAAGCTTCCTAACCATGAGGAAGCATCAGGTGAAGCTAGGCAGAATCACATCTGATACCTGTACAATTAGCACAGGGCCCCCAAGGCTATGTCCTTTCTCCACTTCTCCCTATATACCAATGACTGCATCTCAAACGATCCATCTGTTAAAATACTGAAGTCTGCAGATGATACGATTGGTCTCATTCGAGATAACGATGAATCCGCATACAGACAGGAGGTTGTACAACTTGCCTCCTTGTGTAACCGGAACAATCTGGAACTGAACAACTCAAAACTGTAGAAATGATGGTAGACTTTAGGAGAAGCCCTCCCATACTACCACCTCTTACAATATTAGACAACACAGTATCAACAAAGTAAGGTTTTTAAGAACCCAAAGTGTTCCCCCAATCGTGAGTCATGGCTACATTTCAATACCATCAGTCTTAAAGTATTGGATACATAAATTTTGGTTCCCTTCCAAGCCAATTTTGGTTCCATTCATTCATTGTCAAATCAGTTTGATGTTCAACAAACCATGGTCCTGCTTTCAATTTGGTTGTCAGTTTGTCTTCTAGGCATCTGGGACTGCAGTTGGCTTGGCCTTGGGTGGTTACTTGGCCTGCGGGTTGGGCTTCTGATATCATAGTTTGCACTACCACTTCCCGGCGACTGTCAAATTGGGGTTTTCTCAACAAGGCACCTGCCAATATGTCCCCCCAGGATATATTTCATTTAAAGTTGAATCTCTTGAAGTATTGAGCCCAGAGGACTTGTTTAAGTGATAGATTCCGAGGTGTCTTTAGAGCCTCGAGGTTCTTATGGTCAGTCCACACCTCAAAAGGCTCCTTCACTCCTTCCAGGAAATGCCTCCAAGATAGTAAAGCCCATCGCTTGGCAAACGCCTCTTTTTCCCAAACCGCCCACCTACACTGTCAACTTTTTGGACACATAAGTGCAAGGCATTAGCTGGTCTTGAGAGTTCTTCTGGAGAAGAATTGCTGAAACAGCCACATCACTAGCATCAGCTGGGATTATAAAAGATTTGGTAGGATCTGGGTGCCAGAGGATGGTCTCAGCGGCAAATAGGCATTTTAATGTTTCAAAAGATTTTTGACAGTCTATTGTCCAAGCAAGGGGTTGATTGGGTTTTGGTTTGGCTGGGGAAGGCCCAATTTTCAGTAACTCTGTTAAAGGGAGGGCGACCTTGGCAAATGAAGGAATAAATTGTCTATAGAAATTTGCAAAACTCAAAAAGCTTTGAAGTTGCTTACATGTTTTGGGGGATTGCCAGTCTAGCACCTCTTTCACTTTTCCACGGTCCATCTCAAACCCCTGGTTAGACACTCAGTAACCCAGGTAATCCAATGACTTTTTATGTAATTCACATTTTGACAGCTTTACATTTAACTTGGTGGCTAAAAGTTTTTTCAGTACTTGTCGGACCAATTTGACATGTTCTTCTATGGTTTCACTGAATATAAGAATGTCACCCAAGTAAAGAACCCCTTTGTATAGGTGTGGATGCAATACTTCATTGATGAGTTGCATAAATACTGGGGGGGGGGCTGGATTCCAAAAGGTGTGACTTGGAATTGGAAACTACCCAGAGGGCAGTTGAAAGCAGTTTTCCATTTGTCTCCCTCCTTTATGCAAACTCAGTAGTAGGCTTCTCTCAGATCTAGTTTGGTAAAGATCTTGCCTTTAGACAGGTGATTTAATAAGTCCTTCATGAGGGGGAGGGGATACATGTTTTTTATGCACACTGCATTCATACCCCTAAAATCCAGACATAATCTTATGCCGCCATCTTTTTTTTCTTTAAACAATACTGGGGCTGCCAACCTAGATTTGGCAGGTTCAATGAAACCTCTGTCCAAATTGTTGTTGATGTAATTTCTCAACTCGGTCATTTCAGCTGGTGTCATGGAATACATCTTTGGTTTGGGCAGTTTTGCCCCAGGTTCTAACTCTATGGCACAATCAGTGGCTCAATTGGGGGGGGAGGTGTTAAAATGTTGCATTCCTCTTCAGAAAACCTCAGCCAAATATCTGTATTCTTTAGGGACTTAGGGCTTGCCTGGAGGATAGTCTGAAATGGTGGCTGCTGGTTGGGGATCTTTGTTGGGTGGTAGTTTCTTTGTGGGAGGGAGGGGGATAATGGGCCAACCCCTATTATGATTTTTTGGTATCCCTCTTCCCACTTGATGCTAGGGGCCATTTATCCAGCCAAACAAGTCCCACTATTATAGATTCCTACACTTTTGGAGTCACTACAAAACATATAATCTCGCTGTGTCTGCCCATCTCTAGTTTGATTAGCTCTGTAATTTGAGTGGTGGGAACTCCTCCACTTAAAGTTCTGTCTACTTGTTCAAACCTGATTGGGCATTTCAGGGCTTTAGTCTTTATTCCTAATTGTTCAACGATGGGGAGGCCAATAAGGCATCTGTAACACCCGGTATCTATTACTGCTTCTATCTCCCGTGCCCCGTATCAGGCACCACCAACTTCACCTTAACTGTAAAAAGGATGAATGGCCACATTCACCATGGGCCCCTCTTCTTCATCTGCCTCTGAGGGGAGGATTTCTTGGGCCGGAAGTTCCTTGCTCCCTTCTGTGGGGAGGGGATCTTCAACATTTTACGATAATTGGAACTCTTGGTATAATTGGTTAGTCCAGAGATAAACTGCTTAATGGACAATGGGTAATTTAAGCATAGATATCGATAAGATGTGTGTATTCAAATTAAGGTAGGAGAATTGGATCTTGCAGACTGTCAAAAAGGATATTGTTTGTTTTTAAACGCATCTTTTTTTTTTCTTTTTTCTCTTTCTCTTCCTTTGTTTCTTTCTTTCTTTTACATCTCCTCTTCTCTTTTCTTTCCAGTTTGTAAGACCGAGTGTTCTTTTTTTGTTTTTTCCTTTTGTGTATGTAATGTCGATATGTTTTTAATTGTAAATTTAATAAAATTTATTTAAAAAAAAAAAAAAAAAAAAAAAAAGAAGCAGCTTCAGCAGGTCTGGTCAGAGGCCGTCTGGCCACCGTTGTCTTAGGAGGGCCTTCAGAGGGTGGGTTGATTTCTCACGTGGGTTGATTTCTCAGTCCAGCCTAAGAGACATGGCATATCAATCCTATCTGTGGTATTCCTCTGATGTTGCAGGATTTTTTAACTTCTGGGTCAATTGCATTCTAAAAGTAGTGCAGAAGTATTCTGTCAGGCCAATTCCTGAGATTGCTTGCAAACCTTCTAAAGTTCCATACAAAGTCTTTTAAGGGTCGCTTGCCTTGTTTCATTTCCACTATTTTGTCTTCACTTTCCCCAATTCTATCAGGATTCTCGAACCTAAACCTAGAATTGAAGGAAGGCATTGATATCCTGTAGTTCTGGTGCTTCCTCTTAGTGCAATTGAGCTACCCAATCTGAAGCATCACCCTCATTCATTCCATCTGTGATTGTGGAAACCAGGTCATGATGTTGCATATTGGTTTCCAAATTGATCCGTGTGGGACCAGATTCGAGTAAGGAAATAAGCAGAGTATTCATGCTGTCCGTCAAATCTTGCTTTGAAGAGACTTCCGGTTTGCAGGGCTTTGGTGGCAGGCAGGAATCCGCGATCGTGAGCGGTTTCTGCCTGGGTTCGCCGCTGAAGCGTCCCAAGTCAGTTGGCTTCGGGGCTAAGCCACCCCGTAGAGGTGGCAAAGAGGGGGGAGATCCCAGCAGGGTTGAGGAAAGGGAGTTTACCCTTTCCCAAAGGTGGTAAGATCAGCGGTCAGAAATGGCCGCCTCAAAGAAGCACTCATCTGGAAAAGAAAGTGCAGGAGGAAGTTAAGAAGTGAAAGTTTTGGCTGACTGGGATAAGAAGCAACAACTAAGGTATCCTGGAATTTAAATTTTAAAAAAGATACATCGCTCCCAAGGAAGATTCGGAAGCAGCGAATGAAAGTGAAAAGGGAAAGTTTTTTTTCACTCTCCTTCCTAACGTTGACAGAGAACAGAGATGAACGAGAAATCGGAAAAACCCGCTTTGGCATCAATAGGTAATTAAACTGGATAATTAAATGTCAAGGGGATAATAAGGATTTCTGAACACTTTAAAAAAAAACTTTTTTTGCTGTAAGTGGGAAGAGAGAGGAAAAGAATAAGAGCAGGATTTGGAAAGAGGAGACTGCCTAGAATTTTAAAAAATCTGATTCAATCCTAACAAGACTTCTAAAAGATACATTTTAACTGGAACTTTGTAACTAAACAGTAACCCCAGGAAGAGAAAGTGAAAAAAGAAAAAAGTGTTAAAAGAAACAGCTTGTGTGTATTTGGATTGCTTGGTGACTTTGGGACTTTTGGAAATTATATTTGAATGACTAAAAACACTTGGGTGGTTGTTTGGAAAAAATTTTTACAATGGTATCACTTGTGGATGAACTGAAAATGGAATTTAAAAAATACAAAGAAGAGGAACAAGAAGGGAAGGGCTCTCTTGGCTCTGTTTTTCAATTCTTAGAAATGGCGATCTGTACCTACGAGAAACTACAAGAAAAGACTGCGCAACAAGAAGATTGGGACAAAGAAGAAGCCATCTTTAACGAACAAGTAACTTTACTTGGGGAAGAAAGGGGAAAGGAGGGAAAGAAAATGGAGACTTTAAGACTTAAAAAAAACAACCAAAAAAGGGAAAAATAAGGTGAAAAGTGGATATAATGTTAGAAAGCAACAGAAAAGGGGAACAAAGAAGAGGGAAATGGAGGTGGAGAGACAAGGGGGTAAAAAGGGCAGAGAGAAGAAGCAAGGGAGGAAGGAAGGGAAGAGAAGCTACAAAGGTGTGGAGCAAGATGTAAAGAAACAGGACTTATTTAGAGATAATGGGTAAAAACTTAACTGAAAAAGTCATTCTGCAAAGGTACATAAGATTGTATTGTTATATTTGTATTAGAAATAATGTTAAAAAATTGGAAACAACATATGATTAAAAAGTGGGATAAAATACTCAGTGTAATTCAGCGAAACCTTTGTGAACAAAATAAATGAAATGAAATAAATGAGAGAATTGAATTAGGAAGGAATGGGAACATTTTAATGACACAATGTTTTAAAATATAAGTGAAGTGGGGGGGAAATAACTATGGAAAGTTTATAAGTGTTCCCATAGAAATATGATACTTGTTTGAAAAGTAATATGTAAAATGTTTAAGATTTAAATGAATATTAATATTAATGATAGATTTGAATTGGTATGCATTGTTGTTTTAATTATATTATATATTTATAATTTTTTCTCTTTTTAAAATATAGTGTGTAACTTTAGAATGTACTAAAGCAGAATCTGAATGGAAGTTATGTATTATACTAAGTGTTATAAATTTAGGGGAAAGAGATAAAGACGTCATACTCCAATCAGTGATTACAGGAGAAATTTTATTTAATGAGAAAAGATAATAGACAGCTGGAAACAGGACAGACAAAGAATATAAGTATAATGATCTGAACTGAGATGAAATAAATAAAATAAAATTAAGAAAGTTAAAAGAGGGGAGAAGCTATATAGAAAATGTAGAATGGTAATAAGATATGGAATGGTATATAAAATGAGCATGAATTTGAATTTGTGTCTGTACGAAGAGATGTAACCCGGGATCAAGCTGCTTTCCAAAAAGATGTTTTATGCTTTTATGTTTTGTTTGTTTATGTTTGTTTTTAAAAATCAATAAAATTAAAAAAAAAATCTTGCTTTGAAAGCCACTTGATTTGGTGGGGGGGTTGGCATAGCAGCTGCAGGCTGAGCTGGAATGTGTTGAGCTGGCTGTGAAATGTAGGGGCCCTGTAAGGGTACTCCAAAGGGCGATTGAATTGGAACCTGCTAAGCAGGGCCTGTTTATAGAATTCTTCTCCGGGTTGGGAAGAAGCAGGGAGTTGTAGTCTGCTGCCTATGCAGATCCCTTTGTTGAGAAGGGATTGCTGCTTCTCTTTGGGTCCAGGGTGTTCCCGAACCAAGTGGTGCAACGGGTGCTGGATAACTGGATACACTGGCATTGGGCCCACCCTTGACCAGGATAAAATCCCCACCCTGGAGGAATACTCTCTGAAGGGAGTAATCTCCTTGCTGGTTGTGGAGGGTAAGGAATTGGGGTTTGTAACGTACCCAATGCTGGCTGTATCTGCTGTCTCTCCCATGCTGCTTGGGTCTGCTGGGCTGGGGTGATCCTTAGGTAATCTCCAACCACTGTCGAAATTTTGACTAGGGAAAGTAAAGGTGGACTGCATTAAGACCCAGCTTGTCTGGAGAGGTTGTGGCTGTGATACATAACTTTCTACCTTAAGTGGCTGGAATTGCTCTGGGATCCTTGCCAACAACTGGCTTTGGGATGGAAGCACCAGGGTTCAGTCTTGGGAGTTGTTTGATTCCAACGTTCCCTCACTTCTTCACTCTGTATCATGGGCCACCCTCAGAGGGCTGGAGAAGGAAAGGCATTCAGGCAGATTCTCCTCCAGTCTCACCTCTGGATTCAGCTCCATCTGGCAGCTTTTCCATGAATCTGTCTCCTGAGGCTGGTTGCCTGATCTCCGTCTCTCTTCTGCAGCTTCTATCACTTGAAAAAATTCTTAAGAAGCGGGGCTGGGGGCCTCAATTAGTTCTCTGGTGTCAATCCCCCTAGACCCTTCTGTAGCTTCTTCCCTTCATCTTCACTGAGTCTTTGCACTGCTCCAATTTTGGAGTCAGTGATGGGGGCTCAGCACCCCTGACAGCCCCCTTTTGGGGTGCTGGAGTTTGTAGGAGTTTCGGGATGTCAGCGTTCCAGCAAACCTCCATTCCAATCAATTACTCTGAGACAGACATATCTCAAAGGTATCTTTATTTGGATAGTAAACTGGCACATCTGTTGAATCCCGAAATTGAAAGTTCCTTGCAAAAGTCAAAACCACAAATCCATCCCCCCTTAGCCATCACATCACATGGTCCAATCACCATCCGCCCTAAAGTAAGATTCCCATTTCCTTATACGCCACACTCAGTGACCTTGAACCAAACCAAATAATTTTTATTTTATACTCAAATGAATTCCTCCCTCCCACTTTCACAGACCCAACTGTGGCAACTTGGGAGCATCAAATCTCAATACGGCTTCCAAAGCTGACATTATCACTCTAGATTATATGCCCACAAAACCTTGAGACCTAGCTTTACCACCATTCCAGAGAACCTGATGGCTCCACAGAAGTTGATTATATGGTTTGTATATTTTAATTTTATAGCATTTTAAATTTGTAATAATTTTATATGTCTACAATTATTTTATATATTTGTTGTTTTCACTGATTGTTGTATATCACTCAGTCACTTTTTGTATAATGGCCAGGTACATAAATATGATAAATAAATTATACAATGGCCAATGGTTCTGTTATTTGCAATTATTAGATTTAAAATAGCAAAATAATGTATGTTTTGAACATTGTTAGACTGAATTTGAAATAGAATTGTATACAAGTGATAAGCATATAATTGCTAAAACATATAAACTTTTATTGACATGTGAAACAGAAGATCAAGTGAAGTAATGTATGATAAAGAGGAGTAAAAATTTGATTACAATATACAGATGGGACAATGGGAAATATATGGTAGAAAGAACTGAAATTCACATTACGTTATCATCTTAAAGAGAATTTTATAAAATAATGTATTGTTGGTAAATATTACCAAGTTATCGTGAATATATAAACACATCTCAAATTTGTGTTAGAAATGTCAACAAGAAGAGAACATTTTATCATGTTTGATGGATTCATAAAAAAGAAAATTCTGGATTTAAATACATACACTGATGTAGATAACAAACAGTTGGGGAAAAAATCATGCAACTTTGTTTTTGTACATAACATACAACCTCAGAAAGTGGCAAAATAAGCTGCAGCTCTTTAAAATATTGTCTATTTTAGAGGAATACCAGAAGCTTCCTCCACTTCAACTATATTGACTAAAACACTAATCTCTAAAAAAGGCTGTATCATAAGACATTTAGAAGAATTCTACCTAATTGCTTTATACGCTACTAGCCAATAACCCAGTGTTGCCCGGATATTTCTTTATCCCAATCCTGTATTAGACAGGAAAATCCTGCAGTCGGGACTCATGCTGTTGTACTATCTATTGCACAGTTCTTCTATTCCTCCACAAGAGGGAGCCCTGTGAAGCCATTACCATGGCAGAAGCCATTTTAAGGCACATACACACTCCAAGCCACCCTGTTAGGGGTGTCTTACCCCCACAGTATTTGTTTCCAGAGGGCAAGTCATCTATGTACCAAGTTTGGTTGAAATTGCTCAAAGTGTTCCAGAGTTATGCTGGAACATATAGATAGATAGATAGATAGATAGATAGATAGATAGATAGATAGATAGATAGATAGATAGATAGATAGATAGATAGATAGATAGATAGATTTATTTATTTATTTATTTATTTATTTATTTGATTTGCCAATTGTTTACAAGATAATAAGTATAAATGTATACATAGTTGTGAATACATGAAATGGGTACATATAAGAAAAATAAAAGAATAAGAGAAACAATAGGACAGGGACGGTAGGCACGTTGGTGCGCTTATGCACGCCCCCTACAGACCTCTTAGGAAAGGGGTGAGGTCAATAGTAGACAGTCTAAGGTTAAAGTTTTTGGGGTTTGGGGAAGAAACTACAGAGTCGGGTAGAGTATTCCAGACATTGACCACTCTATTGCTGAAGTCGTATTTCCTGCAATCAAGTTTGGTGCGGTTTACTTTGAGTTTGTATCTATTGTGTGCTCTTGTGTTGTTATGGTTGAAGCTGAAGTATTCATTGACAGGTAGGACATTGCAATGTATGATTTTATATACCATGCTTAAGTCAGATCGAAGACGGCGTAATTCAAGGTTTTCAAGTTCTAGAATTTCAAGTCTGGTGGCATAAGGTATTCTACAATGAGTAGAGGAGTGGAGAACTCTTCTTGTGAAATATTTCTGGACTTTCTCAATTGTGCTAATATCAGATACGTAGTGTGGGTTCCAGACTGATGAACTGTATTCGAGTATTGGTCTAGCAAATGTTTTGTATGCTCTGGTTAGTAGTGTGATATTACCAGAGAAAAAGCTACGTAGGATTAGGTTAACAACTCTTAATGCCTTTTTGGCTATGTAGTTGCAGTGGGCTCTAGCACTTAGATCATTAGAGGTGAGTATTCCAAGGTCCTTTACAGAGCTTGAGTCATCAACAAGATCTTGACTATTCAGCTTGTATTTTATTTTCTGATTTTTTTTTTTGCCAATATGTAAGACAGAGCATTTATTTGTTGAGATTTGAAGTTGCCATTTGTTTGACCACTCTGATACATAGTCAAGATCTTTTTGTAGGGTAGCAGTATTGTCTGTGGTATTGAACAGCTTTACATCATCAGCGAAGAGAACGCAATTGCTCTTAATATGATCACAGAGGTCGTTTATGTAGAGTATGAAGAGAGTTGGTCCTAGAACACTGCCTTGGGGAACACCACTATTGACAGGTACTGGATTTGATAGTACGCTCCCGATTTTGACCATTTGTTGTCTGTTTGACAGGAATGCTTCTATCCAGTTATTCAGTTGTCCAGAGATACCATAGGATTTTATTTTTAGGAGTAGTTTGTCGTGTACCACTGAATCAAAGGCTTTACAGAAGTCTATGTAGATTGCATCTATTGCTTTGCCCTGGTCGAGTTGTGTCGTCCATATGTTTTTGCAGTGTAAGAGTTGCAGATTACAGGATAGTTTTTTTCTGAAACCAAATTGTTTATTGGAGAGTAGGTTATTTGTCTCTAAGTGAAGGATGATGGATTGGTTAATAATTGATTCCATGACTTTACAGGTGACGCAGCATAAGGAGATTGGCCTGTAATTTTCAACTAGGCTTGGGTCTCCCTTTTTGAAGATGGGGATGACTGTGGCTTGTGACCATAGGTTAGGCAAGGAGCTGGTTCTGAAAGATTTTTCAAAGATTATGCTTAGAGGTTTGGCTATGGCAGTGGATAGCTTTCTTAAGAAGTAGGCACATATTCCATCCGGTCCAATAGATAGAGATGGTTTTAGGTTGCGTAGTGCTTTTTCAACATTGTCTTCTGTGAAATCGATATGTATTAGATCATTGTTGTTATCTGTGGTACGGCTAGGAAATACTGGGCATGATCCATTGCTGTTTACAAATACTGAGCCGAAGAATGTGTTAAAGATGTTGGCTTTAATGGTGTCGTCGTTGCAGTCTTTACCATCAGGTCCTATCAAGGGAGGGATGGACCTTGAGTCTTTTAGTTTGTTGTTTACAAAATTGTAAAAAGCACGGGTGGAATTGGTGCTTAGAAGGTTTTCCTCTTGTTTAATGTGATAATTGGTGCATTCGGTCTTTATCTGGTGGCATAAATTTTTGTATCGGTTTTTGAAATTGGCAACGTGACCAGATTTGTTTTTCCTCCAGAGTGATCTCTTTTTGGATTGAAGTTTCCTTATTGATATGGGTAATCTGCTTTTTTGTTTTGTTTTGGGAGTTGTTGTTGGTACATATAGTTTGATGACTCTTTTGACTTCAAGTAAAAATATGTTGTAATGGTCTTCAACAGTATTGCATCCAGTGAATAGAGATTGCCAATCAAGGGATGAGAGATCGTTGTGTATAAGATCATAGTTGCCTTTTTTGAAGTTACAATTGGGAATTACATCATTGTGGTGATTTTTGTGTGGACGCATGTTGAGACAAAAGTCAATCATATTGTGGTCGCTACTGGAAAAGGGTTCTTTAGTTTGTATTCCGTAAATTAAATTCAAACTATTGCAGAAGATGAGATCGAGGCATAGAAGAGGAGAAGATTACATCATCATCATCATCATCATCATCATCATTATTATTACTATTATTATTAATTAGTATTAGCGTATGACATTGTTACATTAGCCAGACTACAATGCTATTGCAGAGTAGTAGCTTGGCTGCCAGTTTACCAGCTCTGTTAGGTACATGCTTGAGTATTTCCCACAATGCACTGCATGGTTCAGCTTTAGTTCACTGACCCTCATCCAATCAATTATAACACTCAAACCTAATTCAGATTTTCCATTGCCATATCTTAATTTGATGCGAGACACTGAACAATATCTTATTTCAATTATCCCTTAACAATATTAGGTTCTAACAATAATAAGTCTTTATTGATTAGCCCTTGGGCCATATCAAAGTGCAAAATTCCAGCAACAATTTGTTACTAGAATTTAATAAAAGCAATTCAAAATGAAATTTGATAAAATACTATTTAAAATGGAACTTGATAAAATACAATTTAAAATGGAATCTAGACAAAACATGATTTAAGATGAAATAGTAATAAAATACAATCCAAAATAAAATTGTAATAATGTACAATAATTTAAGATATAGATAAAACATAATAACATTATATTTCGGAGTCGCCTTTGCAATCTACCCCAATCAATCCCACATATGCAGATCTCAACTGAATCATTTTCTTTAAATACTGTGCTACTTTAAATGTTATTTTCAAGTTCTGGCCAGACATAAGGTAAGTTATTTTGATATGGATATCCCAATGGATCATTCATCTGATATATACACCAAGATACCTGTCTCTCATCCTCTTATACAGGCAACAGTCAAATAGAATGTGAGCCAGGTCCTCTACCTCTGCTGCTCCGCAAATGCAGAGAGACTCATTGTATGGTATTGCATGAAATCTCCTGCATCTAACCATTATGTCAAGCTGTTCAAATCTCGCTCTTGGGAATATCTCCCTAAGATGTTTTGGGAGTTGTGACTTCAAGTAGCTATCTACTTGGAAAGTACATTTGTATTTATTCAAGCATTTCAAGTTACCTACCTTACTAAGGATAGCTATATCAGTGTGTGCATCTATATCCTTAATTCTTTTGGCAGCTCTTTTTTTAGATTGTTCTCCTGTTACACAAGAGATGGGAAGACCAGAAAAAGGCGGAGCCTCCTCGCTGACGGACCGTAGATTGCGACTCTCTGCGGCTATGGTCCATGCTCTTTCGTTGGAGAGCCCTGATCATTACGATTAGGGGCGGAGTAAGGGGAAGCCGCAAGCCAAGTTGAGGGGAGCTGCATCTCCCCTCCTGGGCTTGGTCTTTTTCCCCCCCGAAGACGAATGCAGCGGTGGTTTAAAATGGCCACCCTGAAGAGGAGGACTCAGCTGGATTAAGCTTTGTGCAGGAGGGAAGAAAGAGGTAGATAACATCTTAACCGGGACAACTGGGCAATACAACTAAACAAAAGTACACCGGGATTAAGGTAACATGGATTTTTTAAAGAAAAGTGAGCGGCAAAATTACAAAGGGACAGGAAAAAAAATAAGAAAATATTTTTGACAGCTAAGCGGGGCTTCGAACCGAGAAAGGAAGAAGCTGGAACTAAAGATTTAACTAAATTGGACTAAAATATTTTGGCAATAAACAGGCAAAAAATAATAATAATAAAGTTTAGAAATTGGAGACTGGACTGTGCTGGAATATTGAGGTTCGAAAAACCCTAAACAAAAAAAATAGGGGAAAAAGGTGAAGACTTTGTATAATGGAAAGTGCCACCTTTTGACAAAAACTTGAGCTCAAACAAAAGTGAAAGCTTCCTGTTTCTGAATGAACTTGTGTGGATATAACACTAAAGAAATATTTGAAACAAAGTAAGAATCTTAGAAAGTGAAAGCAGAACCAGAATAAAGAAAAAAGGAAGGAAAGACTGACTGTGGGATTGATTGATGTTTTTGGTACTATAGACCCTGGGCTGGAATAATTGAGAACTTTAGAAAATTGAAAGAAGAAAGAAGGAAAGTAAAAGTGGTTTTTTTGTGGACTTTAACAATTATAAAACGCAAGAGTGTGCAATGATGATATCTCTTCAGGAATTAAAAATAGAACTTAAAAATATGAGATAATTACTACAGGAAAGAGGCAAATCACTTTGCTCTGTGTTAGAAAAAATGGAAATGGCGATTGAAGAACAAGAAGAAAGAGCTTCAGAGGAGGAGGAGTCGACTCAAGGAGAAGACATTTTAAATAGACAATTAACACAAAGAACACTACAAAGAAGTGGGGAAAGAAGGAAGGTTTAAAAGTTGAGATTTAAGAAGGCAATCAAAAGGGGGAATACCTGTGAAGTCGGGAAAGGCAGAAAGACCCAGCAGAAAAGGGGAAAGAAAGATATCAAGAAAGAGAGGTATATAAATTGGAATGAGAAAAGATATGGGGAAAAGAGGGGGAGGAGAAGCAATAAGAAACAGGTGCATGAAATAAAGAAATATGGAAATAGTAAAACTTTGAAAATAAATTGTTTTTTCAGAGATAATGGTTGATAAATTTAAAAAGGGGATTCTGCAGGGTAACAAGGGGTAATAAGAATATTTCTGCAATTAAAAATATTTAGAAAATAGGGTAATATAAATACTGATAACTTTTATTAAAAATTAAGGGGGGGAATATGCTGCAGAATCCAAATGAAAAGATGTAATGATTATTATTGTAACTTCTTAAAAATAATGGTTTATTGGGAATTAAGATGAGGAAATAAAGGTATATTTTAATAATTGAGGTGTCACACTCAAAGCAGTAAAAGGGGAGAAACCTATACTTGTTTTTTGTTCTTTAGTGTTAAAATTTGTATTAATCTAGAATTTATAAAAATAATGTGTAATGGAAAGGAAATATGACAGACTAAAGAACCAACTAAATTAATAAATTAATATAGACTATTAAAAGCAAGGAGAGACATTGGTAACCCTTTTTTATTATTATCATTATTATTATTATTAGGCAAACACATATTGTTTATCTTTATTTTTAAAATAGATATTAAAGGATTATATTTGAAATAATTGAAATGAAACAAAAAGATGTTTTGATTGAGATTAATGAAAGAGGCTAGAATTAATGTGTTTGTTTCTTTCCTTACTGAAAATTTGGAATGGAAAAGGTAATAATAGAATTAAGTATGCATATATGAATGTATAATTGCTATCATATTTGTATGTAAAGGTGATGACCTGGAAATATGTTGTCCACTAAAAAGAGATTTTTGTTTTTAATGTGAAAAACTGAATAAAATTTGTTAAAAAAAGAGATGGGAAGACCACAGCTTCTTACAAAATTTGTTAGTTTAATGATCCAGGAGATTTGTGATTGTAGTTTTATTTGCTCTAGTAGGCATAATTTGGGTACTCTATCAGTCTTCATTTCATTAACTTTACACCAGTAGTTATAAGCTCTAATTTTAGATAATGCCTGAATCGTATAAATTCCCAATTCAGCTCTAACTGCTGCAGCAGATGTTCTTGGGTCTACACCCAAAATACATCTCAAATGCTGGGACTGTGTTTGTTCTAGGACTGTGGTTGAGTAAAGACCCCAAATGTCTGCTCCATACAAGGGCATTGTAGTAACCTTAGTCTTGATTAATGGGACTAGGAACCATGGATAACTATGTTTTTTTAGTTTGAGCAATAAATTCAAATGGGCTTTTGCTCTAAATGTACTCCGTTGATGATGGCAGGCCCAAGATTCAGTCTTGAAAAAAGTTACGTCCAAATATACAAAGGAATTAACCTGTTCAATTGGTTCACCATCCAATTGCCACCTATGTCTCTGATGGTTTCTTCCAAACACCATTATTTTTGATTTAGATTTACTAATGATTAGAGAGTTATCCTGGCAATAAGAGCTAAATCTTCTTAATAGCCTAAGTAATCCTACGTGTGTGTATGATAATAAAATCATATCATCAGCATAAAGCAATCTGTTACAGTATTTAAGATCGGCATGTGTACCTTCATTAACCTGCCAAGTCATTGATGTACAAGTTAAATAATAATGGGGCCAGGATACACCCTTGCCTTATCCCTTTATTTGTGCAAATCCTGTTAGTCAGGTCCCCGTTAACCCCATACTTATTTTATTTATTTTTATTTATTTATTTATTTATTTGATTTGCCAATTGTTTACAAGATAATAAGTATAAGAGTATACATAGTTGTGAATACATGAAATGGGTACATATATGAAAAATAAAAGAATAAGAGAAACAATAGGACAGGGACGGTAGGCGCATAAGGGTGCGCTTATGCACGCCCCCTACAGACCTCTTAGGAAAGGGGTGAGGTCAATAGTAGACAGTCTAAGGTTAAAGTTTTTGGGGTTTGGGGAAGAAACTACAGAGTCAGGTAGAGTATTCCAGACATTGACCACTCTATTGCTGAAGTCGTATTTCCTGCAATCAAGTTTGGTGCGGTTTACTTTGAGTTTGTATCTATTGTGTGCTCTTGTGTTGTTATGGTTGAAGCTGAAGTATTCACTGACAGGCAGGACATTGCAATGTATGATTTTATATACCATGCTTAAGTCAGACCGAAGACGGCGTAATTCAAGGTTTTCTAGTTCTAGAATTTCAAGTCTGGTGGCATAAGGTATTCTACAACGAGTAGAGGAGTGGAGAACTCTTCTTGTGAAATATTTCTGGACTTTCTCAATTGTGCTAATATCAGATACGTAATGTGGATTCCAGACTGATGAACTGTATTCGAGTACACCCTCAAACAGGTACTTGTGTAAAGGACTTTAATCAAAGCCAGGAGTCTGGGTTCTATGTCATTTTACTCCATAGTACGTCTCTATTTACCATATCAAATGCTGCTGTAAGGTCTATGAAAGCAGCAAACAGGGGTCTTCTCTTATAGGCATATTTGGCAATTAGATGATTCAAGACAAAGCAGTTATCAATAGTAGATCTGCCTTGTCAAAAACCTGCTTGTTCTTCTGTGAGGATGTTGTTTTCCTCTACCCAGATTTCAATTCTGTTCAAAAGGTACCTAGCATATATTTTTGCTACAATGTCAACCAGGCTGATGGGCCTATAATTACTAGGATCCTTTATATTCCCTTTTTTATATATGGGGACAACTATTGTCATCTTCCACCCATCTGGCATATGGCAGGTGTTATTTATGTGTGTAAAAAGGCCTGCTAATACAGGCCCCCACCAGTTGGGAAATTTCTTAAATAGTTCTGCTAGTAGAAAATCCTCCCCTGGGGCTTTATTGCTCTTTAAACTTTTAATGATGGACTGTATCTCCTTTTCTGAAACTGTTGGCCAAGGGGTGGGGGGGGAGTTCTAGGGTTTATTAAATCACTGTTTAAAAATAATTTCTTTACCGGTTTGGTGGAGACAAACAAGCACTGATAATAATTCTCCCAATCCTCAGCAGAGATTGGTATGTCAAACGCAAATCTCTGTTCCTTCAGGATACCTGCTACAGAATGCCAAAATAATACTGAGTTATGACTTCTGGCAGCCAACTCAAGTTCTGACCAGATTGAAATGGCAAAACATTTTTTCTTTAATGTTATAGTTTTTTATATTCCCTTCTTGTGTGCAACATCTTAGCTTGTATATAGGCAGTAGGGTTCCTTTGGGCAAGCCTCATGACTGTCTTCAATTTCTTTTTCAGTTGCTGGCAATCTGAATCAAACCAGTGAGGTCTACCCACTTGGGCTCTTTTTGTAGCAGGTTTAGTTGTTAGATGTTTCTTCAGTATGTTACAAAGATTGGAGAATGCATTGTAGGCTGACATCCAATCAGTAGTAAATGACTGGATTGTTCTAGCCCACTTAATAGCATTCTCTGTTTTAAGGCATTCTAATATTGCCTTAGTATCAACCTTAGCCCAAATTAACCTTTTATTTTGAGTCACTTCTACCTTTTTAGTAAGCCATCTGTCAGCCACGTTATATGGTCTTAAATCTGAGTGGCCTCGCAATGTCACACTTATAGGCTGATGGTCGCTATTGTGGCTAAGGTGTATTGTGACCTCCAAGAAGAGGTCAGCCTTATCTCTAGGCACACAAAAAGATCCAGTACACTACTTGAATTAGTTGAGTGGTGTGTATAAGGGTATATATAATTCTTATCCTTACCTCCCAAAATTTGGAGATTACCCTTAAAAATTAAGGAGACTAGGAGCAAACCAGCGGCATTACTTTTACAATCTCTCGAGAGCCACTGAGGATGGTTTTCAAAGAACTCCCCTGGGATTCCCTTCTTCTGGGCAAGCTCATACAAAGAGGGACACAGTCTAGCGTTCAGATCTCCTAATAAAACCACTATGGACTGAGGATACAATATTGCTATATCTTCTAGGATGACTTCCAAGCACATCCAATATTCGGAATTATAGTGCTGGGATGTGCTTGGGGGAATATACACATTTACCAATATTAACTCAAACTGGTCATATTCAAATTTGACAGCTAGAAAGTACGGATACTTATCTTCCTTATATAATTTCTCTCCCTGCCATTGCAACTCTTGCTTTATAAGAATGCATAGTCAACCAGAGGGTCTCACTTTGTTCTTTGTTTTTTGAGCTGGGAAGGCCCATCCCTTAAAGCCTGGCAGTTGTACTGGTTCGTCCACTTCAGTTCTTGAAGGGCTATTACATCAAATCTAGAGAAAAAGCTCATTAGTCCATTATCAATTATCCCTTTCCAGCCCGCTATGTTCCAGGTCACCAACTGTATGGGGTTCTCAGAAGCAAGATGATCTGGCTTGGTTAATTGGCTGGATGGTAAAGATGTCAAATGTCAACTTGACATTGGAGCCAGATCAATATCATCTAAGCTTCCCATATAAACACAATTATTGTCAGGTTCGATATTTCTCCTCATGGGTTGCAGAACTTGTTGTTGCCCCTCTATATCTTGGTTGCCAGTATGCCTTTGCTCTTGCTTCAAGAATGATTTTTTTCCCCAATGGGCAGGTACTCTGGTTTAAATCTATAAATGTAGATTTATGTCCATTTTTAGAGTGGCATAGCTGAGGATTCATCTTGTGGAAAGCTGTTATGGGAGATTCTAAATCAGGGGTGGGCAAACTTTTTGGCTCGGGGGCCGCATTGACTTTTAAAATTTGACAGACGGGCCGGGTCAGCACAAGATTTTTTGGGAATCGCCCCCCCCTTCCCCCCCTTCCCCTCCCCTCGGAGGCCCCCTGAGTCAGGAGTTGCTACCGCCGGTGCGGCTCCGCGCGGCTCCAGTCCCGCGTTGCCTCGGGAAGGGAAAGGCAAAAAGGAAGAGCTGCGGCGATGCTTTGCAACGGCAGCAGCGGCACCGGAGGCTCAGGCTCAGCGGCTCCTGGTTTTGCCTTTTCCTTCCCAAGGCAACGCAGGACTGCAGCCGTGCGGAGCTGCGCCAGCAGTAGCAACTCCTGACAGCCCCAGCTGGACACCTGAGCGGAGCCCGGGCGGAACTGCCTGTTGCTGCTGCCGGAGCACCACTGTGTCGCCTCCTCCAAGCAGCCCGCCCACCCGCCGGGCTTCCCCTCCGCCGCACAGCTTGGGGCCAGCCACGAGCGCCCGCGAGTTAAAAGGAAGCCGAAAGTTGCTGGGAAGTTGCTCGGGTGCTGGGAGCAGGCTTTTAAAGTCCAGCCCGAGCAAAGTTTAAGCAGCCCGCCCACCGGCTGGGCGGAACACTTCCCGCTCCTTGGCGGGAAGACGCTCCAGCCTGCAAACTTTGCCTTTGCAAAGTTTAAGCCTGGAAGCCCCAGAAACCCGAGCAACTTCCCAGCAACTTTCGGCTTCCTTTTAACTTGCAGGCGCTCGCGCCTGGCGGAGGGAATGCTCCAGCCTGCAAACTTTGCCTTTGCAAAGTTTAAGCCTGGAAGCCCTGGAAAAAAGGGGGATCGGCGGGGACTCACCTTCGGAGAGGTCACACTCGAAGGTGATTTCGAATTCCCAGCCGAGGCCTTTGCAAAGTTCTTTTCTTTCCTACCCCAAGAGCGCTCTGCACTGTTTTGCAGCTTTGGGGGCCACGCGGCACAGGGCGTATTGCCCAGCGTATTCCCCAGCGATTTTTTTTCAGGGGCGGGCCGGATTGGACAGACCAATGGGCCGGATGTGGCCCGCGGGCCGTAGTTTGCCCACCCCTGTTCTAAATCAATTAAAGATGGAAGCTGGTGTTTGTCAGCTTAGGGGGCACTGTGTGATGAAGCCCTTTGTCTTTCAGCTGTTTCTCAGAGGTTGGGTCAGTCAGTGCAGTTACCTCACAGTCAGCCTGTGTGACAGTACCTTCTTTTACTGTTAAAATAGAGGCAGTTTGTTGATTAAATACATTGTCACAAGATTGCGTGGTGAGTAGAGCCAAATTAAATAGAGGCTTTGCTGTAGATTGAGTTGTTATCAATGCCTCTTTTAGGTCATCCAATCTTTGAATGATGTTAACTTGCTCAGGTTCTAACAATGCGCTGAATAAGTCAATCAACTTTTCCTCTGGCATATCCTCAGCAGTTCCTACAGCTGTGGGTAACACAGTTTTTATATTGCTTCTTTGCCTTCTCGGGGTCAGTTCAGTTGCAGCAGCCTCAAGTTTAGCAATGTGAGAGCTGTTGCAATCTAGATTTAAAACAACAATTCCCACTTGGTGATGCTGTTTCAGGAGTGGGCACACTTTTTCTGAGCAAAAAACCCTTATTGGAATTTTTTTTAAAAAAAAACAAATTTTATTAATTTTTGAAGACAAACAAAACATAGGACATAAAAGCATAAAACCTCCTTTCTAAAAATTACTTATAAGTTTTAACAAGGCAAATAAAACATCATTTTTTAAGGCATAGTTCCACATTGTCACATTTCCATTTAAGCACATATATACCTTTTCCAAATTTCTCATTATTTCTCCCTTCACTTTTATTCAATTATATTTCTTTCTATCAAGGTTTTATTAATTCTCAATCAAACATAAACACACAAAATACAAAACATAAAACAAGACATAAAAAGATAAAACCTCCTTAATTATCATTTGTACATGTCTTTTCCAAATTTCTCTCCCTTTAGTTTTATTCCTCCAAGGTTTTATTAATTCACAATCAAACATAGCTAACCAAAACACAAAACATAAAACATAAAACTTCTTTTGAAAAGTGGCTTAGCCCGGTTACATCTTTTTACAGACCTAAATCAAATTCATGCTCACCTTATATACCATTCATATCTTATTAATCATTCTATATTTTCTATATCACTTCTCCCTTCTTTTCACTCTCTTAATTATATTTTATTTATTTCATCTTATTTCAAAATCATTATGCTTGTATCTTTTGCCCGTTCTTTTCCAATCATCTATTTATCTCTTCTCTTTAGCAAAGAATTTCCCCTGGAATCACTTTTAAAGTGTGACGCCTTTCTATCTTTCCCCTAAAGTAACACTTAAAATAATACATAATTTCCATCCTGATTCTGCTTAGTACATTCTACATGTTGCATTTTAAAATAAAAGAATAATAAACTTATAATATAGTTAAGTATATAATTTCCATTCTAGTTCTAATTCTAATTAATACATTATTTTAGAATAAGAAGATGAAATAGTAAATTTATAATAACATTAAAACAATAACGAATTAAACAATAACTAAGCATTAATCATTTTACACATTCTCTTTAATATTTTATTAAATATTGAGATCTATCATTATTAAACATTTTAATATTTTAATATTTTGTTAAATCTTATAATATTCCAATAGACTATTTCAAATGCAAATACTACAATATTATCTTATGTACTCTTGCAGAATCTTTCTTTAATTATACACTATCCTTTATCCTTTATCTCTAAAAAAAATCTTCTTTTTGGCATCTTGTTTCAGATTATGGCTTTTTTTCCCTTTTTGCCTCCCTTTCTTCTCCAGTCTGGTCTTTTTGCCCCCCCCCCCCAACCTCCACCTTTTTAACTTCCCCTCTCCGTTGTAATTCTCTTTTCAATTGCTTTCTAACATTGTACCTTTTTTTCACCTTATTTTTATTTTATTTTTTGGTTGTTTTATTCTCATTTTTCCTTTCTCTATTCCTATTTTCTTTCTTAATCAAACTTTTTTGTCCATTAAAAATGGCTTCTTCCTTTTCCTCTTCTTCTTCTCCTTCTCCTTCCTCAAGTATTTGCTGGTACGTAGAAACTGCCATTTCTAAAAAGTGGAAGACAGCTCCCAAAAAATCCTTGCCATTTTGTTCTCTTTCTTTTAATTTTTCATATTCCATTTTTAATTCATCCACAGATAGTGCCATTGTAAATTTTTAAGAACAACCCAGATGTTTTTACTCTTAAAATAATTTCCAAATGTCAAAGTTATCAAACAATCCAAACAGACAGAAATTATTTCCTCTTCTTCTCTTTGCAATTTTTCCTCCTGGGGCAAAATCCCAAATATATTTTAAAGCCGTATTACAGTTAGTTGCTGGTCTTATAATCTTCAAGGCGTCTCCTCCAACAAATTTTTAAAGATTTTTTTTAGTCCTCTCCTTCCCACTTATAACAAAGAGCTTATTTTTACCTTAAAGAAACAGGTTTTTCTGTGCTCATTTGCTTTCTCCGTAAGGAAGGGGAGTGAACTTTCCTTCAGCACTTTCGCCGCTGTAACAATCTTTTGGAAACAAATGTATCAATCCACAAGTCAGGTTTCCAGGGTGTTTTAAAAGTAACTTAATGTCCCGGTTCAGCCAAGAAAACTTCTCCTTCTAAAAAACTTCCTCCTGCACAGTCTTATCTGGTTGAAGATTCCTTTGTGGCTGCCATTTCTGGCAGCCGCTCCACTGCCTCAGGAAAAAGGATGGGGAAGGTGGGTGCGATATCCCCAGACCCCTGCCCGGATCTCCTCTGTCTTCCACTGCCCCTTCGGGGTAGCGACAACCCCCAAATCCAGTTGGATCAGGGGTACCTCAGCAGCGAGCGCAGAGGGACCCGCAGAGAAGCGGATTCCTGCCGCCGCCGAAGCCTTGCAACCGGAAGTCACCCTTATTGGAAATATTGAGAAGGTGCTCAGAAGGGGCTTCATTCTGAAAAGCATGGAGGGTGTTATGGGTTGCTTGAACAATAGGAGAATTCTCATACATTGCATTCTTGCTGGCAGCCACTCTACATGTAGTAGATCTATCAGAGTGAGTTCACAATGGAGCAGCTGGCGCAGGGACAGCCTAATAGCTTTTCTATTACGCTATTTACTCTCTTGTCATAAATTTGCAAGGTAACCTAGTTAGTTTGCAGACTGTAGTTATGTTGGTCATCTCTTAGGCCTTTACCTGATTGAGTGTTTTCTCTATATGTGTTCAAATTTTTGGGAGGAAAACGAGGTCCTCCGCTAGTTTCATTTTCTGAGTTAGCCTCCCGTATCTATCCATGGTTATCCTCCAAAGTCCTTCTACAGTATTTGAGTGACTCCTAACAAACGTTGCAATAGATTCTTTCAGGCAATCCACCTTATTTATGACAATTGACAAAAGATCATACATTGAGTTTACAGTTTGAGCTGTAAGCAAACATTGTCTAGAGAGGAAGTCTGTCACATTTTCCTTCTTTAAATTTGTTACATCTCCCCCCAGCAAAGAAGGCTTCTGCTGGGCTCCAAGAACAGGAGCCACCCTCCGAGAGGGAGGAGGACAGCTCTACACACTGCTTATCTTCCAGTTCGGTTTGTAAGTCCCATTCCAATGAATCACATAAATTAAGTTTGTCTGACAAAGTGCCTGTGAATGAGTTACTCACTGGAACAGACTGTCTGTTTGCAATATAATCTTCCATTTTCTGCTGCTTCAAAGGCTTGGATAAACTCTCTGCTGCAGAGTGCTGTCTCATCCTTCTTTTCCCCATTCAGGTTTGTCAAGAGAGCAGCTGATTGGATATTTATCAATCGCAAACTGTTGTTGAACAAGCACTTCTTTGAGCTGCCCTTTGGATTATAAACACATTTGAAGGATATCCTTGCTGCCACCTCCAAAAAAAGATGTGTTTTCTTAAGATATGTGGATATCAACTCTGGCGGTGAAAACTAGAGGTCGGCTGAGCCAGGTTCTAAATAAAGAAAAGTATGATGAAGAATACAAACATGCAAGAATATCAAGGAAAGAATATCTATGTGAAAGACTATTTGTTTCTGTTGAGAACCACAGAAATTACCTTGGAGTAATAAACAAACTAAATTAATAAAATATGAGTTCAGCCTAGGGAAACAAGAAAGTGTGATTCAGAAATTAAAGTTCTACATTAACTCTTTTTGGTATAAAAGGCAGGAAAGGGAAAATGCTGTCTGGCATTCAAAATGTAGTTTTTATCATTTATATTAATACAGTAACATTCTAGTAAATATTGTGGAGAATTTCCAACCTTGCTTACATCAAAGGGTTGACATCAATCATCCACAGAAAGTTTGAGTCAAGATATGTGCATATAACATCACTGCTCTATGAGCTATACCAGGTGCAATTCAAGGTGCTGATTGACACCTATGAAGTCTTACATGGTACAGAGCAGGTTACCGCTAGGAACCATTTGTCTCCAATCTTTTCTGTTCATCCCACCAGATTTGATAATAGAAGAGATCCAAAGCTGCCCATCTTAAGCAGTGTCATCTTGCAGAATCCATGAAATGCCTTCTTTGTCATGCAGAAGAGTATTTCCCCTGAGATTTGCAAGGCTACAATCCTGTTGGTCTGCAAGGCTTTAAAGAACTGACTTTATTCTTAAGTATCCAATCTAAAGGGTTGAGTGAGCCCTGTTTCTATTAATCTGACTGTAAAAATAAAAGGTTTTATTTGGGCATCTGGTGAACTGAATATTGATTGTCAGCATCTAACAATCTAAACAATTAAAAATAATAACTATTTTGTTTACTTAATGTTAGTAGCCCAGAGTTAACTGCTGCATGGTGAGAGGCCATATAAATTGTTTAAGTAAATGCATAAAAGTAAACAGGCAGAAGAGATTAATGGAAAAAAGACAAGAATAAAATGAAAGAGCATAATAATCCCTTATGATAAACAAAAATAAAATGATGGTATTTTAATAATATTCAGCAATTGAACCTGCTAAAATGGTATTGGTAAAATGAAATGCCTTAACTAATTAATATGAACTGGGGAAAAGTGAGAAAAAGGAACACAGTAAATACCATGTTCAGAAAACTTGAGAATAAGAAATAGTAATACCATAGCCCTAGAAATATTTAAATTAGATTACAAAAGACCATGGCCACCCAGTTCAAAGGAGTTTTAGCTAAAGTAGTGAATCCACACTCCCTTTCCTGCCCTTTCAACTGTAGACCTGCCAAATGAAATTTCTGAAGGTAACTTCCAAGAAAAAGTTAGGGTTTTCTTTTTATAAAGAAAGAAAACTTAATTATTTTCATTTGTGGAACCAATTCAGTAATAACCTTAACTGTAAAAAGATATGGTAATTCTTTCTAGAAAGACAATAGGATGTTGAAATGTAAAGATACTAATTCAATCTTAGAACAAAAAACTATGATCCTTGTACTACATAAGAATTTTATAACTAAAGGCATTCCTACAGGCAATGCATATATACAATGCAAATTAATCAAGCCAAGTAGTATATACATTTATTTATTAAACAAATAAAATAAGGCTTCTTGCAGGTTATATAAAATATTTTTAAATTTCTTAAATTATTCATAGAATACACTTGTAATAAAATTTAAAAAAATGATCAAACACATGAATAAAAACACATTAAAGATAGCATTATAAAAATAAAGGGTCTTTAAAACTTCCGCTTGATAGTTTCTAAAACATCACAAAGAAGGGAGTTAGTCTGATCGCTGAGGAGTCTTATGGTTTCAACCCCCTAACCCCCCAGAATTATGAGTTTATAACAGTGGTCAGTTCAGAAATAGTTGAAACGTGGTCAGTTCAGAAATAGTTGAAATGGATAGATGTTTTGAAGATATTCAGGCATTAAAGCATAATGCTTACCTAAGAAGAATCCTAGAATCTCTATCTGTTCAATTTAATCCAACAGATCAGGCATGCTGCAAAACCTGTAAGCCAAGGAGTGTTCACTGGGCCTTTTCTACAATAGCCCTGTACTCTGTGGATTTTTCTCACCTAAGGGATTAGAATGCTCCCCTTTCATGAGGCTCTAAAAATAGAGCTAAGTTCCCAAGCCTGGGGCACTGCATGGTCAAGGACCCCCTTTCCTGGCCTTATTGTTAACTGGCCAAGTAACTCAGCTGCTGTGTTTATTGATTTTGAATTATTTTATTGTTTTTTATTATTTTAGTCATAATAGATTGTTGAACTATACGCCATCCTGTGTCATTGATTGAGATGGATGGCAATAGATAGATAGATAGATAGATAGATAGATAGATAGATAGATAGATAGACAGACAGACAGACAGACAGACAGACAGACAGACAGACAGATGGTTGGTCAGTCTTATACAGAAGGTTAAAACCAATTCTTTGAATTGCACACATAAACCAATCAACAGCTGGCAATAGAGTCTACAAAACATGCTATATGATTCCAATATTCGGAATCAGAAAATATGTTGGCTGCTGCTAACTATAATTTCCAGTTAGTCTGTAGCAAATACAGTGCATAACAGAAGGCCAACTGGGTGATGATGAGGGCATGAGTTACTGTAGCCAGATCCATCTGCCCCAGGTAGGATTACAAATAATTTACTAACTGAAGCTGTATGTAGACCTCTGTGGCCATGGCTTACTGTTTCAACAGACATGATTCAGAAGGACCCCAAATTATGAAGAAGTTCCCTGATGGGAAATGCTTGCCTGTCAAGGAACAATTCTAGTGGTGATCAATGCCCATTTTATCAAAATTATATCCAATTTACTAGAGTTGAGTTTTCAGCTAGACTCTGGTAGCCTTCAAGTGCTGGGAAAGAATATAACAGCATCCCCACCCACCCCAGGGCAGCAATGTGCATTGGATATCATCATTGTACTGATGACCTCTCCTAGTTATCTCATATAGATGTTAAAGAGCAGGGAAGAGAGGAATTGTCAGATCCGTGTATCTGTCATTTCTTCAATGAAAGAAGAAAAGGGGGGGGAGACTGATAAAAAAATCCTTCTTGATGTAACCTGAATATATTTAATCTTACATCGAATTTGTATAACCTACATGATACAATGGAGGGATGAAACCCAGATGGCCGGAAACTATCACTTCTGAGAGAGACAGCCAGGAGATGAAGAGACCATAAAAATTCCACAGCGAGATGTGTCCTGGGAAACTCTGGAAAAGATCATTCTAAAAAGGGGGTGGGGAAAATTAGGTATGCCCTGGAAAGCTCTGAAAAAGATCATTCTAAAAAGGAGGTGGGAGGAATTAACATGTTGGCTCTGTTTTACTAAATGCACATCAAGATAAGGGAAGGGTTTTTAAACTCCCTTATCTATCGCTGCATGCCTGAGAGACCTTAGACGCTGCTTTTAACCCCTACATGAATTATCTCATCTCAGTAAAGGATTCCTTTTGATATGTTTTGATACGTTTTCAGAAGTTCATTCTAGTTGATTGAATGGGAAAAGTTCTGTAGCCTGACATAAAGCAGTGTCTGCAATAGAGTTCAGTCCGGAGAGGAAATTTTTTTTAAAAAAAAAAAAACTTCACTCTACCGAGGTGACCCTGCAAAAAAAGAAAAATGTCTTAGGACACAAGGACCAAGGGGAAGCTGAATGCTGGGGAGAAACGTCGACAATTACCCAGCCAGATACTGACTTGGTACACTCCATTGAAGATAGTGAAGCTGCCTATGAAACCTCCACAAAGCCCCGGTGGTCTATAGGCATAGCAAAGAGAGACAGCTGGGATGGAAGAACCAGGGGAGTAACCATCACCCGGGGTAATCGTAAACCCAGATGGAAATTGGAGCTGGAGGTCCTATCGGATCAAGAAGAATAGGACTAGGAGCCACCGGCCAACGACTGACTGAGACGGTACATAAATCGCCTTGTCAGGGTAGCCCTGGAGAGCCTCGAGGTGACGGATGCACCAGGATGCCAATGCAGGAGAGTGAGGGAACCAGAAAATGAGAGAACCCGAGCCGCCACCCCGGATTCAGCTGAGAATGATCGGGCAGTGGGACAAGCTGAAGAACCAGCAGCCGTACCAGGTACCCAACCCCTAACTGCCTGAGAACAGGGGATTAACCCTGGCCAACACAGAGACATACAACTGCAGAGGAAGGTCCCACCCCTGGGAGTAAAATTCGATGGAGACCCCAAAAAACTGGGATTTTTCCTGGTGCAAGTCCTCACCTACATGCAAGAATATGGGCAGAATTTCCCAAACCAGGGATCCTGAGTACAAGTCGTCACCCTGGCCCTTGAAGGGGCAGCAGCCAGATGGATGGTGACACTCCACAATGTCAATGCCCCAGAATTAAGGAACCTTGACCACTTCATAACGGCCCTACGCCACCGCTTTGAAGACCATCTCGCAGATAGAAAAGCCGGAGACCGCATCAGAGTCGTAAAGCAAGGCCATTGCCCAGTAGCTGAATACACCGAGGAATTTTGTGACCTAGGAAGCCAAGATGACTGGCCAGAAGATATCCCAGTCTGTTGGTTCAAAGATGGGCTAAATGAAGACCTATACGCTGCCTGCCTGGCCCGTGGGGCCCCAAACCTCCTGTATGAATGGTACATGATGGCAGAGGAAGCAGAGACAGACATGACTCGTAACTGGTACAGCAGAGGCAAGTTTTGGAAAAAAATCCCCACCCCAGGGGAAACGGGAAGTTTTCAAACCCCAAACCACCATCACTCCAAGAACATCTGTTTGCTTTAAGTGTGGAAAGGAGGGACACCATGCAGCAGAATGCCGTTCAAAAACCCCTGCTAGAAAGCCAGACCACCCATCAGGAGGGAAACCTGGAACATCCAGCCCTCGAGGAAAGGAGACTGGCCTGAGAGGCCAAATAGATGTGGGATTCCGATCCCCTCCAACCCAGAGGAAGAACCCCCAATGCTCCGAGGGGACCTGAGCCAGTCCCAAAGTGATCCAGAAGACGACCCGCTAGTAAGCAACCCAATTGAACCAATTACTCTACCCCTAAGACTGTTTATCCCCAGCCATGGGAAGGGGGAGGAAGTTGCAGCATTGCTGGATTCAGGATGCACCAGATGCCTAATAAACCCCTCCCTTGCAGAGAAATTGGGAATCCAACTGAAAGAAATGGAAAATCCCATCGCTTTCTGCCAATTAGATGGAACTATAGCAGGAGGGGAGCCAGCTAGGTTTACCACAAAACCATTGAAAATAAGACTAGGGAACTATAGTGAGATGCTCACATTCATTGTAGCCCCAGGAATGGAAGAGCCGCTAGTCCTATGCCTCACATGGCTTCAGAAATGGAATCCAAAAATAAATTGGAGGAGAGGAACCGTACAATTCCAGAGAGATGTATTATTTACAAATAGCTCAGAGGAAAGGATAAAGAAAGGAACAGAGAACAGAGAGTCAGCCATGACCGGACAGTCAGCTGAACCCATTAACATCCCCAACGAGTACCAGGATCTGGCCCAAGCATTTAGCGAGGAAGCTTGTGATGAACTCCCACTCTATCGTGCCACAGACTGCGCTATCAAAATCCTACCAGGGGCTAAACTCCCAAAACCACAAATGTACTGCATGTCTCCCAGACAACTAAAAGAACTCAGAGCATTTATCAATAAAATTTTTAAAAGGGACTTCATCGAACCCACCCAACCAAAAATAGCTGCCCCATTGTTATTCCATGAAAAGAAAGATGACTCCATACATTTGTGTGTTAATTACAAAAAATAAAATGCGATTTGCACAGAGAATATGTATCCACTCCCCCCTCATGAAGGACATGTTAGCCCACCTCTTGAAAGGAAAAATATTTTCAAAGTTATACCTACGAGAGGCATATTACCGCATCAGAATAAAGGAAGGGGATAAGTGGAAGACAGCTTTTAACACCCCATTGGGATGCTACCAATTTAAAGTGCTCCCTTTTGGACTGCAAGGAGCTCCTTACATGTTTATGCAATTGATCAATGAAACCCTTCATGAATTTTTATATAAAGGGGTTCTAGTGTATCTTGATATTTTAATCTACACGGAAACAATGAAAGAACACATCAAGCTACTCCGTGCAATCCTCGCAAAACTCATAGACGCTAAACTATATGCAAAACTCTCTAAATGCGAATTCCACCAAGAAAAAATTGACTACTTGAGGTATAGAATATCCCACGAGGGAATAGAGATGGACCCACAGAAAGTAAAAGCTGTCATGGACTGGGACCCACCTCATACATGCAAGCAACTGCAAAGCTTCCTGGGGTTTGCAAACTTTTATCGCCAATTCATTCCAGCTTTTGCAAACATTGCCCTCCCTATCACAAACTTTTTAAAAATGAAGGGGGGGGGGGAGAAACCCAAACCAAGGCAACCCCTTATCTGGACAATGGAATGCCAAGTGGTATTTGAAAAACTCAAACATCTATTCTCAGCAGAACCGGTCCTTAAGCACCCAGATCCCGAACAACCTTTTGTCATCCAAACAGATGCTAGTGATGTTGCAGTTGGAGCAGTCCTCCTCCAAAAGAATGGAAATGGACAATTACAACCATGCGCTTATACATCCAAGAAACTGACGGAAACCGAGCAAAGATGGGCCATATGGGAGAAAGAGACATATGCATGGAGACATTTCCTGGAAGGAAACCAAATCCCTTCTGAAGTATGGACTGATCACAAAAATCTGGAAGCCCTGAGAAATCCACGGAAACTCTCCGAAAAACAAGCAAGGTGGGCTCAATATTTTAAATGGTTTAATTTCACTCTCAAATATTTTCCTGGGAGAAAGAAATTCTTAGCAGATGCATTGTCCAGAAAACCCCAGTACAACAGCAAAAAGATTGAGGTTATAAAAGCAATGGTCCAACTGACCCAACTAGCAGCCAAAGTAATCATCCAGGCACAAGAGAAAACAAAATCATCCCTGACTGAAGACACAACGACGTAAATATTTAAGGAGGAACCACTTGACGACTGGCTCCAGGCTAACAAAAACACTTGTTTACTCAAAGATGGACTGGCTTGGGTAGAAAACAAACTTTATGTCCCTGCAAGCCAGAGAATGGATCTCATGAAACTCTGCCATGACTCCAAAATAGTGGGACACTTTGGGTTTGTAAAAACTCTGCACCCCATCAAAAGACAAATTTGGTGGCTGTCTCTCAAAAAAGACATTGAAAACTATGTTGCGAGCTGCCCCACCTGTGCTGCTGCAAAGAGAAGACAAGGAAAATATCCTGCACTTTTACAGGCAGTAGCAGACCCTTCTGCATCCTGGAAAGAGATCTCTATGGACTTTATAGTGGAGCTTCCCGAAAGTGCTGGAAATACTGTCATTTGGGTTGTAACTGGTCTTTTTTCCAAACAGGTTCACTTTATTCCATGCCAAAAGATCCCAACTACCAAGGCATTGGCAAAGATGTTTCTAATACACATTTATCGCCTTCATGGAGTTCCCCAATGGATTATCTCAGATAGGGGTGTTCAGTTCACATCCAAATTTTGGCGGGCATTTTTAAACCTATTAGGCTCCACCCAGGGGTTGTTGTCATCAAGTCACCCCCAGACGGATGGATCGACAGAGCAGATCAACAGTGTATTAGAGCAATATTTAATAACTCAGTCCATAGTAGCATGGGGTTCACCCCATTCCAGATAGCCACGGGCCAAGAATTCAACCCCATGCCAGAACTACCCACCAAAGATCCTGAAATCCCCTCCCTTAAACAGTGCATCAATAACTTACAAGCCATGTGGCCAGTGGTAAGATTATCTTTACAGGAAGCTAGAGCAGTTTTTAAAGCTCAAGCAGACAAAAAATGCTGCGATCCTAAACCTTTCAAGATTGGGAACCGTGTATATTTGTCTACAAAATTCTTAAAATCATTACAACCCTCTAAGAAACTAGGGCCAAAATTCATTGGCCCATTCCCCATCTCCAGAATTATTAACCCCATAACGGTAGAGCTTCGACTTCCCAAAACACTTAGGCAGATTCATCCAGTATTTAACTGTAGCTTGCTTAAACCGGAGATCACTTCAAACCTCAGATCCCACCCCCCACACCTCCAACTCCCATCATGGTACATGGGGAACAACATTTTGAAATTAAAGATATCCTTGATTCGCACACTCACCATGAATCCACACAATATTTAGTAGCTTGGAAACACCTTCCTTCCTCAGAAAATGAGTGGGTAGCCAAACGACACGTAAAAGCACCCACATTACTATGAAAGTTCCACCTAAAATACCCTGATAAACCTGTCCTAAATTGCAAATGTAACACATGATTTTTTATTTTTCCAGGTAGACCTATCTGTTTTTTAAGGAGGGCAGCATATCAGATCCATGTATCTGTCATTTCTTCAATGAAAGAAGAAAGGGGAGGAGACTGATAAAGAAATCCTTCTTGATGTAACCTGAATATATTTAATCTTATATCGAATTTGTATAACCTACACATGATACAATGGAGGGATGAAACCCAGATGGCTGGAACCTATCACCTCTGAGAGAGACAGCCAGGAGATGAAAAGACCATAAAAATTCCACAGCGAGATGTGTCCTGGGAAACTCTGGAAAAGATCATTCTAAAAAGGAGGTGGGGGGAATTAACATGTTGGCTTTGTTTTACTAAATGCACATCAGGATAAGGGGAGGGGTTTTAAACTCCCTTATCTATCTCTGCATGCCTAAGAGACCTTAGACGCTGCTTTTAACCCCTACATGAATTGTCTCAACTCAATAAAGGATTCCTTTTGATACATTTTGATACGTTTTCAGAAGTTCATTCTAGTTGATTGAATGGGAAAAGTTCTGTAGCCTGACGGGAATGATCCCTACAGCATCCCACACATTGGGGTCACTGAGCCAGCCTCTCATTATCTACCATCCACTGAAAAATGAAATGGCAAAATAACACTCAATATTGCAGATAATCCAGTAAGGTATTTGATAATACCAAAAGCGGCTGAAAGGTCCAATAAGAGCTAGAGGGGAGAGAGGGATAAGCATTATCCCCATCCAAATCTTGAAAAAAGATGAAGAGAATGACCAATATTGTATCTATATGGAATGCAGGATATTGCTTTATAGTGTTGTGGAAATTATCTAATGCCACCAACCCAACAACATTTCCAATAATAGGCAGATTGAAGACAGATCAGTAATTCACCAACACCACTGGATTCAGAGACAGCCTTTTTGGGAGGGGGATTCTGGAACTCCCCCTCTCATAATATGATGAAAAATTCCCACATCCAAATGGCCATCACTCCATCCATTTCCTGAACAAGCCAGGAAATGCATGGGTCCAGACAAAGTACAATTATGATAGCACCCTTCCCCTCTTCCTCAGTGGTCACAGATAACAAAATAAGCAACTGCTTATCACCACTTTCAGAGTAGGACTTTGCCAAATCCAACTATGAGCAAAATGCCGCAGAAGCTGGTCACAGCAACTTGGCAGAACATCACATGGCTACTTTTCCTAAAAGGAAATTTGCTACCCTAGACAAGGATGGACAGCAACTCATTAAGGGAACAAGAGAGAAGAGTGTGTCTCTTTTCACCTTTCATCACAACAGAGGCCCAAACATAGAACATAGCAGTGCTCAGCTGGATTTGCTTCGAGTTTTCCTCTACTGATGCTCCATATTTCATTTCTGGCATTTCGTTTTCTCGATGCCCTCAGTCAAGCAAAGCAACCCCCAAGCTCAGCAATGAGGAAGAAGTTACACAGAGGAAATCCAGCACCCAATTCATCTCCTGATACCAGTTGCTCATCAACAATTAAATAAAACTTCCTATCAAAGATCTGAGAAAATATTCAACAACCCTCTGAAAACCAATTAGATGAATTAGGCATTGGTCCTACTGCCCTATGGAGACTACTAGTCACAATCAGATCTAAGGGGATCTGACCATCGCAACAGGATAATAGAAATTCCCTGTATTTCTGGTTAATGTAATAATTGCTCAGATGTAAATTGAACATGCAGAATGTATACATCTATCATCAAATTGGTATATAAATTCCCACATTTTACCTGAATCAGCTACTAAACCTGGCAGACTGAAGTGACCCAGCACCAAAAGGCAAGCTTCTTCAGTACCAATCCTGAGACGAGCTCAGGGAGGGAACCTGCCAGGCAGCAGGGTGATTAGTATACAAGTAGGACCCCTACTTGTCTCTCCAGCCCAATGTGGTAAGGCTAATACAGATACTAGTCAACTTACGATAACAGTTGAGTTCTACATTTCTGTTGCTAAGCAAGGCAGTTAAGTGAGTTGTGCCTCATTTTACAACCTTTTTGCACAACTGTTAAGCAAATCATTGCAGTTGTTAAGCAAATTTGGTCTCACCCATTGATTTTTCTTGATCGCTTGACCCCTGGACAATGCAACAGAATTTGGTTTCCTCCATTGACTTTCCTTGTTTGGAAGCCAACTGGGAACATTACAAATAGTGATCACATAACCCTGGACAATGCAACTGGCACCTGAATTTTGATCATATGACCTTGGGGATGCTACAATGGTCATAAGTGTGAAAAACAATGGTTGTGTCATTTTCAGTGTTATTGTAACTGGTTGTAAGACGAAGGTTAGCTGTAGCTTGAATATCCAATTGAACTATCTGTTGCAAATCTGTTGCAAACTACAACAAATCTTGTATTTCAGAAATATGACTTGAAAAGTTGTTTTAGAATGCTTCAAGCTGCATCCAAAAGGTACTCTCTTTATTACTGCAAAGAAACTGGCACAATCTTTCACATTTACAAAAATCTATGTTTATTTTAAATAGATTGTTTCATAGCCTGAATATAAATAATTGAAATCCTTAAAAAAATATCATGTTACATTTGTTATAGCTAGCCCATCTTTCCTAAGGAAAATATTAAGACATCAATATACACAACTAAATTCTACGAAAAAGGTTTTATTTAGTTTGATTGGAATTGTCTGAAATAAATATAGACGTTTGGGTAGTATATTCATCTTGATTGAAGCAATCCTACCCAATAATGAAAGCTGCAGCTTGCTCCAACCTTCTAATTCTTTCTTAACTTGTTGAAGTAATTTGTTGTAATTGTTTTCTTTAAGCGATTTACTTTGTGGAATTAGCCATATTCCTAAATATTTGACTTTTTTTGTCACCTGTATTCCCATCAATGCCTCTAACTCTTTATTCTGATCATCTATTAGGTTCTTGGTCATTAATTTTTTTTTTCCTGTTTATTTTGAGTCCTGCAACTTCACCGAATCATTCTATTTCTTCTAATAAGATATATCCTTTTTCTATGGGGTCCTCCAAGAAGAAGACCATATCATCAGCGAATGCTTGTACTTTATACTCTTCTGATTTTATCCTCAATCCTCTGATTTCAGAGTTTTGCCTGATACATGTCAGAAGTGATTCTAAAGCAAAAATGAAAAGCAGAGGGGAGAGAGGGCAGCCCTGTCTAACCCCTTTTTCTATTTTTATAGGACCAGTTTGTTCCCCGTTTATTAGAATATTAGCCTGTTGGGTATCGTAGATTGTAGTTATAATATTTTCGAATCTGGTGCCGAGCTTCATGTTGTAGATTTTTTGGACTAGAAAATGCCAATTTAGATTATCAAATGATTTTTCAGCATCTAAAAACATAAATGCGAACTGTTTCTCCGGGTGGGCTTCGTAAAATTCTAAAGTGTCTATCACTGTTCTTAGGTTATTCTTAATTTGTCGAAATGGGAGAAATCCGTTTTGATCTTTGTGGATGTATGAATTTAAAACTTGTTTTAATCTATTAGCTATAATAGAAGAAAATAGTTTGTAATCTGCATTTAGTAGTGAGATCGGTCTATAATTATTAATATATCTATGATCTAAGTCCTCCTTCGGAATCAGCAAAATTAAGGCTCCCCTCCATGAGTCCGGCATCCTAGCTGCTAAAAGTACCTCGTTAAATACTTCCAACATCAGTGGTCCAATTTGTTCCATGGTTATTTTATATAATTCTGCCGGAATCCCATCTGGTCCTGGCGATTTGTTGTTCTTTGCCTCTCTATTGCTGACTTCAATTCCGACCATGTAATATTTTTATTCAGTAATTCTACCCATTCCTCTCCAATTGCTTTATCATTCGCTTCTTCTAAATATTTCCTTATTTTATCCTTGCTAATTTCTTCCTTTTTATATAATTTTCCAAAGTATTTATGGATGATCTCTTTCTTCCTCTCTATCTCATGATGCAGATTGCCCATCTCATCTATTAATTGGTGTATCAGTCTCTTTTCTCTCCCTTTTTTGAGTTTATGGGCTAACCATTTCCCTGGTTTGTTTGCATGCTCAAAGTAGATTTGTTTAGTTATTTTCAGGTTTGTCTCCAATTTTTCTTGTTCGAGTAGATTCAATTTGTGTTTGGTTGTTATTAGCTGGTTTTGTGTTCTTTGATTTTTGGGATTTTTTTGTAGTTGGGCTTCTAAATCCTTAATTTCTTGTTGTAAATTGTTTTGTTGGGCATACTTTCTTTTATTTCTCATGGCATTGTAAGAAATTGTTATTCCTCTTATGCTTGCCTTCATTGTATCCCATATATTTTGTTTTGAGGTTGTTTCGTTATTATCTTCCTTTAAAAAAAATTAATTTCCTCTTTCAACTTGTTGATATACTCTTCTTCGTTTATTAAATGAGTATTTAATGTCCATCTTTTCTTTGGTTTTTTTCTGTCTCTCCAAGTTATTTGAATTGGATTGTGGTCGGCCCATTCATTTGGTAAAATCTCGCTTTCTTTAATTTCATTTACTAATTCGCCATTCATCCAGGCCATGTCTATTCTTGTCCATATTTTATGTGGGTTAGAATAATAAGTAAATTGGTTGTCCTCTGGGTTTAATTTCCTCCATATGTCTACTAAATTCAGTTTGTTCATCATATCCTTACAAGACTTCAAAAATTCCCTTTTTCCTTTTTTATTCTTACTCGCATTACTATGATCTTTTCGATGGTCAACAATAGAGTTGAAGTCGCCTATCATACAGATGTTGCTTATTTCAAAGCCTATTATTTTTTTGGTGGAGGTCTTTAAAAAATTTACCTTGGTCATCATTTGGAGCATAAATTACTACCAGTAAGAATGTAATAAAATTGATCAAAATTTGTACAACCAGAGTTCTTCCTTCGGGGTCGGACCAAATCAGCTCCGCTTTTAAATCGTCTCTCACATATATTGCAATACCTTTCTTCTTGTGCTTATCTGCTGGTGCCGTAAAAAACTTCCCACCTCTGGTCATCCCTGTCCTGCCACCGGAAGTTTGTTTGTGTTTATTTTCATGGTCATGGTCATGATGTGCACTGAAGATGGGGTTTGATTTTGTTGTACGAGGTGCAATGACAATAAATTAAACTAAAACTAAACTTAAAATGTGTGGCTGTCTTGATTGGAAATGGAAGTTTCACCCTTAATTCACTCTCCTGTGAGTGAGTGATGCTGCTCCAAGCTTGATACTACATATAAGCTAACTGCTCTTTCATAAGGTGATCTGATTATTGCTTTTGAGACCATTTCAGCCGTCCATACAGCTTGATGCTTAACTTCCCACCACAGTAGACCCCAAAGTATATCAGGAATGACCTCTTTCTCTCTGGTGTCCTGTTGAGGAGCACTTGTTCGGGTTATATCTGATGCCCTCCGGATTTGTTGGGCTACAATTCCTAGCTAACATGATTCTCTTGAGTATGAATGATATAGTTTGGGAAGTGTCTGGCCAATGAAAGGCTAGGTGGCAGAGTGAATTAGCAAAAGTTTTCCTAATGAGTTGTTCTCTTTTCTCTGCCCTTTTCAGAAAAAAGCAGGCCAATAGTGAAGATTTGTGGACCCATCCTCCTGGCAGTGTTCTTTCCCCCCCTATTTATGTACATGTTAGATAATACTGTGTAGTGAATAAGCTGGATCTCAGACCTTACTAACTTTGCAGTACGAGAATGAAAACAGCTCCAATTGGCATTAGAGCGTCATTGTAAAGTATACACGATGTATAAGAGTCAAAATCGTTTATTTGTTATTGTTTTCATTTTTAATATAGTCCAAATCTGTCTTGTGGCTAGACTTTCACAACAAAATGTAGGAGGTTCCATTGAAGGACAAAAGAAGTAGGCATTCCATAACAAACTGATTGCAGGAAAAATTGAGATAACATTGCCCACAATGGAGAGTAAATAGAAAGATATATGTGTATATCTCTCCAGAATATGTGCACTGAGCTATTC